>NC_085140.1:201069614-201386405 GCF_024139115.2 Armigeres subalbatus | reverse complement strand
CAACTTTGTATGGGCTAACATCATCAGATTCATCAACGTCAGCATCTGGAATGGATTGAAACACTTCTTGGACATCTGGACCTGCCCGCGCCAGCAATAAGAATTTCAATTTGGTTTGATCTTTCTCTCCACTAGCGGCAACTACGTACTCGAAATTACGCTTCCAGCGGATCCACTGGCCTCGAATTTCATTCTGAGCCAGTGCTTTAAAGGCAAACTGTTGGATTTCCCATTTATCCATCGTCCTGTTAAATATTTACAACTTTACATGTATTTTTTTTTATTTCCAATAACGGCATTTAAGCCCCACTGTAAAAGTACTTTTGCTTTTGCTACCATGTGATTAATCAATAATTTGAACTATCGGCATTATTTAAGCCAACGGAATAGAGTCCATCTTCATCGGCATTTAACCCACTAATCAACATAAATCCATCAATTCATTTTCTTCGGCATTTAAGCCATATACATTTACTACGGCATTTAAGCCTTTTGCTCAGACACTTTTAATAGTGGAACTCAAATATCATCGTATCTTCAAACTACATACCTGTTACTTGGTTTGTGACGGATCAATAACAAAATCGCCTTCGTGATAAGCTTTATTTCCTTCAAGCTTCTTAAAACGCCGATCACTTCTTTAATACAAACTAAAACAAACATTTCAAACATAAAGTGTTAGCAAAAATAATATGTATCCAATATTTCACAAATCACGCAAATGTCTTCGAATCGAATAATTTTCTTACCTTGTGAATTTCAGGTTCAAAGTACCGTCCTCGTCGCCAATGTTAAACCCTCAATATTCGGAGTATTCGGATGATTTGCAGAAACAATTTATACATGTAATTTATGTCGCCCAAACTGTTATTATTATTCACACAATATCCACATACAATATAAACATAATCACACACTCAAAAGCTACACACAACATTAACATATTTCTCACACTCCCAGTCTGACAGATGGTACACAGGGGTGTTGCATGGCAGGAGATATTTACATCACACAGGGGTGTCACAGGTACTAACCCTATGTTGTTTGCAAATGCCAAACATTATTCGGCATAGTATGGTTGCAAACAGTTTGTCGTTTAGGCAACCATTTATACGATCACCTCTTCTTTCGCGTCAGCGAGGCTTTGACAGTTTCAAAAATAAACCATATTCACACTTATTTCTTCGTTAGATTTATCTACAGATTGCAATCGTTTCAACCAGCAGATGAATAAGAAAATTATTTTGAGCTTTTTAGTGGAATGTCTTCACTTGTCATAAGACGAGTTTTTACAATCCCATTTAATTCCACCACTTAAAGTGGTGGAATTAAATGGGATTGTAAAAACTCGTCTTATGACAAGTGAAGCAGATGAATTTTTATTTTAGATAATAATTTCGACATTTTATGATTTTGTTTATTTATATATTTGTATATCTTTATTTTACTACCTCTATCTTCATGAATTATTCTGAAGGGAGAAGCCTATTTAATTTGATTCAGGATTATTATCGAATAGACATGAGAATACTGCGTCATTATTCAACATGTTTTGAAAACGCACAGTTTCTTACAATGACAGTGATGAAAAATACAAAGTACTTCAATCGTTTAAAACTCACTCATGATCTCTAGAGCTAGTTAATGTTAATGGTCCTGGTTATGTCACTCGTAGACCTGAGTTTCTAAGATTGCCTTTGAGACGGCGGGATTATACATTCCATGAACCAGTACGCGCAATGATGGAATGTTTCCACAATGTTGTGCACTTATTTGATTTTAATATGACGACAAATGAATTTAAGAGTAGACTTTTACGTTTTATGTTCAATTAGTTCTAATATTATTCATTAAGACAAATTTGTCGGATGAAATAAACATAAATAATAATAATAATAATAATAATGATACAAATATTATTTCCACGTTTTGTATATTTTATCAAAAAACATGCCCAGATGTTCGTACGGTGGATAATTCGTAGCATCTTTTCAAATTACATTATATGAGCATCATACAGTTTTTGGCACGCCGCCGCCGTCGACACTTTTTGCATCGGCGCGCCGCCGTTTAAAATTTGAGTGTAACACAAACCGTTGAAACTCCAGCGAATTTTTCGTGCAGTTACCAATGATTTTCTTGAAAATTCCATACAATTTCTTGTTCAAATTTATGAAAAACTCTCCGTGAAAACTAAAAAAATCATGTGGAAATTGCGAAAGGTTTAGCATTGAAATCCAAACACTTTCTCGTTGAAATTGATTTTTTGAACGAAAAAGGGTTGTTCGGCAAAAAGCCATTCAACCGAAGACCACAAGGCTAAAAGTTATTTGGTTGAATATGTTCATTCGACCGAATAGACTGTTTGGTAGAAGACTATCTTCGGCTGAAAAAATCGGTTGACCGAATATTTCCTTTGACCGAATTGGTCGTTTGTTAGAAAGTGCCATTTGGCCGAAAATGTCGTTCGGCTGAATTGGTTATTTGGGATATTTTCAAGACATTAACGGAAGAATCTTTAGAATTTCGCCAGAAAAATCTGACCAACTTCCCCAGTGTAGTGATGGATAGAGTAGTTATAATAGTTGCCATAGAAGGTTTTGGTTTGTTATAAAATGTCAGAAGCATAGAATTGTAAAGCAGTCTTCCAATGATTGTCAAGAAGGATAGAAGCAAGTAATATGGAAAGACTGTCATACTCATCCCCGGTCACAACATTGCCGTAATTGAAGGAACGTGGAACTATAAAGCGATTCAGAAGAAATTCGAATGGAATCACAAAAATTGAAACTGGCGTCTTCTGAAACATTATACCTAATTCAGGTTGTGGTTCTCTGCGTTTACATGACCGAAAGTTAGGGAGTAGTTTTCGTTCTTTGAGTTATAGATTACTGTGTGGCTTTGATAGTGATTGCAAAGTATTTCCATATTGAACTCCACAACAGGAACTACAGAATTCCAGTAGACAGTATGCTGTGATAGAGCAGATAGAGGCACGGCCGACGGCCTATAGGAGTTGATACAGTGTTGCTATGGAATTGTGCTTCTCAGATTGGTCTTATAAAAAGCTTTCAAATAATAGCCAGTAGCCGAAAACAGAACTATGAGGATGATTATCCAAAGGTCGATAGAGATTATCAATATATCCTGTTATTATGACTCTTCCGTTGAAAAAAAATAATTGGATCGGGTTTCTTGAGAATGCCAAATTAAATGATGGTTATTGCATTCGAAAACATTATACAAAATGTACCAATTGTTTAACTAAATGAAAACTGGAATACCTGAAGGCTTCCAATTACAGATCTATGTCAAACAAATGCTACTTCGGTTTTTTTAAATGATAGTACCGTGCGGGACCGAAATCCGTCCACCTCATGAGATATCAATAAATTAAAGGAGGTTGAAGGTAATTAATGTAGGAATAATTAATCTTATCCTGTTCAGATACTTGACAGTAAGCTTTTAGGGCATAGAATTGGAAAGAAGGCTTTGAAATTAAAACAACAAAAATCAAAATCAAATCTCCACCCACCAAACGCGGAGATTGTGCCGCCATTTTGTTTTCGGGTAGAGCATAATTGCACCAAAAGTAACTGTGTTTTATTTGAAATTGCAAATTATTACAAAAGATAAACGGAATACAAATCGAAGGGATCGCTTCTCAAGGTGCGTATCGAACTATTTACAGTGGTATTTTAGTCAATCAGACTGTTTCAATTTAAATATTTAGTTCAGAAATAGCTGTACGGATTTTGATCCTTTGATTCGAAATCCGTCCACGGTGGACGGATTTCGAGTCAGGAGCAGTTGATTTAATTCATTATTTTATCATGTTTTTCGTAGTTTTTAATGAGTAAATGTGAAACACTTCAAAAGTAGAAGCCTTCGTGCGCCTGTGTCAATGACGAACGTTTTATTTACATTCGATTCCTGTTTTCTAATGACTTTTTCATATACTAAGGTGCTTAAATGTACGGATTTCAATGCCTCACGGTAATATATTTTAAATGATAATAAATTGGGTATTGCCGCGCTGGCCACCCGAGGGCCCTTCATTGGTTTAACCAGTTAGGGCTTTGGGCGTCGGCAACCGTAACATGACCGTCAGGAGAGACTGGTTCTATTCTAATCCCTTTTTTTTAGGTTTACGACTAACGATCTAGTAATGGTGCAGAGAATACCACCAGATGTCTGATGCTTTCTGGATTTTAGAAGTTTCCTATTCGATTTCTGCGGAGAAACAGATCTCTGCCATGGTCGATTATCACGTTCCGGTCCACGTCAGCTTCTGATCGCAGGCCCCGGCAAGAGTTTTCATCTGTAATCCATGACTCAGGGTAGGAACCATAGAAGCCCGTCGGTTAAATTGTTCTCCAACACTTCTTCTATGGAACGGACTTGTGGGTGCTAAGGTTGACGCCTCAATTTCGGTTATGTCAACACTTCCGGTTTGAGGGTACCCCGTTGACCCAATCGTTGTTGCTGATTTCGCTTCATCCGAGTTTTCCAACCGGCTGAACCTTTTGTCGGTATTGTCGGTTGGTTTGTTCAGAGCAGAAATGAACATCAGTGATTTATTTTCTCGAGTTCAGTAACTTTTCGTCTGGAGAACGTTTCGCTCTCCCTAAGTCTGGGTCGGTTCCTGTGTTCCGGTCCCAAACCAGCTTCCGGTCACGGGGCGCCTAGACAGTAGGGAGGCCTTCATTGCTCTCGAAAGTGATGGTATCGCAGACATCTGATGGAGAGCCAAGCTCGAAATGCTAAATTGCATGGAATAACTTTGCATCCTTTAAGAAATGAAATAGTGCCGCAATTGCAAAAGGGTCGTCCGCCAGCGCGTCTCTAATGTTGGTTGGAATTCCAAGGTTTTTCCTTGGAAATTCATATAGCGGGCATACACAAAAAATGTGTTCAACCGTGTTCCGTGTGTTACAAAGTTGGTATTGTGTTTTGAAGCAACCTTGATCGTAGTTGTGCGACAGCCTAGTGTGCCGTGTACGAAGCCGGGATAATACACGCTGATCTTTCAAATTAGGTAGTTCGTTCCAGCTGCCTGTAGTTGATTTCATTTTTCTAAGATACTGTGTAGTGCCATTGAACCAGTCTACTTCCCAATATTTCCTGACAGATATTTTCATCCATTGCTTTAGATCAGGAAAGGGGAACGGTTGGAATGTACCGCTCGGATAGGATACCAATACCAGCCAGAAGGTCCGCCTTGGTGTTCCCGGGGATGCCACAGTGTCCCGGTATCCATAACAGTGTAACCGTGGGGGAGACTTTGGATAGAATTCCTTGGATCCATGAATGAGTAGGAGATTCAGATTGCAGAGCTGACAGGACGCTGGCAGAGTCCGTCAGTACCAAAACTGGTTTGTTGGCAGTGGCTGCAATGGCGATAAAAATTGCCGCGGCCTCTGCTGAAAAAATGGAACATTCAGGGGGCAGGCTTTTGGAAAGCAGCAATTAAAAATAGGATAACGGCCATCACCGAACCCCTTATTTTAAATTAACGTTGCTTGTTACTATGATTGTTCATGATAAAAAAAGATGGAGTACGTGTTTTTATAGTTTGGCTATAATGAACTATGTTATAATAGAATTGATAATTATGATGAGCATAACGATGAATCTGTATATCAGTAATATTTTATCTATAATATACTAGCATAATTAACTCTGCCTTGCTGGAAAATTGGCGTTTGGATTAACTATCAAAAATGTAAAATGTTTGCAGTTTGTACAAGGTTTTATATTTTTTTCACATATCAAACATAATTTTGTGATTTTTAATTAACCAAGCAAAAATGTAAGTCTTTTTTAAATACAAACCTCGCAAATTGGTCATTTCGTTCATGAGTTGAATTATGAAAAAAAAGCCTTCAACTCATTTTTATTTATATAGATTGCCATATTCTGTACAAATAGAAGAACATAAGGAGATTAGAGAAAGGGAGTAATGTAGTGATGGATAGAGTAGTTATAATATTTACCATAGGAGGTTTTGGTTTGTTATAAATGTCAGAAGAATAGAATTGTAAATCAGTCTTCGAATGATTGTCAAGAAGGATAGAAGCAAGAAATATGAAACGACTGTCATACTCATCCCCGGTCACAACACCCAGAATTTTTTTCTAAGTTGCCCAGAAAATTCATTCGGCCAAATGTCAATTACTGAACGGAAAATATGATCAAAAATGTTCACTCGTTTGGCGAAATTGCCTGTTTGTCAAATGACCAGACCATAGAACAAAACTCCGCAACCTCTCTACTTTGTAAGTCGACACTGGCTTTTAAACCAAAGCTTATCTAGCCAAAATTCCATTTAGCCGAGCTAAACTGAACGTAATTTGATTGAAACAAATGTTTGCTCTAACAGGTTATTTGATTAACTGCCGTTCAGCCGAAATAGTCGTTTGACCGAAAAAATTATTTCACTAAAAGTGTTGTTCGTCTGAATGGATCATTTTGCTAAAAAGTAATTTAGCCGAATAAGTCATTTGCCAGAAAATGCCGTTTGGCGGAAAGGTTTGTTTTGCAGAAATGACATTTTCAGGCCAAAAATGTCGTTGCCGATTATATCGAGTCGCATTATATCTTATATTGTTCGTAATTATTGGTTTTCTAGGCGGCTTATTGGGCCTGCGCAAACCTCCTGTTTCGTCGGAGGGCCGTCGTGTCAGGGCTGTTTAGCGTCCCACCTAACATCAGGACTTGGGCTTGTGCGCTTTGAGCGGCACACGGTCGCTTTGGTGGGGCCTACTTGTGGATACATGCAGCTTTTTATAGAGGTTTAACAGGGCCCACTGTCAAACCCCACCACATCCTAGGCAAGCCCCACAACTCGCAGATGGCCTGGGGAGGGATCGTCAAGCCCTTGGACATAGTCCCTGCTGCCCCAAATTGAGCTATGTATTGAACGTTAATTTACTGCTATTTTACAAAGGAGAGCAAAAAAAACAACGATGGTTTAAATGGATGATTAAACTTAGCCATGGTTTTTTATGTGCTGAATTGGGTGCGTTTCAACTCACGAGTGATTTGAATCGTTCATGAGCTTGGAATTTTTGAGTTTTTCACACTGAATGCAGCTATCATCGGGGCTTTGACGTCGTTTTGAAGTTCAGCGGTTTTATGACAGCAAAACTGTTGCAACTATCGAATTGCAGTTTAATGGATTATCAAACAGTTATCAAACGTCTACTGTACAAAAAACGGTTCGTAGAAATACAAAGATAGAAATTAAATTCCGAGCAATGTTCGGTTGATATCCAAAGTTCTTTTAACTGAAATCTACATTTTGAACGATCTTTCGTGGAAATTCTAAAGAACTTTCCGTTGAAAAATTCCAAAGAATTTCCATTGAAATCTCCTTAGAGTCTCTCGCGGATTAGAGTCTCTCTCGTAAGACAATGTTAAAACACCCTTTCTATCAGCAACATTCTTCTACAATTATGAATTCTTGAAAATATTCCGTAAAATAGGAACAAATCTTTAAGAAACTTTATGAAAAAATCGCCACGCCGATTCACGCCGTTGCCGCCGACTAAAAAGGCTTTCGGTGGGCTTCGTGACCGTGCGGTTAGCGATGTCAATCGTCTAGACACATGTGCAATGGAGTGTGGGTTCGATTCCCGCCCCGGAAAAGAGGAAACTTTTCGTGATCGAAAAATTCTCCACTGGTCCACTGGGTGTTATGTGTCCGTTGTCTAATGCCAGGTGTTAAGTGTTCAGTTTGTACGACCTCTGGTCGAAGACGGTGTTTTTTTTATAAAACGCCGCCGCCGCCGTTCGGCATTCTGACAAACGCCGCCGTCGCTGGATTTCGGAACGGCGCACACCCTCACATACATACACAAGAACAAACAAGAGTACAGTCGAAGGATTTTAGGCACATGATCAAAATCAAGCCGTTCATTTGTGCGTGCTATCACATCCTCAAAACAATTTCAAAAACCAGGAAAATCAAAATAATTTACCGTTAAAATTTGAAACAGGGATCTTCTTCTTCTTCTTCTTATTGGCATGACATCCCCACACTGAGACAGAGCCGTCTCGCAGCTTAGTGTTCATTAAGCATTTCACAGTTATTAATTGCAAGGTTTCTAAGCCAGTTTATCATTTTTGCATTCGTATATCATAAGGCTAACACGATGACACCTTTATGCCCAGGTAAGTCGTGACAATTTCCAATCCGAAAATTGCCTAGACCGGCACCGGGAATTAAACCCAGCCACCATCAGCATGGTCTTGCTTTGAAGCCGCGCGTTTTACCGCACGGCTAAGGGGGCCCTGAAACAGGGATACCGATGGTAAATAATGGTATGAAATAACACACTTTTCCTGGCAAAACGAAACGAAATGAAATAAAGCATTTTTGCGTGGATCAACAAAGCTAAACGAAATCGAGGTTTCAATTGATCTAAAATTTTACGAAACGGAACAAAATTTTATTTTTTTTTCCACAGATTATTTAACAAATTGTTTATTTTTGTCTTTTTTATATAATTTTTAAGTCATTATTTTGCGACCAACAAAATTTAAATGAAACGCAGATTTTTTTTAACGATTGAGATAAGATTTGTTCGAGCTGCAGTGTAAAGATAAAATACATTATCAAGACTAGTGCCTCACGACTGGAGTACCTTCAAAGAAATTTAGAGAGAAAGAAAAAATATCAAAGAGCTTATGCCTACGAATCGATTCATTATTATATCGTTTTTTTTATAGATTCTTTTAACAATGCACTTCTCATCATGAGTGTAAAGTAACCCGGATCTTGCAAATGTTTCGCATCATATACAAAACACGTTCAATCGCAGACTTATTCACCGAACGTTAAAAACAGAACCACAAACGCGGATTTCACGAATGTTCAGCGTCCTACGACAAAACAGGCACTGATTGGTTTTCATTTCTACCGCACAGAACAAACAAAATCGGCCCGCGCGGACTGTCTGCTTACTGAGTAGAAACACGACAAAACAGGCACTCAACGCAAATTAAAAAACGCATATTCCTTAAAACTGTGTGTATACTAACCTCGAGTCACCACGAGTACGCTGGCTTCTACTCCCCTCTTACTAACCGTATAATAAAATGATATTGATTGTATATATCACAAAGAAACATGGCTCCGTAAAGTGTTATACACGCCTGAGCCTACCAAATAAACGAACTTGGAAAAAAAACGGTGTGTATCATAGAAACACAAATTTCAATATTCTACTGAAGATTTCGTGCAAACACTCCAGTTCGTTCGAATAGCGAACTAAGACTAAGAACTAAGACAAGGTGATGGACTTTCGTGCCTGTTGTTCAACATTGCGCTAGAAGGTGTCATGCGGAGAGCTGGGTGTAACAACCGGGGTACGATTTTCAACAGATCCAGTCAATTTATTTGTTTGCAGAGGTGGCAGAATTGTACACCCGCCTGAAACGTGAAGCAACAAAAGTTGGACTGGTGGTGAATGCATCGATGACTAAGTGCATGCTAGAGGGCGGAAACGAGCAACCCTGCAAAGATGGTGTTCTCTTCCAAGAAGTCGTGGAGCGCAGCGAGCTAGGTGGGCTGATCAAGTACAGAACACGGGACTGACACTTGTATACCTCCACCACAGTTTGTTTCGTAGTCAACATAGAAAATACCGCACTGACAGCCATAAGGATAAACACGGGAAGAAAAGAGATAGGTGCGATCCACACTGACAGTTCCATAAACGAAAAGCAGAAGAAAAGAGACTGCATCTATACTACGAAAACACAACCAAACTATCAGACTCCTGGTACAGAACGACTTGACGAGCGTGGGGCGCAATCGAGGATGGACAGATGTGGCCTTGAACCGGGTATTGTGACATCAAATGGTTGATTCAGTGTTATTTATTTGGATGTAAGCTAAATAAATTAAAATGAGGTAAGGGATGATTCAAATATGACGTCCACTATTTTTTGAGATTTCTAGACCCCCCATCAACCTCTGTCACGCTTTTTTGTATACCACAAAATATTAGACTCTGTTCCCCCTAAAACCTGTGGCGTCATTTTTGAAACATTCCTTACAGTTCTGTTGTTTTTAATATGAATAATTGGATACAGCCTCAAGCAATTAGCTCTGTCAAATATGAACAGCAGTGTTTCATTTTCTCCAACAATATGGAGTAGGAATTGTTCTTCATTTTTGTGAACTTGGAATAATTAAAATAGAGAAAGACCGTTTGGCCGAAAGTCATTCTGCCGAATGCTACTTGACAGAAATTTCTTTAGCTGAGCAAACCATTAGACCGAAACCCATCTGGCCGAAACCTATTTGGCCGAATTTTTTTTTCACCGTATTGGTCGTTTAGAAGAAAGAGAGAAGAGCTGTTGAGCCGAAATTGTCGTTTTGCAGAAGGGGCCATTTGGCCGACATAGTCTTTCGTACGAAAGGCAGAAAGGTTTGCCCGAGCCAGTAGGCCAACAATTAGTTGACAGAATATGTTCTTAGGGTGAATAAACCATTAGACCGAATCACCAAAATCATTTGACCGAAATGGACATAATGCTAAATAAGTGGTTTCCCAGAATATGTCATTAGGCTGAAACGATCGTTTGACAGAAAGGGATAATTGGCCCAACAATGTAAAATTGGCTCAACTAGTCATATGGCTGAAAAAGTCTTTTGGTCGAACAGGTTATTTTGCCGGAAAATTTGCTTGGCCGAGTCGGTCGAAAATGTCATTTAGCCGAGAATACCATTCGGCCAAAATGGTTGTTCGGCATGAAGGCAATTCGGATAAAAATGTCATTTGGATTTATGTTTTGAAGCCCGCTTTAATAATAATTTGTTAATTTTTTTTTTCTGGAAATTTCAAAGACTTTAACCCAGCCACCCTCAGCATGGTCTTGCTTTATGTCCGCTCATCTTACCGCTAGGCTACCACTTATTCGTATATTATTTGAAACTTCCATGATTTTGAGATTTCTATTTTATGTTAATTATTAGAATAAAATCCACTCAAACATATACAATATAAATGAAAGCACCAGCAGCAATGATCTGAGTATATTGCATTTAGTATTCATTATCGTATTTCGCTGATTCAATAATTCGACTTTATGACTTGACCTTCTTAAAAAAAGATTTAAATTGAAAAAAAATAATCGCAATACAAATGCCATTCACCGTTTCATATTACACATTGAAAAACTTTTGTGTTCAATTTGTGACAATAAATTCCCAAGCTGGTATTTCAAACCGACTGAAGAGGCCGCCACTCGCTGCGTTGTAACATGACACCCCCAGTGCCATTGAACCAGTCTAGCCCACACCCACAGCCACACCGACATGACACTGGAACCGCGCTGCTGGCTGATGCCGTTTGTTTTTCCCCGAGAATAGGTCACGGGAAGCATCCGAAGACGTAAAAATAGTCGCACTTTTCTTCCAGCCGTGCCACGTCCAGCGAAAATGACGGGGGCGAAATCGAGCTCGCGGACAGACGGTTTTGGTCCTGTTTGAGATTTTTCGCCAAATTAGCAGCGGAAAAGTGCGATTAATATTGCGATTCCTGGGATATGTGGGCGACAGCGAGGATCGGGCGTCGATTAAAGTTGCCGGTTTTCATGCGAAACAGATGTTGAATAAATGTCCCCGTAGTGTGGTTGGTGAATCGAACGGCGGTCGGGTGGTTGGTAGAAGGGAACTGGGTTAGGGAACTTTGGAATTTGTGAATTCCGATACCGAGCGGGACTAAGAATAATACAAGTCCGATGCAATTCTGGGGGGTGCTGTGGGAGCGGACGGAAGAGACAATTACTACACACTTACAGGGCCCACTTACAGCTGCAGTTGCCTGTGGGATGGTGAAGGGGTTGTTGGGTGGGAGTGCGGCACGGGGATGAAGTGTGCGGGACGAGGTGATAAGGTGCTGCGCATGTGTATTTGAGGGAAAACCCCGCCTCTGTGTGCAGCAGTAGAGAAGTCCCTGCCGGAAAGTGAGCGAAGAACTCCGGCCAGGATGCTGCTATCTGTATAGGTCACCGTGTCGTGTCGTCGTGTGTCCCATTGATGTCCTATAGATGTGTCGGTCGCTGTTGTCGAGGTGCTGCGACGAGCCGAGCGGAAGCCGAAGCTTGGGGCCCCGAGCTTTTGAATGCGAATCGTCGCGGTGTGGTTGTAGTTGTGGCAGGTGTACGTGTGCATCGGAGCTTCGGGGCTTTCGGGGGGTGAAAATTATGTAATTCTTCGAACAGAATCAACAGTCTGTTGTTTCGAGTGAGGGCTCGGGCGGGTTGACGGGTGCGAGCGGCGGTGGGTTCAGAAGGTGATGGACATGCGCAGTGGTGGGCTCGCAGAAGGTTTCACTAGTGGGGGTGGAAAGGTTTCAGGTTGTTTTCGTTTTTTACGTTCGACCGGTGTCGGTACAGCATTGTGTTACTTTGTAGACGTCTGTGAGGATGTGTAGGTGGATAGATTTGGAGGGGAACTGCTCGAATATGCTGTAACTGCTCGAACCATAACTCTTTCATAGTTAATGCTCATAGAATGACTGTCGAACTCCCCCTCGTCGTCGTCACCTGCTCGATGCAACGTGTTTCAAGTGGTTCTGATTCCTCTTTGCTTTGTCGTGTTTTATCCTTTCCATCCCAAGCAGAACGGTGGCACGTGTGGTCGTGATGAACCGTCGCTGTGTGTGGGCGCATACCACCGTATCGGGACGTAGTCCGTCGTTTGCGTGAAGGGGACTTTCGGCTTTTCCTAGCGCGACGAAAGGAAAATAGGAAAGAGTAGCGACGGAGACCGATTTCCGAAGTCGTCATTCGGAAGCGCCCGTTTTCCCCGGTGTGTTACTACATACTTACAAAACAACTGACGTGCGGTCCGTGCTTTAGTCTACAATTGAGTTTTGTATAGTTAAGTCGTGATCATATACACTTGTTGTTTGTTGTTATATTTAATTATCTGTCTATAAGCTGTGTCTGTGTTTTTCGGAAACCGTCACAAGAAGTGGAAGATTGCGATTTTTTCGGAGGAATCTGGGTTGACACCTGATTCTTCTCGAGGGGGAGTTCAGAGACAGTGGAAATTGTTTCCAGCCTCCTTCCGGCCAGACAGCGAACTGACGACAGGCAGTCAATAAAGCGTTTTTGAACTACACAAGTGCAGGAGACTCGTACGCTCGGTTAGAACGTGTGCTTCGAAGCGAGTCGCGCGATCCAGCGTTCTCTGGCAGATCATTTCGATCTACGCCAATTTGGTGATTTTGGAAAAGTAATTCGAAATTGCCTGGTGGGTCAGCTGTTCTACGATATGATTGATTGAGCTTGGTTGGTAGATGATAAGTGTTGATAGATATTTGATCAAATTTCACTAATGAAAGTTGTTATCAAACAGAGATACAATAAATATGTGCAGAAGTCATGTTACCCAGGCGTTGTTTACAGTTTTTTATCAGTATGAGTTGGCACTTAGTAAATTTTTCGTAGCATATGGCAGCCTGGTGGAAGGTTTTCTAAGCTCATCTCCGATAAAATTTATTGATTTTTTTTATTGTAGTGCATTTTACTCGCTCATTCATACATTCAATTTTCAAATTAGTTTTAAAAAATATTTCATTTTCAAGTACTGCTTTCCACTAAATAGTGCACAGGCCTTCGGTTTTAAAGCCAATCATAACTGTATTTCATTTGTGAAGTAAGGTGAAACACTAATGAAATTATAACTCAGATTTTTTAATGAGAAACAGCCTAATTACATTACATCGATATGCTTATCTATCTATATTTTTATAAATTTGCAATAAATACTAAAACATTGGAAAAGTTATAATGCAATGAACATGTTGCAGATAGAACAATGATTTTTTAATTTTTAATGAGGATTCATATTTTAGACACTGATTACATTTTTATGAAGCTGTGACCACTAAAAAACATCCAACTTGAAAATTTACTTGGATGGTAATTGCATCTTAATAATATAAACAATTTCCTTAGTTTAATATTAAATTAAGCCAACATACAATTTGTAAAACTATCGCTTAATCATCCAATCATTCGATCAGTCATCATAACGTAGAATTTGACGACAAAGCTATTCATTGGGAGAATTTCAAGCCAAAAAAAAATTAAGTCAGTTCAACGTGGAAACAATTATTGATAACCCGTAAACGTCATCCACAGAATTTAGAAGCAGCAAAAACATTCCCGAGAAAGCGGTGATCTAAAAACAATCAAATTTGTGCTTTGCTTAAAAAGAAGGTGAAAAAGTAGTGAGTAATTTGTGTTTGATGAAATATCGCGCAAACGGAAAATAAAAACTTAAAGAGTGCATCGCGAGTGAAGTGAGTTTGAGCAGAGGAAAAAATCTATAAATCCTTCTTTGAAAAATAAAAAAAGAAATAAAAGTTAGCAGAAAGGAAGTTGAAACTGTTTCTCGTCTTCTTAGTTCGAGCTGAGCAGTAGAGAAAGTATTCGCGTTGAAAAGCGAGGCAAAATTTATCGCTCGTTAAAGTAGTGGGTGTCGAAACGGGCGGATATTCCCAGCCAGCAAAAACCGCATACCGAAAGCAGTACGAAAAGATTGCACGTGGAAGAAGAATACGGCAAACAAAAGAAGAAGAACATTTCGTATAAATCATAAATACACATACCGCAAACAGAAAAAAAAGTACCGAACCCCCAAAAACCTATCGAAAGTGTAGCGGTGACGTTGTAGGCAGTGAGAGAGCAGCACGTGGAGAGCGCAGCACCCCACAGTCCCTCAGATCACGGTCTCTGCGGGTGGAGAAACGCATTCTCTTGTGTGAGTTTAATCAATTTAATAACATTCAGCCGAACCACCCTCTCTGGGAAAAATAGCAGAAGAAAAACCGCACTCTGATAGAAAACAGAGAAAACATACACACAGTTTAAGTGAATCGCCAAAAGCGGAAAACCTCTATGTGAAAGCAAAAGAAGAACAAGAAGCAGAAGAAAATAAAACTCTCGCAGTTCGATTCGTTTCGGGGCTCTTGACTGAGACGACGAAGACGACGACGACAACGACTAGAAGCAGCCACAAAACTAGTAGCTCCCATCTTTCCACCATTAAACCGCAGCATCCAAGCAGCAGCCAGCAGCAGCGGCAGCAAAAGCATCCAAAAGAGAAGCCTGAAGTTATTCCAATATTAATTTCGGTTCCTGCAAGTGAATTCAATACATTCCATATGGTTCATATGATAGAAATCGTTCGTCAAGGGAAAGTTGACTTTCCTCAAGTGATTGTAAGTTGATTTTTGTGCTTTCTTATTCGATTTTGTACCCTTCCGTCCTTCCATCCCGGTTTGCCCAGTATAGGATATCAAACGCGATGTGCCTTTACCGTAGCCTTTTCTTTTCAGAGGTTCCCAAATTTAGGTGGTCTGTTTTGAAACATTTGCTAAACTCTTTTTTTGCACTGTTGCACACAATTGTATGAAAATGAAATTGCACACTGGTTTTTGTCACATATCTTAGGAATGGTGTGTTGAAAAAAATCATCAGATTAATTTGTTCAACAAACTCTGGAAAGCATGATTTCTAAAGACCATGACCATGGACGAGAGTGTCGATAAAAACTTTATTGAATTTTAATATTTCACTTCTTGTTATAAATTTGCTTGTTCAATCTCGTGTTTTGGTAATAAAACGATCTAATTTTTCTCACCATTGTAAAAATTTCTTAAATGGACAATACAGCATTAGTTGTTCCTTCTATTTATTTATGTGAATTTTGACATCAAAATCCAGTTTTTTACAGCACGAATTGTACACCGTCCTAAATCTAAAAGTGGAACAAAATTATGATACCATTTTATTAATTGACTAATTTGAGATCTATCGTGATTTATAAGAAACAATATCGGATGCCAAAGCCTAATTTCGGTAAAACTTCCGAGAAACTTGGTTATGAAGTTCATTTTTCAATCCACAATTGAAAAAGGCTTGCCAAGGATTTAAAGCCACAAGCTGTCGCGCAACATTTTGAAAGGTTGTAGAGTCTTAACCGTCGATTCCTTACTGATTGGTCTATCTTATTTTTGTCAAAATCATTGCCTGTGATAATAAAATCGATTGTCACTAACTTTGTGCATTTACGTGATTTTCGAATTATCCTAGGGTAAATTTTTCGATATGTAAACATTGCTCAGCCCAAGACAAATTGAACGATTATAAAATCTGGCAACTCACTCACTCACTCATTCATATAGTTGACGAGAAAAAGATATCAACATATGTATTGCAGAAAATCTCAAATTTGGCCAAAATGCAACTTACAACCCTCTGCTCCCAACCCCATCAACTGGAAGAAGCTGCTTATTTTGAGTACTTTAGTAAGCAGGGTGGATTCGTTGCTTTGTGTGAAATATTTTACTTAAAACTCTGCTTTTCATTTTTCGATATGTTCAATAATCTTTGTAATATAATTTTTTTAAATCGATATCTTCCTCAATATCTCATGCGCTATACTACTGGATATATTAATGCCTCATAGTGATTTCAATATAAATGACTGTTCGAATAAACATAGTTTTGTGGTAAAGTGTAGTTTTTTTCTTCTGCCTAACTGTCTATCTGATAGAGGAAGGATTTTGTGTGGCATATATTCCACGACTTTCTCAGAAAGTGCTAGGAAATTGTCTTCCAAGATTTATTTTATAAAACCGTGTAGGACTTTTTCGCATGCTGCAACAGAAACGATCGAAATATAATTCTGTTTACCGACCATGATAGCTAAGTGAAAGCCGTCAAAATTGGATTGGTCATCAAGTATTCAATTTTAACCTTTAAAGGCGCAAGGCGATTTTTCTACAAATTGTCGGAAATATTTTTAACGTAAATAACCATTGAAATCATTTACATTAAACGTTAAGGGTTAAGATCTTTTTACATCATTTCGTTTTAGGAGATTTTTACTTTTTCACAGTGAATTGATTTTCCAGGTATCTGTGTTCAAATTTCAAATCGCTATGAATAATGTTAAATAAGCGAAATTAAAATCGAAGAGCACGTTTCTCAAGGTGCGCATTTGTAGTAGTAGTGAAATCCATTCAACTTTATATTCGAATTGAATCAGATCCATCAACTAGGATCTGATTCAATTCGAATATAAAATTGTATGGATTTTGATTCTATAATTCGAAATCCTTCCACGGTGGACGGATTTCGAATCAGAAGGTGTTGATTTGATTATTTGTTTTATCATGCAATTCGTGGTTTTCGGCGTGTAAATGCGCATTGCTTCAAAGTAGATATCCTTGTGGACCTACATGAATAGCAAAACTTTTATTTGCATTTATTTTATATGTTTTTAAGGCTTTCCCATATGCAGAAGTGCTTAAGTGTATGAATTTCAATGTCCCACGTTATCTGAATGTCATCCGATTGGGTACAAACAGTGATCGAATAGAATGGATGTATCAATAATTTATGATTGAAAAGCGATAGATTTTATAGACAAAATGCATTTTTTTTTACTGAAACCTGTCATTTTTTGTGGCGCTTCCATGTCTCCAACTTGTGGATAAAGTATCCCTATATCCATATTGAAAACGAAAACGTAATTGACGTCAAAAAATGGCTGATTGATTGATCATGCAGCTACTGAATGAACATTGTTCAGTAAGTCATGGAATTTAGATAGATAACAAATATAACGGAGCTGAATAAAAATATATTTCAAACATAAATCCTGGCGTAACGAGGAGAAAAATTTGTCCCAAGCAGAATTTAGAAACATAAATAACCTATAAAGTATTCCACGAGTCTAATGAAAAATGTAGCACTTTTTCAAGAATTTCGAGAATCGGAGCAAAATCTGTGGATTCATAATATAAACATTGATTACGCACTCAATCATTGGTGATAAAATAAAATGCTTCAATAATCTCCAAACAGACAAGCAGATTTGAAAAAAAAAAACAACTTATTCTTTCAAACAGTGTAGTAAAACGTCATGATTTTGCAGCAAGAACTGATGTAAGCCTGTGGCCCTTACACATATGTCCCTATAACTTGGTCTAACAAATCATTTTTGTAAGTCTGTCATCTTAGGCGTGAGAGCGTGTCATTTCGAAATGATTTCAATTTTTTCATCAGTGGACTTTTGAACAAAAAACGAAATGAACATAAAATGGGATTTTTATGTAATAAAGGTTATCTGGAGCATCCTGAAATTGTGTGGTTTAATTAAAAGTCTTAGAATTCATTGGACAGTTCTACAAACGCGGTGCATTGAAATATGGTAGAAAACGATGTATTCTAACCATGTGAATTTGAAAAAATCAATATTCATAAATAAAATATAAAAAAAAATGTTTTTTTTTAAGAGAAAACTCTTGGTCCACAAAGAATTAAATGCAATATTACCAACTCGTCCTATGGCAAATAGGTTTATGAGTTTAGTTCTAGGTAGTAGAAACCTGGTGAAAAAAAAATAAAGTTCCGCATTTTTTTCTTTTTCATTGCATTACATATGGACCGGATTGAGACTGACAGGGGCCCCTTAGATTTGTTGTAGCTCCTCAGGGTCTATCTCATTTGGAGAAATAAACTGAAATTAAACTTAAAAGTGACATTTCAATAATTATCGAATAACCCTGCCCGCAGAGCAAGATTACTTTTGACCGATCAGACCGCATCGTGACGTTCGTTTTGACACGACTCAGGTAGCATGTCTGCTTCCGACTTAGATTTTCTTAATGGACAATTGCATCACATGATTGATGCAATGTTCAAAGCAAATACCAAAACTGAAGCAGTTCAGGTTGGTATCAAATTTTCTCAAAGAATTTTTATTGGACTTCGCTTCAATGGATCCAAATAATTCTTTGGAAATTTTTAATTGGAATTCCCGCTCTTTAAAGGGTAAGGAAGATGAATTATTCAACTTCCTATCAGTTCATAATGTGCACATTGCCATTATAACTGAAACGTATTTAAAACCTGGTCTTTTCATCAAAAGAGATCCAAATTATTTTATTTACCGAAATGATCGTCTTGACAGCGCCTGTGGTGGGGTTGCCATTGTCATTAATAGACGTATCAAACATAAATTATATTCTTCGTTTGAAACCAAAGTTTTCGAAACCTTGGGAGTTTCTGTTGAAACAAATTTTGGACAATTCTCTTTTATTGCAGCCTACTTGTCTTTTCAATGCAATGGGCAGCAAAAGAATTTGTTGCAAAAGAATTCTGACTCGCAACAAATCAAAATTCTTCGTAATTGGTGACTTCAATGCCAAACACAGTTCATTTTTAAAATTTTAAATTTTGCTCAGCAGTTCGAGAGTGCCCATAATTTTAGTCTAGGTCTCACTAGTCTAATTGAGGATCAGGTTACACGGACCTTCGAAGACATTCTCAACCAAGATAATGTTTTTGACCCTTCGTTGGGAACTAATTTGGATGAAGTGAGATCTATTACAAGAAAATTTAAAAATATGAAAGCACCGTGTGATGATGGTATTTTCTACATACTTATCAAAAAACTTCCTGAGAGCTCTTTATCCTTTTCGGTTAATTTATTTAACAAGTGTTTTCAATTGACATACTTCCCAGATAAATGGAAAAACGCCAAAGTTGTTCCAATTTTGAAGCCGGACAAAAATCCAGCTGAGGCTTCTAGTTATCGACCAATCAGTTTGCTTTCTTCAATAAGCAAACTGTTTGAAAAGATTATTTTGAAAAGAATGATGGTTCATATTAATGACAATTCTATTATTGCTGATGAGCAATATTGTTTTCGCCATGGGCATTCAACCACCCATCAGTTATTAAGAGTTACGAATTTAATTCGGCTCAACAAATCTGAAGGATATTCGACTGGAGTTGCTCTTCTTGATATAGAGAAAGCATTTGACAGTGATTGGCATGAAGGTTTGATTGTAAAATTGATGAATTTTAATTTTCCTCTGTACATCATTAAACTGATCCAAAATTATGTATCAGATCGCTCACTGGAGGTAAACTATCAGAATTCTAAATCTGATAGATTACCTGTAAGGGCTGGTGTCCCCCAAGGCAGCATACTGGGGCCCATTTTGTATAACATTTTTACTTCTGACTTACCTGATTTACCACCAGGGTGTCAAAAATCTTTGTTTGCAGATGACACAGGTCTCTCAGCCAAAGAGCGAAGCCTTCGTGTCATTTGTAGTAGATTGCAAAAAAATTTGGATATTTTCTCCACTTACTTGCAAAAATGGAAAATTTCCCCGAATGCTTCCAAAACTCAGCTTATAATTTTCCCACATAAGCCGAGAGCTTCTTATTTGAAACCTTCTAGCAGACATATTGTCACTATGAATGGGGTTCCAATTAATTCGTCTAGCGAAGCCAAATATTTAGGACTTCTGCTGGACCAAAAATTAACTTTTAAAAATCACATTGAAGGCCTTCAAGCCAAATGTAACAAATATATTAAGTGTCTATATCCACTTATAAACAGAACAAAATTTTGTCTTTAAAAATTTACAAACAAATTTTTAGACCAGCCATGTTGTATGCTGTGCCAATATGTACTAGTTGCTGCAATACCAGAAAGAAGGCATTGATTCTGAAGTTGCCTCCGTGGTATAGTACCAATGAACTTCATAGAATTTCTAATATTGAGACATTGCAACAAATGTCCAACAAAATAATTTCCAATTTTAGACAAAAATCGTTGCAATCTTCTATTGCAACGATTAGCTCCTTGTACCCTTAGTATAAATTAGGTTAGGTTTAGTTTAAGTTAAAACATTGTAATTCCTACATGGTTCAATTAAACCAGAGGAAAAATCCTAACTGCCAGAGGCAGTGGCATAGCCAGAAAATTGGTCTGGGGGGGGGGGGGGTTTCCGAACATTTTTTTTTTCAAGAAAAAAATTTTCTTCTAAAAATTTTTTCTCTGGGGGGGGGGGTTTATGCCCAAAACCACCCCCGTGGCTACGCCACTGGACAGAGGCAATTGAAATGTATTAATAATAACTAAAAAGTAACATAGCAAATAAGGATGATAGTGTTAAGAAAACACGGAACACCTAGTCTAAGAGATGAATGCATGTATTAGATAATTAGCAAATAAAATTAGTAAAAAAAAAAGAGAATATTTGCCAGTTCTAGTTTATCAATAAAAAACAAACGGCATGGATGGAAGTGAGAATTAAAACTTTGAATTGATCATTTTAAACACGTAAGTAAAAAATAAAGTACTTCATTAGTGATTGATTATGAAGGTACTAAGAAAAATTAACAAAAATGCATATTTCCATGCCACCGTCAATAGAAAAAAGGAAAGTTTAAAGTGACTGGCCATTTTATCATTTATTTTATTTCGGAAATGCATATTTCGTCTTCAAGATGATAGATGTAGCTGAAAATGTGTAAGCATGCATATTGTGAGTAAGCAAGCAGCATGACAATATTTCAAAGCCATGTATTTTGGTGGAACAAAGTGTTTAGCTCTTACTACTCGTGTGCACTTCCAAATATTTGTTGTTTTTTTTCGTACAATCAGAAATGCAGAGTTTGTGTTTTAGAGGACTCTTTATGTAGCAATCATAAATGTCAATTAATCTCATGTGAAGCCGAAGTAACTTTTATAGCTACAAACTATTTTAACAAGTATTTTATCATGTCAAATAAAAAAAGCATCGAAGAGATCTTCCATATGGGTTTAATCAAGGCATGAACTGCCATAAAAAAAATATATTTAAAAATTTGTAGTATTCGGAATTATCACCTTCTTCAAAAGGTTTTGGCAACAGCCAGAAGATGGATCATAATTTAAGTGTGATACATGCTTTTCCTAAGCTGAAGAACATGACTATTGCCGCAATAAAACCACAATAAATAACATCGAATGCCAAAGAGCTGTTTGAATGTTACTTGGGATATTTGACCATTTGAACACCATTTGAACTCTGATGAACATTTTCACGGTTCAGAAAAGTGTCCCCGAGTACCGGACACGCATTGCATCATGTTCAAATATGACCAAGTTTCTATTACATGAGTACAAGACATCATTTAGAATAGTAATATTTTTCACTTGGTTCAAGTGTCCGGTGTTGAACTTAGTCTGTAGATTAAAAAAACACCTTAATAAAGATTACAAAAAAAACTTGGTTCAAGTTGTAGATATTAACACGTAGAGCTTATTTGACTCTCAAGCCAAATTTGTTACATCCTGCTCAAAATTCTCTCCATATTCAATGACATCTATATTTGTTTCTGTTTATTTCTGTGGCTTTCTGATGCCTCAGCAAGAAAAAATAATTGAATTGAAGTAAGTTTAGCAAAACAGTTGCAAAGAATGGCTATTTCACCACATGAAAAAACTCACTGTCCGGACCCGGGGATAAACCATTGATTTTAAGGATAAAGAAATTGATTTTGCGCCAAGATACATTATAATCGACATAATCAGAATTTATTTCATTGATATTATTATTGTTGATTCAATCCTTCTGAAATAAGGAGAAACATGAAGTTTTTTTTACATCTTTATTCAATTTCAAATTTTGTACAAAGTTTACAACATGAAGATCTATTATTCCATGCAGGTAAAAGACATTTCAATTGCTTTCTATAAGATAATGAAGGGGTCTCCTCAAGTACCGTTTTTAGAAGTGTCCGGTATTGGGAGGTGTCCGGCGCGAGGGGATCTCCCCCTACTTGTGAAATTACAGTCAAGTAGTAGAATTAAATGCAATATTACCAACTCGTCCTATGGCAAATAGGTTTATGAGTTTTTAGGACTATGATCTGGTAGTAGAAACCTGGTGAAGGAAGTAAAGTTCCGCAATTGTTTCTATTTCAGTACATACAGGGCCGGATTTAGACTGACAGGGGCCCCTTTGATTTGTTGTAGCTTCTACTGCACCCAAAACACCTCATCCATGTTTCTGTTGACTCGTGACAGATTTGATTGTCAAAGCATATCGAAATGCAGACTTTCATGGCGTCCAATGAAGTGCCATTCTTCAAAATAATTGTTGCCAGAATACATTGCGTTTATAAACGCAGACCTTGTGGCCGTATTCTTTGCCAAGTTAGAAGGGATTAATCAGCAAGATAGATATCAATTTTTGTTTCATAACAGACTTGAAAAAAATAATTAGTTGAACAAGTTTTCAGCAAATGGTATAAAACCTCAAATATATGTACATCTGAATTCTTATGAATGGGTTCTACGGCAAATTTCTGCTTCAGATATTTTGGATTTATCGATTTATCTTTTTGGAATAATTATCGGCATTGAAAGCTCCTAAACTGTCTACCACAAAGCACTTTCCATTTTTTGAATCAAATCTAAAACAGACTTATATTCCGAACACTTGCTACATGGTGATTTATCTGAAATATTTCATTATTATTGCATAAATAAACGAATTTTCTTGGCCAGCGTTTCTTCGCCAGATCAAGGACACTGTAATTGTTCACCAGGTGGTATTCGGAATTTGAGGGCTCAAGGGCTCGGAGTTTGAGACATTTTTTGCTATGCGTGTTCGCCATTCGGGACAAAGTACAGGGGTACAGGGAACAATCAATAAAATGTGAATATCAAGCGCTTATATGAATGTTTTTTTCCTTTCGCTAACCGATGGAAACAATTGATTTATTGAAATATTTTAATTTATGCGTCGGGAAGAGCTCGACGTGAAAACTGTGCTTAAGTATTCGGAATATGAGTCAAAACGGTGTTTCATAACCATATGAAGCGGGCTTTCAAGTTTGATGTGATTGCTGCCTACTATGATCGGTTTCTTCATACTTTTTATACTTCTTCACGATTTCCTTCTTCACTCTATGGACCTTCAAAATCCAGTGAATTAAGGTTCAGGTAGGGGAAGTGTACCGGTTTTGGCCACCTTAGTGCCTAATTTGGCCAACCCTGAAAAATGCATATTTTCCAACAAAAAAAATGTCAACCAGTTTCAACAGCGAAGAAAGATAAGGGAAACATCTCCTGTTAGAGCTTACAAAAAAACTGGAAAACTGCTTTACTTTTAGAGTTACGCGATAAACTGGCCAAATAAGGAACATGGCCAAAACTGATACCGTTGACCTATCTAGTTTTCTCTACTTCACATGAATAATTTACCAATTGTTCAAAGCTAGGATTAAATTTTTAAATTTCCTCTGTTTCATTCCTTCATAATGGAGTTTGATCGTTCTCTTCACTCATAGGTAACATTCGCGTGCAGGTGTGTATGCTTTGTAACGCTTTTAACTTTTTTGACAGCATGAATAATCATCAATATAGGCAAAAATAAGTTTAGGTTTTCTTTGTCACAATTAAAATCACGAACAAATGATTGATTTGAAAGATCTCATCTCTAATCAATACGCATTAAGCTTCGCACTGTTTTCATACATAGAAAGAGATGCCAAACTAGAGTGATAAAATTGTTGATTACAAAAAACCAGACTCAGATGAGTTTCGAAGAAATCCAAAAATCGCAAGAAAAATAATCTGAAGTGTGGCGCTTCAGTTTGCTTGCTGCTTGATAGAAATTATGATGCATTCATTATTTGCGCACATTCAATGTGTGTCACCTGATAAGCAACAGAACATTCTATCGCGTACTCCACACAATGCTCGGACGGTAGCTTTTGCATATTGTGGAGGATCGCACATCTTCCGACAGAGGCGATGCGTTCTACAAGTGCACGATCTATCAAGAACTAATTATTCAACTGACACTGTTTCGCGAACAGTCAAAAACATACAATGCTCGCCCGGTGGCTGCTGCATACTCGCTGTAAATTGGTCAAAGAATTACCAACGAAATAACGAAGGAGGAATCTCTACGCAATGTTATAATCTTTATTTTGCAGTAGAAGCATGCTTCCAAACATATTGTTGAGCAATTTGTGTCAATCATGTGTACAAAGTTCATTTCTTTTTGTTAATTTTGTCCATTTGTTCTTTGTCTATTCGAACTTTTGTCCATTAGACTTTTTGTTTTTTCGACATTTTGTCTCTCTGAACTTTCGGATTCATTCAGGCTACCTGACCAATAAATGAAAACAGATTTACATCAGAGCCCTGTGTATTCTGTTACAGCATTTTTTTATAGCATGGGTTGTTATAAAACATGCACCGCTAGTAGTTAAAATAACAAAAATTATAAATGTCTATTCCCCTATTCTATTGTCGGAACAATTCGATGCTGAGGCTCCCCTTTCGTCGCACTAACTACGATGCAGAAACTGTAATCCACGACCTCCAGAAAACGTTTAATAGAGTTTCTTCTAAGGGTATGCGATAACACACTTTTTCCTAACGAAACAAAACGAAACGAAATTTAAAATGTCTATGTTGATTCGGATCGAAACAAAACGAAATATAGATTTGCTTTCGAGACTTCGAAACGATACGAAATCAAGGTTCATTTAATTCGAAATTTTTCGAAACAAAACGAAATTTTATTTTTTTTTCTGCGGATTTTTTATTAAATTGGTTTTACATTATGTACGCAATTCTGATTTCACTTTTTCGAAGTCAAATAACTGTTTTGCGACCAATAGAGTTATAATAAGAGAGAAGACAGTCTGTGATAAATCACCGCATTTTCTCCGCATATACCATTGGCGATAAGGCAATACCCCAGAAATTGTGCCGCATTCAAAGGAAATCATCGTGGAGCGTGTGCTTCCGAATATGATCAATTTTATATCAGTAAGTATATAAAAATATAGAAATTGTGGGGTTTTTCATATACGGATTCAAATTTTGTTTAAAACCTTAGTTCACTTAAGAATAATGTATTTATGCTGAAGCATACTTCATATTGCCTTGTCAGCGTGGTTTTATAGTATTAAGCTAAGTCAAAATTAGAAAATGTATGCTTAGAAGATTCCGGTGCACCTTACTAAAATGCACAAAGATATGTATTTCAGATTGAATTTCACAGACCCATAGTCTTATACACAATCAGCTCAAAGAACTGAGCTATTGTCTGTGTGCCCTTGGCATATGCGAACAGCTGTTATGATCAGTATGAGCTGAAAACAATCATAAGTAAAGAACTTTCAGGAATTTTAATGATCTTTCAACCCGTTCTGGATTTTTTTTTGCAAATTGCATGCGAAGATCTAGAAATTCCCACAAATATTCAATGTTCCTTACATATTGTGCAAATAGTCAAAGAAGAGCTTAGCTTGATTAACTGTACACATCGTAGTTGCTAATCTTGATTGGCCGAAAAACAGCAAATATACACAGCTAACCAATTAAATAATATTCTTGGGCCACAAAAAAAGTTATTCTTATTGTAAACTTGCTTCGGAGTTTCCAATTCATGGCCAAGAACGATGCTGGTCACGTCCTTACAGTCAATTTCGGATTAGGAGAGGAGAATTAGTTTAACACTCACTGTTATAAAAGACCGAGGAATGCTCTGCATCACCGTGAGCGCTACGGGAAAGGAATCGTTGGTTAGTAGAGAACCCCAGTAACATTTTGGTTTCATGCTGGTTTTATGGAAGCCATGAAGAGCAAATTATGGTTTTGAAGACCGTTATAAAACCAAATATGTTACTTAAGGTAACTCATGTGAAGCCCCTAAAGCTACTAAATATTTATTGTAAACGAAGATATTTTGAAAACAAGAAGACGAAAACTGTGTTCCAAATCAATCCAACGCAAGATCAATGTGCTTCGTTTAATAAGCTTCTACAATATGATCGATTCTGCACTAAATAATTTTGTGCTCTTCGATGCAGACATTAGTTTTATACTTTTATCACTTCGCGTTCTCCCACACTAGTTGGCGTGATCAACATCAACAAGGTCTCCCGGGCTAGCTGCCGTCCCATGACCAGCAGCAACATGATCGATTCTGCGTTCATATTGAGCATGAGCATGAGCAGGATAACCGTACAATTCGTAGTTGCTACTCCGTGATTGATTAGAACTTGCGAAATTGCACAGGGAACCAATTGAATGGAGCTTGGGTTTAGCTATCATTCTCAATGTGCAAATTTCGAAAATTCAATGCATTTTACTGAGTTAATTACGGCATCGGCCACGTCCTTACGGCCATTAAGGAAAGGAAGGATTATTAGTTCAACTCTCGTTGCTACTAGAGACCGAGTATACCTCTGCATCTCCACGATAGTCTTAGGATAGGATATTGTGTTAGTATAAAGGGATATATTATCTGGATTCACTTTGGTAAGTGATGCGATCTATGGGATAGGAATATATGAATGAGAATTAGAAGTACTAGAGTAATGAGAAAGTATTAAAGTGAATTCTAATGGGATTCATTTTTTACAATTAGAATTTGAATGCTATTGGATTCTTATACCACGCACACGTCTACCACACCATCGCTACCCGCACATCAACCTCACACATTCTTACTTGAATGAGGCCTGCACGAGCATAGCGACCGTATATAACATTCGTATGCGGGTACAAATGAATACCAATCTATTTTAACATTTTATTTACTGCTACTAAGTAACAGGCAGCTTTTATAACAATTCTATATTTAGAATCATACTTGCTAGCAATGAGAATTTGATTTGCAAAGAGATTGAGTTATATGATTAACGAAATTATCTAATAGGAAATTGGAAAGGGCCAGGGATCAAACCCTTAATCTCCTGCTTATGAGGCAGAAGCAGTGACACAAGGCCACCAAGCACCCCTGTAATCGATTCTGCATTCATATTGTACAAATAGTAAAAAAAATCACAAAATATAAATTTGAATCTTGGAAACACTGAAGACGTTTTATAGAAGAAAACTACATACGTATTTGTCGACTAAGAATGGGGTTATGTAGTAAGCGTTAATAGAAAAAATGTATAACCTAAAGTTTTGAAAACAACTTAACGATTTTGTTCAGCGGCGCAGCCAAAATTTTTGATAATATAAAGTATGGTTTAAGTTTAAATTTGTTTCGAAATTCCGCGAAATTCCGTTAAATTTCGTTAGAAGCTAGTTTTTTCTAGCGAAATTTTTGTAATTTTACGAAACGAAACGAAATCAAGAAATCAGATTTCGCCATGCTCAAATTCCGCAAAATTCCGCGGAATTTCGTTTCGAACCACCTGAAACATTTTTTTTCGAAATACCGCATATGCTTAGTATCTTCCATGCTCGGCTTCAACTTGACGAAGAATGTTCTTCGTCAAAGATTTTATGATTTTTTTTGTTGATTGCATGTGATAAGTCTGCAATTTATTTGTTTTAATTTTTTGTTTTATCTTGACCATGCTTCTATGTTATATTTCCCTGACTATGTGCGTTTATGTCATTAGTAATAATTAATATTATTATACATCATTAGGGCCAAATTGTAGTATGTTGATGAAATCACACAATAAACAAAAACAATAAACAAAACCATCACTTTCCTTGAGAAAATTGACTAGCATTTACCATTTACTATACCAATATCGCCCATTGTCTGAGGACTAAATTTGGTCCTCTACTGTAAATGGTTCAGTTTATTCAATATAAAAAATGGGTTTCGTTGTTTCTGGAATGATATTTTATGGAAGAGAATAAATACATTCAATTCACAACTTTGGGTACTGATAGTAACTAAATAGTGCATAACTGCCACACATGTGCGTAAATCTGATCCTTGAAGAACTTTAATAATTTATGCGAAACATTTACATAGGACAGGAAGGTTGGGGGCTGTGTGTTTTTCAATGGTTTGTTTTATTTCAGAGCTTAGAAATTATTGTCACTGGCGGAAGTGCCACTGTTTTGGCTAAGATTTCCGAACTTTTTGCTTGTTTTAAATTGGATTTGTTTCAACTTAAACTGCAATTTCATTGAAACAATAATGTGCTTGGAACTTGTAATTTGTAACTTTGAAAATACGACAACAAATAATAATGACACGTCTTATATTTTATTAAACCCCCTCCCACTCGCACGTCCGTAAGACAATAAAAAGAAAAAAATAATTAATTTTGTTATACTTTTGTTACTTCTGAAATCTCGTTCCCGAGTTTTCTTCTAACGGTGTCGTTAAAATTGTTAATCAGGCATTTTCATCATGATGCCGTGAATTTATTTTTTTGCAATTCCTGGTCATAATGCTGGTTTTAAATAATACTGGTTAAAGGTTTTAAAGTGCTGAAGTGATAAAACGACATTTAGGGTGATATAATAGAAAAACAACATCAGAACAGTAGCTACATGAGTTGAATGACTGTTCCAAAAAAGCTATTATCTGCTTCGCGTATTAAATGAAATAGTTTGATTAACATGATATCAAAATGGGGTTTTTTACAGTTTAACATAAAGAGAATGCTTTTCTGATCTCCGACATATTATTAATTCTGTTTGTAATCCTTTTATTTACAAATTTGTACAACAAAATGTAAACCATTTCAATCGATTGAATGACACTTACATTCATAGAATGACAGTTGGCCCATGCAGCATATGATTAAATTTTTAGTCTCATATAAATTTAAAATCCAAATTAAAAATAGTTGCGGTATTCCAATTCTGAAAAATTGGAGTTGGGCTCAGTTTTTTATGCAGATTTAGAATATATAAAGACATCTATACTCCCAAATAACCCAATTTTCCAGAGGCAGGTTTCTCTTCGCTTCATGGTTTGTCGAGCTATGAAATGTGGCACGATAATATGCTGATAGTTCTCTGCAGCAACATAATTCATTGGAAAGAACATAATCAAAATGTTGAATTCTATCCGTCATTCTTTTGTTTAAATTGGTGCTTCTATCATTTCGTGTTATTCTGCTGATTTGACTATTTTCATGATAGACAATTTAAGAATGCAATATTTCCAGAATGAAATACTTCATTTTTCCGAATGAGATTTGAACACTGGGAAACAGTTGTATGACCTACAATCATGAGGAACCTCTGCTTCATCCGTTCGCTTATTTATATCCTCTTGCGATTTCCTCAATCGCCTTGCATGCACATCCATCTAATCCATCGAACCTATTCAATGATATCCTATCGCAGAGCAATATCCTCCCAGACTCCGCCGCATGCAATAAGGACGAATTTTTCTTAACTCGGAATTTTCTGTCCCAACCCCATCCTCTCTCCATCTTGCGTCCATGTACCTCTTATTTATAACACGAGCCGTATAAATTTCAATGATCGATCACTTCGAACCCTCCGGAGTAGCCGGAGCCCGGAGCGGACTCGTCCGCTTGATAGCTCGCCATTCACCGACCGAAATGCAGGGCTGTCTCTTCCAAGACGTCGCCGCCGTCGTTGTCGACTAAACAGAACAAAAAATAAATATCTAACCCCTCTGCTACGATAATACGCGACTAGGTCGGTCGCCCATCGTAAGGGAAAACGGTCAACCGTCGAACACTGAGACGTCTTGACTGAACGGAGAAGCACACGCCGTTGTTCCTCGCTGGTGGGAAGTCCCCTATGATAACCCGCGTCGACAACCGCACGGTCACGACCGATAGTCAACAGCAGCAGCAGTAGCAATGCGAGCTCAAACGACGCGCGTATGTAATGGCGCGGTGGTAGCGGCCACCCCCGCCCGTAAAGCATTCCGTTCATCCGTTTAAATTTTTATCGATTTTCATATTATTTTCTATATAAACATCTCGGCGATCCCCGACCCGATGATGTAGCTGCTTCTGCTGTTAAGGCAGAGAAGAATGTGTTTTCCTTTTTTTTCGTGCGCCAGATCCCATGTAAACAACCCTGCCTCCGCCACAAGCAGCATACAGTCGAAGCGGTCGGACGACGCAATCTTGGTTGGTTGGCCTCAGCGTTGGGTGACTCTTCATGGAAAACGGGTTGAGTAACGGTTATGGTGGATGGATGCAAGGATCACAGCAGGGCAGAGCCCCAGTGAGTAAGGTTTCCGAAAACGGTTTATTGTGGGAAATTTTTCGGCGCATGAGAGGTTTATGTGGCTGATTTCAGTGCTGGCTGGGGTTGTATCAAATGCTCCAAAGTGCCAACAGTAAACGATTTTTCGGTGCTTGAACATGATTGTTCTTAACGGCCAAGCCTGGACGAGTACATGCTCCTGAGGTCTGGTTAATAGTTTGTGAAATGGCGTCCTAAGTGGGATATAAATACTTAGGACTTATCAGCCTTCAAATAGCAACATTGTTTTCTAAATGCTAATCGACCGAGTCTAGAAAAGACGAAATAGCGTATAAGGCCCTTTCTGGATTAGAATATAAACGATTCTGCATTCCTTTTGGTGAATAAGGGTTGCACGAAGAGAGGCCGAAATATGACATTAGAAGAAAAAAAAAATGCACGGGAAAGCATACGGAGAAATATTTTAAACTCTAATAATAAGAAACTGTAATAAATAAAAAAAGTCCAACCCCACATTACTAACTGTTTTTAATTGAATTGCTTCTACAATTTTTGAGAAGAGTTTTAATAATTTCTCCGTAGGCTTTCCCGTGCATTTTTACCTTTCGATATAAAGTTTCGTCTTCTTCGTGTAACCTTTATTTGCCAATCAGATATGGTACAAATTTTCCAAACAAAAACACTCAATATTTCAATAAATTAGCATTTGAAAAAAACTGTTTGTTAACTGTTTGTTAAGAATAAAAAATAATATTTTAGTACGTACAACATAGGTGATGAATTTTGAATGATCCAAACTATAGTATGAAATTCCTGTAACTTTGTTAAACTCTCATCGTACTTTGTATCGCTAAGCGAGAATTAATTTGATCCACTGTTTCAATCTATCCAAATTTTCACCCACCACCTCAATTACGATTTGTCCACCAACAAATTGCCAAGGGCTCGTCACAGTCATGGTGAAAACTCTTCAACTCGACCTAAATTTTCCGCAACGAATCAAGCTTACGACTCCCTCATGCACCCGTATATCGTTACCAGCTGTGGGACTGCAAATCCCATCGGTATCGATCGTGTTCTTATTCCTAAGCACTTTCACGCGAACAAGCTATTCAACCCTTCCTGCCCCCGAGTAGTATTGCGTAAATGCGCACCAACCAAAGCATTAGTGAATCAGCTGTTCCACCGGGTGACGTAATTCCCATCCCTGTCGTCGTTGTGCTTCAAGTGTGGAAAAAACACAACAAGGTGCGGCCCGGCTATGTCTCGTTTCATATTTCAGTCAATTTTATCGCCATTTTGTGACTTCTAACATATTGGCACTTTGATTCACGTTTAACTTTGGGCAAAGCCGAAATCGATGAGAGCCCGTCATGCACAAAAACGGGTTATAAAACACGAAAAAATATGATTCTCATCCCCACGTCGGCAAAGGATCCACCCACTTTTCCTTCGGACATGCAAACCGAATGGAAGCAGCAAAAAATATACACGTTCGAACCAAGGGCCGAGATTTTCCAGCTGTTGTCGTCTTTGTCGCTTGTAGGATAGTGTATAAAAACTATTTTGGTGCCACTCCGGGTTTTCGCTTCGCCTCGCGCCACCGGACCAACGCCTCATTTTCAGCATCCGAGTTTCAGGTCCCAGAGCACTGCACCGGTGCTTCTGCCGCAGCCACGGGCAGAATATGACAGAAGCGCTGCCAAGCAAGCCCGGCCCGATTTTCAGCCCAACGAGCCGAAACCAAACCCACGTCGGCGGCGATGACGATAGCAGCGGCGACGCTGCCCGGCGATGGAAAACTGTGCCACTGACTGGTGGCGGTATGGCGGCGACGGTGGGCCTGTTTTCATGTGAACGAGAGATGAAAATTGGCAGAGCCAAAGCACGGTAGCCCCGCCATCCAAACTGCTGCAGCAGCGGCACTCTGGATTTTGGAGAGTGGTGAGAGAAACTTCCGAACACTGTCCTCCTATTGGCAGGAAAGAGTGTGAGTCGTGGGAACGTGAGTAGCACTGCGAGCGAGCTCTAAGAAAACGGCCGAAGGAAATGCGAAAAGTGGAAAAGGAAGAAACAGATTTTCCTCCGACGTTGTGGGGGCACACGGTGGGGTGGGAAGAAATTTCAACAGCAGGAAACGACTTCGATGCACTGCATCTTTCGAGCCTTTTGGTACCTGCCTGCCTGGCTTGAGCGGATGACTGCATTGGAAATGGGGTTACGGCTTTTTGCTTCTTTTTCCTACTATGCAACCGCCTATGCTATTTTGGTGAGTGCAACGATGGGGAAAACAACGAAAGTATTGTTTGGAAGCTTTCGAAGTTGGATATAATTTAAATTCCATTTTCAATTTGATTTGTTTAAATTTGTTGGAAAATTATCAATTACTGAAGAACAATCAGTAGGAACTGCATTGTAATATTGATTGTAAAGACCTATATACTGTTTGAATTATCAATTTTCCATCTACCCAGTTGTCATTCGACTAGTTTGTCGCAGGATTATCTCAGAAATTAGTTTTAATTTTCAGCATTTGATGAATCTATAACCCTTAAACTTTTTTTTATCTAAAAATATTATTATAAATATGAAATGTGTAATATGACAGTAGAATTCACTGTCACGAGATATCATGACGTAATGCTACGTAATGTTTCAAGTGTCATGAATTTTGGCTCCGAAGATTTGGAGCAATGGTTTTGTCAAATGATCCAGAATGACATTTTGAAACCTTTGAATGCCTAGTATCGATAAAAATACACACCTGCACACGTTCTTTCCTTTTTCGAGCTCAGCAAAATCGGGCCTCCATGTTGCAGAAAATCATGGCATACACGTAAAGGAAAAACCTTATAAGTCTTGGCAAAAATCCATTCGAGAATAATAATGCAATCCATTATGCCGCCTAATGAATACTAAGATGCTAATAAAGCTTATAAGATAACGAGAAGTATAAGTTTGGAAAGTTTTTGATAAGAATAATGAATTTTGTTATTAATAAGTTATTCTGCTTTGCTCTCTGTCCAGCCGACTGTTATTTACATAAAATGGTCATGTCATCAGGGCCCTCCTTAGCCGTGCGGTAAGACGCGCGGCTACAAAGCAAGACCATGCTGAGGGTGGCTGGGTTCGGTTCCCGGTGCCGGTCTAGGCAATTTTCGGATTGAAAATTGTCTTGACTTCCCTGGGCATAAAAGTATCATCGTGCTAGCCTCATGATATACGAATGCAAAAATGGTAACCTGGCTAAGAAACCTCGCAGTTGATAACTGTGGAAGTGCTTAATGAACACTAAGCTGCTAGGCGGCTCTGTCCCAGTGTGGGGATGTAATGCCAATCAGAAGAAGAAGAAGAAGGTCATGTCATCACGATTTGACTATAAACAGGGGTGACATTGCGCATCTCGAATCGAATCACTCGATTCGTACGTTTTTGCATTCGTTTCGAAAAAATTGCGGCATTATGTATTTCGTTCGACTTCATTCAGTTGCAGTACAAGATTTCGAATGGTGCTGTACTAGCTCAATCGAGTATGTTCTGTCAAACGAAATGTAAACAGAGAGAATAAGAGATAGCTGTCTCCGTGTTTATTATGCCGCCCGCTGGAGAGACAGCCTTCAGCGCATTGCGAATGTGATGTCGTTTTCGTTTTTGTGGTGTAGCTACACCGGAAAGTGCATAATTTTGCACCACATAAACGAACATTTTCAGTGCAGTCCCAATAAGATTGCGAAAGTATGTGTGACATCGGTCATCTTCCATGCTTCTGTCATATTTGTTGTTGTTCTTGCTGCCTGCTTTGAAATATGTATGTTATTCCAATCATTCTTGTTGGGATTAAATTGAAATTGTATGAATAGTGCCACTGTTATGGACATTTTACTTTTACTTTCTGTTTAATTGCATCGATTATCTAAAGCTGAACACAGTACTCACTGTCTGACAGATCATGAAAACGATGCATGATATGTCAAAACGAATCAAATATTGCAAAATTTCACGGCCAATGATTCATTAAGGTTTCTGATGGAAGTATTAAAATATGCAAAAGCATATTCCAATTAATCACAATACAAAAATACAAGTAGATTGATTTTTGGGTTTTCATTGGGAATTCTTGGGCCATTTCAGGTTTTTGAGAAGAATGTTGGATTCTTGGGGAAACGTTTGTTTGTACTAATCTTTAATTTGCTATTATATAACAATGCGGCGAACTTCGGTTCGTAAGACATACATTTTTCTTAGCACTCACAAATTAAGTGGAAAGTAGAATGTGTTATAAATGAAATTGGTTTCCAAAGTTTTCCAGTTTTATAAAATATTGCTTTGCAAAGATATTTATTATAAACGAATTAAAAAAGCTCGAATCAGTTTATACATTCTAAGCTCGATTCTAAACTAATCTTGTTATACATGTACATTCGTGATATGCTGATTGAGCTAATAGCCGTTTAAAATTACGCCATTTATTATAATAAATATGATAAAGAGTAGCTTGATGCCCATCCACATACATTCAATTTTTAATTCCACTTGTACACGATATTTATTAAGATTAATGGCGTAATCTGAATAGGCTATAACACATCGCCTAATCTATTGAATTTTATTTCTAAGAGGTGACCTGTCAGCCATTTGAACATATGTACTGCAACTTAAACATTACAATTCACAAATTATGTTCAATTATGCTAAATATGCTCAACTACGTTTTCAATTCCATGGATTAACCAGCAAAGGCTCAACTAAAAGGTGGCCCATGTAATAAAATGTGAGCTAGCAAAGCAAGACTGTAATTATTGCTATTGAGTCATTAGATTCTATAAGATAATAAAAAATAACAAAATCTCAATAGATCAAAGCTGAATATTCAAAATCTGAAAAGGTTGTAAAAATCGAATACCAAAAACTTGGAATTCAAAAGAGTTTATGAAGAGAATGATTCTTCACCTCAAGCTAGTTGATTTTTCCAAAAGATACTTCGAAGAACACGTTCTGATGTTGGTTCAAAATTTTGGAACTATTTTCAAGTTTCACAAAAAAAAACTTGTTTATTAGAATAATTTCATGACTAATAATATATTCAAACCAATGGTCAAGGTAACGAAAGATAAAATTTAATAGCAGGAACATGAATTAGTATACAATACAACTGGTTGAATGTAAGCAATTTCTTTTACCTTGATTCATCGCCTAACTTTTATAAACTAATCGATTAGTAAATGTCCTTCACTGTTTTTAATTATCCTTCTCTTATGACATACATAAAACTACATTTTTATTTATTTTGTATTAGATAAATAGAATTAAAACACGCAATTACCATTCCCACTTTATTAAAAAAATCTAACTCCAACGCGCACCCGGTACATCAAAACCGAAGCCAAAACAAAACAGAATTTGACAGCAACAAGCACGTGGCATGCGGCTGTATTGGTAACACCACCATTCGAACAAGCTACACTCTCGATTTTATGCGTGCTACACTTTCCGTACGGTGCACGAAAAAGTGGGGTTTGAGTGTAGAGCGAAAACCAAAAACGAACAATTTCAGTGCAGAAAGTGTACACCCGGTGCAGCTACACCGCAAAAACGAAAACGACATGAGTAATTTCATCTGCGTGAAGCATGTTGCCTGTTGGAAAGGCATCCTTCAGGGCATGAATTGGCAGTTAATTTATAAACAAGCAAATCGTGCTCAATGACTATAAAATCTATATTTTTTATTGAGCAGTTGAAACCGATTAAAACATTATGCCAATACGACATGTTTTATAAATTGAGATATAGTTACGACAATATAAGTTTTATTATTATAATATATTATTATTATATATATTATATATTATTCGGCAACTCGGCCGTACGTAAAACATTTTTTTGTTAAATGTCTGGGCTGTGCATGAGCACAGCACATGTTTCTAAATGGACAAATTGATATGAAATTTGCGAAAAAGAATCCACGTGTCTTGTAGGGACTTGAACCCTCAACCTCCTACTGTCTAGATAGGCGTGACTCTACACAACAAGACCACTTGAAGGTTACGTTTGCGGAAAAGCCATCAGAATCCGAGTACCAACTTCAACCACAATTAGTTCTTTTTTGAAAATTGAATATCTTTCGGATGCTTGACTGCCGTTATACGCATAATTGTCCCATGTATATAGGAAATCCCAGCAAACATGGGACAAATATGCGTATGACGGCAGTTGATTTGTCCAATCTTCACATGTGCTTTACTGTTGTATATCCACAGTCAAGCGAGTGCACATTGTTTATTAATAGAGAGGATCACACTCTATGTCCCCTACAACGAGTTGGGCGGATTTGTGCCAAAGGCTTGCTTGGCTAAAGCATTTGATTAGTTTGATTGCTCTAATTGTAATCAAGTGTCGGTCTTCCACCGTCATTAGTCGTCTGAGTACCCGCGACCGCATGCGTAGAGCAATCAAACTCATCAAATGCTTTAGCATTATTATATTTATTCGAGTTTATGCCACAGATCCAATTTTGAGCTAAATAATTTAGCTTGAGCTTGAGCTTGATTGACTGCTCGTAGTTGCTACTCCATTATGACCAGATCAGCTGTTCTTGCACAGGGAACCAACAGATGTTTGCTTGGGACTAGCACACATCTTCAATGTACAAGTACTGATGATCTCATTTGTTAGGTCATACTGGCGCCTGACACGTCAGAATGCAAGTCAATGTAGGGAAGGGGGAGGAAATGATGATGCAATCATTCGCCCACTGCAAGCCGAATATACCTCTGCACTTGCCACGAGTTCATGCGGAATTTTGTTGGAATTTTTGGGTTAGGTTCGAGAGGCAGAGGTCCGTCTTGGTTAACGAGCTGCCAATGTGATAGATAGGAGAAAGCAACTGATGGAATTTCTAATTGGATGTAGGAAACGCGCTCTATCATTTACAATTCTAGCAGATTACTGTTAGAATACTCAAGTTGAAGGTATAGGAATAGTAATGGAAACGGTATGGAATCCATTTCCAGTTCTAGCGATTGCTAGAACATGAGAAATATAGAGAAAGATACAAAGTAGGAGAATGGAACGGACCTGGGATTGAACCCACGACCTCCTGCGTATGAGGCAGAAGCAGTAGCCATATGACTACCAAGCCCGCTCCAATTTTGAGCTAAATAATTTAAAGCTAAAAAAGGATTCAATAATACATTACTTTGATGTTTCCATGTGTTTTAGTTAAATGCCCTTGGGTCATCTCTTGCGCGTTTTTATTTAATTCAACTATTTTTACGTAAATTTTGGATTATATACGTTTTTACGCAGATTTTCTCCATAGATTTTTCACGCGGTTTATCGAAATCGTCAAGAAATACGTGAAAACTGCAAAAAAAAAAACGATTTAAGTTGAAGTCGTTTTTACGAGGATTTCGGGATAATTAGAGATTGCATATTGTCTGGAAATTATGACATTAACATTTTTTCAAGATACATGGCATTCTTTTCTTCAAGATACAATAATGAAACATTTATACTCTTCTCGTAGAGTAATAAAAACAAATATGATGAAAAACTTTTAGCAAGAAATGACTCTCGAACAAAATTCGAAAGCTATAAAGGTGACGAGTGAATTTCATTCGACTTGAGTCGTTTTTCAGTGTGCTATCGAGTCTCCATAATGCCAAAACATCTCGTTATTCTTGTACCTTCTCGAGAATACTCGAACGATGAGTCGTTTTCGAGATCGAATCGAAAGCCGTAATGTCAAACATGTTCGACTCGACAGAATTACGTTCGAATCGAGATGCACAATGCCACCCCAGTTTTCAGTAAATGCAAAAATCAACCGGTGATTTTTAGATTTTCTTACAATTCTGTATAAGAGCCTACTAAAACCTGTGTAAGAACTGGGCATTTGCAAACATAATAGATTCTTATGGAAATATTTTATGAGACCTTACAGTTTTGCAAGCTTTTCTTACAATATTTGTTTGTGAGCTTACATTTTTTGTATCAGAATCTTACAATTTCGCATATGCCCAGTTCTTATACAGGTTTTGGTAGGTTCGTATACAGAATTGTTAGAACATCTAACAGTCGCTGGTTGGTTGTACTCTCTGTGATTTTTGCTTCATTTGTTTTCTATTGTAATTTGTTTTTATCAGAACCTAATCGGCCGAATGATTCTTCAATTGGACATATTCTATCAAACGACCTCCTTGATCACATGATTTTCTTCGTCATATAGTTTGTTCGGTAATATGACCCGTACGGCAAACGACATTTACGATCATACAATCCGTTCGGCCAAACAACCTTTTCGAGCGGTTCGGCCAAACGATATTTTTGATCACATGGCTCTTTCTGCCAAGTGAATATTTCAGCCGAACAGAATTATCAGCCAAATAACACATTTGCAGTTAAATGGATTGTTTGTCCAAAAGTCTTATTCAGTCGAGTGAAATATTCCGCATAATAACCGTTTCGGCCAATCGTTCAATTTGGCCGAAAGGGTCATTTGGCCGAAATGGTCATATTGCCGAAAGGGCCAATTGACCGAAAGGGTCATTTGGCCGAAAGGGCCATCTGGCCGATTAAGTCATTTGAAAAGTAAAAAATTCGGAATGAGTAGTGAGACGTCCTCTCGGCCTAATGACCCTTTCGGCCAAATGACCCTTTCGGCCAAACGACCCTTTCGGCCAAATGACCCTTCCGGCCAAATTACCCTTTCGGCCTAATAACCGTTTCGGCCTAATGACTCTTTCTGTCAAACGACCCTTTTAGCCAAATGCCCCTTTCGGCCAAACGATCCGTTCGGCGTTAATGAAACGTTAATTAATTATTATTTTTTGCTTAATTTACGTGTAACTAGTTGACAAGATATGTTTATTTTTTAACTTATTTGGTGGGCGCATGTAATCTTGTGCCTTACGGAGCCAAACCACGATTTTCTGTTCACGGTACATGTATCACGCGTCCATGAAATTCCTGGAGTGAGATCTTAAGGTCAACATGAGTAACCAACGATCTATCGGACTGCTTCGAATGTGATATATGCCCTTTGCTTCACGTAGAATAGAATGTGTTCACATCATAGTTTCTTGATAGTCCAAGAAATCTCTGGATCAAGGCCATAAGGTCTATAGGAGCATCAAAAAATCGATCGGACTGTTTTAAACATGGTACATGCCTTTTATGACACATATAATAGAATGCGTACCCAGCATAGGTTCTAGGTCGTCCAAGAAATTCCTGGAATAAACTCATAGATCTACATGCGTAACTATAGATCAAATAAATTGTTCCAAAATTTGCACATGCCCTTTATGTGTCTAAAGCATGAATTTTTGGTTGTCCAAAAAATCCCTGGAATAAGGCGTTACATAAGTAACCATAGAGCAATTGGATTATTTCAAATATGATACATGCCCTCTGTCCATGCACCAAAAAGGGCAATTTTCTTTTGTTTTGTAGTAGATCTTAAGGCCTTACTCTAGGTATGTATTGGATAACCGACAACCTATGCCGTAGATACATTATATTCTACAATTAAAAATGGGCATGCACCACATTTAAAATCGATCGATTTATCTTCGGTTACTCGTGCAAACCGTTGTGCTAATTTCAAGGAATTTCTTGGATGATCAAGAACCTCTGCCGTTGACTTATTCTATTCTACACATCCAAAAGGGCATGTACCACATTTGAAACAGTCCGAGGTATCTTTAGTGTCGCGTGTAGATCTTAAGGCCTAACTCCAGGAGTTTCTTGAATGACCCAGAATCTCTTACGATGGCTCATTCTATTCTAATCATCCAAAAGGACATGTGCCATAATTTAAACAGTCCGACTGAACTTTAGTTATGCGTGTAGATCTGAGGACCTAACTCCAGGGATTTCTTGGATGACCGAGAACCTCTGCCGTTGACTTTTTCTATTCTTCACATCCAAAAGGTCACGTACCACATTTAAAACAGTCCGATAGATCTTCAGTTACGCGTGTAGATCTGAGGACTCCAGGGATTTCTTGGATGACCAAAAACCTCTGCCGTTGACTTATTCTATTCTACACATCCAAAAGGGCAAGTACCACATTTGAAACAGTCCGATACATCTTTAGTGACGCGTGTAGATCTTAAGGCCAAACTCCAGGGATTTCTTGAATGACCCAGAATCTCTTACGATGGCTCATTCTATTTTACACATTCAAAAGGACATGTGCCATAACTGAAACAGTCCGATTGATTTTTAGTTACGTGTGTAGATCTGAGGACCTAAATCCAGGGATTTCTTGGATGACTTAGAACCTCTGACTCTGGCTTATTCTATTCTTCACATCCAAAAGGGCACGTATCACATTTAAAACAGTCCGATTGATCTTTCGTTACGCGTGTAGATCTGAGGACCTAACTCTAGGGGTTTCTTGGATGACCGAAAACCTCTACCGTTGACTTATTCTATTCTACATATTCAAAAGGGCATGTACCACATTTAAAACAATCTGATACATCTTTAGTGTCGCGTGTAGATCTTAAGGCCCAACTCCAGGGATTTCTTGAGTGACCCAGAATCTCTTACGTTGGCTCATTCTATTCTACACATCCAGAAGGACATGTGCCATAATTGAAACAGTCCGATTGATCTTCAGCTACGCTTATAGATCCTTAGCTCTTACTCCAGGGATTTCTTGGATGCCCAAACATCTATGCTGAAAAAAACTCTATTCTGAGTAGTCTCCATACTATTTACTACTCTTCCTTCGCTTTTTTTCTCTATTCTGCAATTTCACTCCTTGTACCTTGCACCTCTCACGTCTCGTTTCTCACTACTCACATCCCATTTATCGATTATCATATTCCTCTTCATGCTTTTTTGCTGCTCATTTCTCACACAAAGTATCTCGCTTATTACTTCTCACCTCACTACTTGCTTCTCGCTTCTCACTGATCACATCTTATTTAGCACTTCTTACTGCTTGCCTATCGCTTCTCACTTCTCAATACTCATTCTTTTTCTCGCTTCTCCCATCTCACTCCTCAGTTCCTCATATCCCAAATCTCAGCTTACAATTCACGATTCATTATAAAACTATTGAGGGCTTTTTAGTGGAATTCTCAATTCCTACTTCTCACTTGTTGTTTCTCACTTCTCACTTTTCATCACTCATAACTTCTCACTCATCACTTTTCACTTTTATTTTCTCACTTTTTATTGCCGATTTCACCAATTTGAAGAGTTATGTGTAGATTGTGATTTGCCCGCTTCTTTCTCTCACACTCACTCTCATTTCGGGATGATTGATTTTTGTTACTGAAATTTACCCAATTATAACCCATTACTCGTTAGTCACATGTAAGCGTGTACACTAAATCGATTCCCGCCATGATTTGACGTCTATTTGTTTTCAGATTGATCACTCACACACAAATATTATACACGGAAAAACAAACTTTTTTGAGTGTATTGAGTGTGAAAAAAAGATTACTGTGAGAAAAAAAATTCTTACTTTTTTATTTTTTATTTGATAATTATTTAAAAATAAATTATTATTGGCACACGCCCTTCTCAAACTATGACATCCATAGTCAAGCACATCAGATGGGCGCGTTTTATCCTGCATGCAGAGGTTTTATTAAAATGTGTGTTTTTCTATGAAAAAAGTAGTAAAGTTAACTTTTTAGTAACTTGGTATACATGTATACAGTAATGTCCCAATTAGCGAACGATTACTGTATACATTGTTCCACAGTTTTATCGGCGCATCACAGTGGTCATAGAACATCGTACTAAACATCACTAAATTCAGAGTGATTTTTAGTACAATTACTCTGTCGCTCGGTGGTGAATCAATTATAGTAACCCTGTTGACAACCCATAACAAAGTACAGTGAGCATTTCAGTATGTGTAAAAGTCTCTAGAAAACATAGAAGCGTTCGTCGTTGATACACGTGCACGAGGACCTGCGTTGGAAACTACGAAAATATAATAAAAGAATGTACTAAATAAACACCTTAACTTGATTTTTAAATTAAAGAAGATCATTTGTCTAGACATCAACTGAAAATACGCACCGTGAGAAGAGATCCCTTTTGATTTATATCCCACTGAGCTTACTTTATTCATTGCAAATTACAATTTGAACATCGGCACTTTTGGTACAACTATGGTGAACAAATGGCTCCAGGAACTCTGCGATTGCTGTGTGGGGATATGTTTTTGATTTTGAATATTTTATTTCAAAGCCTACTTTGCATTTCAATGGTCGAAAAGCTTACTGGCATGCATATAAACAGTATTAAATAAATTAATTGTATAAATGATTCACCTTAAACATCCTTCAATTTATTGATAACCCCTAAAGTTTACGGACTTCGGTCACCCGGTCATCACGCTAAATGATTAGTTCATACTATCAGCTCTACCAAGAACCGATCCGGCATTTACAACATTTACGGCATTTTTACTTTGAAGTGAATCTTGGCTCCGGCCGGTTTTGCACGATCATAATGCAAGGAGAGGCTCATCGTTCCACTCGATGGGCCGGGAGGTCCAAGCAATCAACCGAACGGTGTTATCCGGAAGCGTTAGTCAAGGCCGACCATGCCTCATCGGTAGACAATCACTCAGAAACGGAGTTCGTAATGCTCACTCAATCTCAGGACCACAGCAAGGTCCCTCAAGAAAGATTTCGAGGAGAAATCGTTTTTAGGGAAAGAAAAACAGTTAGGAAAGTGATAACCATTTATCGCTCACATCGAATGCCGCGGAACAATGGTTTGCTCGCACTCTTTCTAATCCTAGTCTTTTCGTGTCATCACCAATGCAAACGGTTGTAGCTTCTGTGAAACAAATAAACTAATACTAATACATGACGATTGACGATAGTGTGGTGGTGTGGCTAGAGTAAGCGCATTTCTACGGCTATTATTGGTAATATTCTGGGTTCGAATCCTTTCGCGGCCATACAAATTTTATAATTGCTCTGCGATAATTCTCACGAAAAGTGAGGGAGAGGTACAAGTAATGAATCGGAAAAGTAATTTCGTCGTATAGGCACGATTTTCGTTTATCTTCCAAGGCTTGCTCTAGAGAAAAGATTGATGGGTAAAAGATGATGCTTCTCAGCATAAAAAAACGAAAAGAGATTCGTATTTGGCCATAGAAACGCTTGCTTTGATCTCTTCGAAACGAAAAGTCGAAACTCTGCTCAAATGTTGGGACCAAAACGGAGAAGCATTTGGCTAAAAAGCCACTCAGAATAGGTTTGAGCTGCAAGATAAATGTGCAATGCAACATGATTAAGCAGATCTCAAATATGTCGCTTGGTATTTGGCTGGCCTGTTCTGCGGAATAGTAGAACACAACGATGCGTAAGTTCCTTGACCATAGAAGCAGATTATATCGCCTAATTTGGAAACTGCAGGGCTACGACGTTCGCTTGCTGAGTTCGCCAAACGATAGCAGCAACTGTAATAGAAGAGGACCATCGTCATTTCATTGATTTTGGGGCTCTAAACCGCAAACAACTTTTTATGCTACAATTTTGAATTTTAGGATACGGAGTCCCATCATGATAGCCGTGTGCGATACGAATGTACACCAAAAAAGTGGTTGAAAATTTTACAAGTATGGTTTTTACAGACTTCTGCTTACTCAAATATAGGCCGAAATAACAACACGTCCACTTGCATGTTCTCTCCATTTCACTCGTTACATTATCAAACATTTCATCCGGATTGCTATCAGCATCACTCCGCCCAACTAAATCTTCAGCTTTTTCGGGTGGTTGATATTCCAGTTTATAAAAAAAATAATTGTCATAATACCATTTTGCTACCTAGTATACTTAAATTGACGATGTACTTTTTTCTATTTTCCATTTCAGGTGAGTATCAACATAATTCTGCAATACGCAGAGATTATCCTCAAGACCGCCACCGTTTGGTATGTCGACAAACTGAAGCTTCCTACATTATATCTAACTACCAGTTCAGTAGACCATGACTAACTAATGTTTTACCTAGGGTCACAAAACTTATTAGTCGTGTTGAACGGTTAGAACAAATCCTCTAAAATTAAATTTTATAAACATTCATTGGTCAATCTGTCGTTATTCCAACTATATTCGTTCAATACTGTTTTCAATTCCTTATCACTCTCTCAACCAGTGCATCTGTAAAAGTTCATTACAAACCTGCTTCTGAACCTTCATTGGACATCGATACCACAGAGCTCTGCCCATTCATCCGGATTACCCGTCAACCAGCTGCATACATTCCATACTAATGATGCCACCATGCCATGCAACGAAACCCCTGACATTAATATTCATTCGTGTTTTGTCAGGAGGACATTATTGCAAGGCAATCATCACCACCATCATCATCGTCCCGAGAACACGCACTCAAGTACTTCCCCGGAGTACCGTTCGTTAAGCTCCAATCAAAACCACTTTACTGCCGAGAGTAATGCTCGGTAGCTAACCACAACATCGACGACTGAGACTATCTGGGGTGGGCTTTGGGCCAGCTGGCAGGGAACCCGATCGGTACAGCCAGCGCTCGTACATCTGAGATTGAGAGTGATTCAAAGCCAATTCAAGTCATGACCATGAGTCCAACGACGACGACGTACTATTTTATGAAGAATCGATTCGACCCAAAACGAGAAACCCGGCCGGTAATATACCGACCGAAACCCAGACTGATTGACTGCCATTTTGGGAGCTCGGAACAGCCAATCGGAATTTATTTGTATGTTCCGGCCCCGAGTGCGTACATCTCCGGATCGATAATGATGGGTTTCAGCATTCGTCGTAACGTAACGGAAAAAGGTCCTGTTGGGCAAATCGGTACGGTTGGATGCTGCCCCGCTGCACACACGCTGTAGGTTGTTGATAAGCCTTTATCCTTTCGCTCGCACCCGTCGACGAATCTTGTGGGCTGTGTGTGCGGAAAAAAATGCCATTGTTATTTTGTCAGCCCGGCTAGCTAGCGGAGGAAAAATAAATGTCGAAAATTATTGCCTCCCTGGCCCTTCTTGCAAGCAGTCAGCCGAGTTCTTTTCTTTTATGGGCTGCTAACCTCTCCCCGTGGAGCGTTGCGTCTCCCATTTCTACTCATCCTGACTAATGCATATGTATTAGTCCCGTGCCACACTCTGTGATGGGGTGAAAATATCGGCGTGCATACCTCCGCCGCAAACCCGTCTTTTCGGATTTACAAACGCCCACAAGGTTCAAGGTTGAGCTTTCTTGTGCAACGGAAGATAATCAGCTATAGCAGCGTCGATTCAATTCAGGATACTCTTCTGATGATGGCGTAGGAGTTTACCTTTGCGGTGTTTTCTGTTACACAAATTAACAAAGAAAAGCAACCAATCCACTTCGGGAATCATATTTTCGATGGATTTAAATTATTGTGGTAGGTGGTAGAGCGTATATGATGGAATTAACGGAACAAGTACTGAACATATGTTTATCTGTGTTCTTATTTTTGTTCTATAAGTTCCTATTCTAGCCCACTTGATGAAAAGACAACCTCCCCACTAGATGGTTAAATCGAGTCTTTATTCAACGATGCTTTTGAGTGAGAAAGATAGCGCCATTCTTCTCGTGGCAGCTGTCAGCTAAACGCGAAAAAATGGAAATGAAATGGAAAAGATGGAAGCTTGTGAATCGCTTGCCGGAGTGGATGCCAGCGATGAATGGAGATGTGGAGTTTTGCAACGATAAGACGGACGGAGATTGATTCACCCCGTTGCGGGATGACTGTGTTAGGCTGGATGGATTAAAGTAAGCCGACTTTAAAACGTCTCTGGAACCGCTATGGTTTTGAAGGAATTTTTAAGATAACAAATTTGCAAATTTTGGAGAAATGGAAAATTTTTATCCCAACGTTCAACATTTTAAGAATTATTTGCAAATATTGTAGTGGATTTTCTTCTTTTCGGGCATTACATTCCCCACTGGGACAATATGCCGCCTCGCAGCTTGCTGTTCACTAAACAATTCCACAGTTATTAACTGCGAGGTACCATTTTTACATTAGTACATCACTGTGATACTATGCACAGGGAAGGGAAGTCGAGACAATTTCTAGCTCGAAAATTTTCTAGACCGTACCGAGAATCGAAATCAGTCCCCTTTAACATGGTCGCTTTGTAGCCGCGCTTCTTACCCAATGGTTAAATAAGGCGCATGGAATGCATTGCGCAAGTTCTATCTTCCACCGCTGTTCCTACGCAAAAGTGCCTCAAAATTTCAATTTTTTTCAAGAGTCTCTTTGTCATACCGCATTTCCAGCACTTCGATCATCTCAATTTTCAAAGCCAGTGTTAATCACAACTTTAAAAAATTATCCATTGAATATTTTAAGATTTAGTTCACAATGTTCTGTACGCTGTCCCGTAACCGTTGATATTTGCAACACAGATTCGTAGAAATGTAATCATCAACAACTAGGCCCATAGAATTCACCATCTTCCAATCTACATAAATCGTCAAGAGGCACCAAGTAGATGGAGTATTCTTCGACTTCTCCAAAGCGTTCAGCAAAGTTTTGCACTGCTTCGCGGTGGCCAAGATTAATTATTTAGGTTTTTCATAGTGGATAACTGATTAGTTGCATTCTTAATTATCGGACCCAGAAGGATTCGCCAAGATTAACGACCTAATTTGAAATATACTATAACATATTTACAAACTCAAGAACTATGTGTAAACAAACTCTACATCAGCACAATAACAGCTTCCTGTCGCCTCAAATGTCGCTGATGAACAATTGTCCAATTCATCGCCTTCAGGCAACGATACGGAATCCAGCGGAATCCTTACTCTTTTTCTTATTGTACCTTTCTCGAAATGCAAATCTTCCTCAACCGTCTGAAATATTTTCAAATCCCTCAGCCAGTCCTTATTCTTCAGGGCTGTAGAAACCCTTTGTAACTCCCAAAATTTTTTTTTCGGAATTTCCAAAGAAAATTGTTTGGAATTTCCTAATTAAAATGTTTGGAGTTTCTAAGAAAAATTATTTGAATTTTCCGTAGATCATTCTTCAGAATTTTCACGGTAAATTGTTCCTTAGCTTAGCTTTGCTTGATTGACTGTACACTTCCAGCCAGCCACGTCCTCACAGTAAATTTAGGATTAGGAGAGGCAAATTAGTTCGACACTCATTGCTACAAGAGACCGAGGAACTGGAGCTCTGCATCTCAATGAGCGCCACGGGAAAGGGATAGTAGGTTAGATGAGATGGAAATCTATAGGAAGTGACCTGGGTAAACGACTAAATAATTGTTTTGAACGAAGTTATGTCAAAGTAATTCACTCACTTTCACAAAGCAGAACCGAGCATTTCGATGATCGCTTGATCGGTCTGCGTCCGATGTACGAAAATACGAGAAAAAGCTTCTTCGGAAAATTCCAGGGGAAACAGTAAAAAATAGTGCCATTTGGCCGAATGACTCATGGCCAAATAACACGTTAAGCCGAAAGCCAACTAGTCTAATTCCATTTGACCGATACGGTTATTAGGCCGAATGGATCATACGGCCATATGGCCAAAAATGTTGACTCGTTCGGCGAAGGGCCACCTTTTTCGGTGGAATGCTGAATTTTCTCGGAATGTGCACATAAACTTTCCAAAATTTCGACGGAAAATTCTTCCAAATTTTAATGGAAATTTACTTGGGATTTCAACGGGAACAGTTATTGAATTTCAAATGAAATTATTTGGATTTCAACGGGAAATTCTCCGGAATGTTCATTGCAGAGGCGACTCGTCCATACGTTCTACCTGTTCATGGAACAGGTAACCATTTTTAGGTCAGAAGTAGGAAATTAATGTCTTGACTCTTGGTAATTAATTATTAGGGCAAATAATTTACTCAGTAAATTTTTTAAACAAAGTTTCACGTAATATTTCCAATGATTTTAACATCTAAACATCTAAAGAAACAAAATATTTCGTAGGCAGATCAAGTTAACGCCACATGCTTGGCGTACAGTCAATTTGCAGCTAAATGTGTGTTTCCCCGACACACCACACCCCATCACAAAGAAAGCTTTTGCCAGTCGTACGATCCATAATGAAGAACCAACAGCCAAAGACAAATTTTATGTTTTGCGCCATGACAAATGATTTGAAATAATTTCCTCCTTGGTATGCTCACTCGTTCTCCGCGCGCAGAGAACCAGCGTGAGCGTTGCCAGCTTTCTCCGTTTCCTCACATCATACTCTTTCGCATGCGAAGCAAGCACGTTTAGATGCAAGTTCTGCTATGCGCGCAGCAGGAGTCGAACCCGTTCGACGCGCTGCGAGAACAATCAACGACGCGACGCACCTTCGGTTAGACTCGATCGTAGTGTCGACTGTGCTGTGCTTTGCCGAAAGGCGCACCGCGTACGCTTTCGTTCATACTTCGATGATTAGAAAAAGTTTGTTTTTCTTTTTTTCTCCTGATGAATATGCAATTGCATTAATGCATCAAGAACAATATTAAATTAATGTTTGCGTTTTCAAAAGAGACATTAAATAATGGTTTTTAAAGAATACTTAAAATCAATCAACATAGAGAAAAAGGTATAGTTTTCACTAAATTTGAAGAATTAAATAAGGTACACTGGGGGAAGTGGAAAAAGGGGGTAAGTGTAAAAATCGACTTGATAAATTGGAATTGTACATACTTTACAGTTTTTACCACACCATAACATTGTGCAAGAATATACTTTGATGCCCACACGAATACTATATTGAAATTTGTATAATACATACACTAACACGGTTAAAGCTTAAACTGTCATTTTAGGTTTCGCGAGAAGTTGATTTTTGCATTCATAAAATTAATTTCTATTTGCACACATTGTCCCCTTTTCTAGTGAATTTGATTCACAGGTGACCATTACAATACAATTAAACTAATCCCATTCAATTTGTTGTGGTTTGTACCATTAAAGCAAATAATTGAAAGATTTTACACTTACCCCTGGTATCAAACACTGCGGGGGAAGTGGAAAATGTTCTGATCACGTAAATTTTTCGTTCCCTTCAGGATTTATTTTAATAGCTGTGAATCTTAATATGTTCCTTCTTTGTTATCATAGTGATTTCAGTGGTGATTGGACTAATGTACATAAGAAAACGCCTGATTAATCCACCTATAGGTATTAATGCTTTTCACATGTTTTACATATGAAAAAAATGCATTTGAAAGAAAAATATAGCACCGGTAGGTGGATATATTCCATAATTCAAATTCATTTATATTTATAGCAAGTTTTGCCGTTGAATGCAATTTTTTGTGCGAACAATTTGATTAAGGACAAGTGCTTAAAAATAGGAGATAATTTTGTACGTGTTTTGCGCACACACAGACATCACCTCATTTCGTTATACAAAGTTGATTAGTTTATAATCCTGTAAGTCCAATTTTTCCTATGAAAAGTTCATCTTTGGGGCGAACCTATAGATTTTACGTACACTAAATGTTCGAGAAGGCGAAACCAGCACTTTACTAGCTATTACGAAAATTCCTTGGGGACCTATTCCGTTGAGCCAATGAAATTATTCAGCAAAAGATACTCAGAGCAATTACCTTATTGATTTTTGTTATATGTAACTACTCATCACAATTGAAGGTCAAGGTAACATAAGTTTTCCACTTACCCCATCCCACTGGGTTAAGAGGAAAAACAACTCACAATTTTTAAAGCTTTTTCCATAAACTTCAAACAACCAAAATGGTATGAATTACCGCACAGTTGGTGCAAAATTGACTGTTTTTGATAGCCCATTTTGATTGAATGCATTTAGATCATTTAAATTGGTTTTACACTAATTCAAACATGAACTATCGATTTTTCCTTTTCCACTTCCCCCAGTGTACCTTAACTGGAACACATTTCAGCTTCTAAATGTGACTAATTGGTCGTCACAATCTGGGGTCGCATCAAACAATAATTGTATAATTATATACTAATTATATACTATAATTATTATACTAATAATGGTTAATAACATTTCTTTTATAGCAACAAAATATGTGAGAGTTTAAATATTAGCGGCGATGGGACCCGTGTACCCCGAATTGTGGAATGAGTCGATTTGAAAGATCTCTATTCTGAGCAATATCCAGTTATTGCCAACTGTTACCAAGTTAGATTTAAGACGATTTGCGAGAGTTTAAAATTTTAAGTGCATCTAAATTTAAAACATTTTTGTAACAAAAGAGATTAATAAGCTATTTATTGTTTTGTAAATCCTTTCTATTTAAATTATTTTTTTTCTAATATTTGGTTAAGTTGTACAAGAAAAGGTTGTAATATTAGATTAAATGCACAACTTTCATTCGAAACCACTCAGCTTGATGAATATTTTTTATCAGCATGGTAGAACAGGTGTAGCAAAAGTCCACGAGACGCCCCTGGAAGTTTTTCTGACTTATCATAAGACGTTTTTCTTAGTTTTGACAGAAAGCTTTTCGTAGTTTCATCAGTGCTATTTTCATGAACAATTCACTCAAGTTTCAACGGGATGTTTTGGAGATATCAATTCTACGGACTTCTATAAATTTTAATCGGCATACAACATTGTTGACTCCGATGTAAAACGTTCGGACCGATGTGAAGCCAAAAACTGTTGGTGGAGGCGGCGTGGCGGATATTCCTTTTCTGTTAGAGTTAGATTCTTGGAAGGAAAACTCAGAGCTCTCTTTACTCTATAACTGTTTTCTTGCTCCAGCTAAGCTATATTGATCATTGTTTGTGCGAAAACCTTGGTTTTGTCTGTGTCCTTACCCTGGAATAGGCCTACCCAATATACGGCAAACTGTACGATCTTTATCTCGGCGAAACTACAGTGTCGAAAATCAAAATCAATGTTTTGGTTAGGATCCTTAGCAACCTGCCTTCCATTGTTATCTAATTGTTATCTACGTCAATACGAAGAATAAACGGCATGCGATGATTGTCGATTCTCAGAAGAGATGAGGGTGCTCGATAACTTCAACGTTCCTCTGTCCATTCACGAATGCTGGATCTAGTAGACGACCGTTGGCATTTCTTAGGCTGTTAATTTTATGCAGGGCAGAAATCACAATTGTCCCTACCAGTACACTTTAGAGGCGTTAAATGGAAGCAAACGGTTACCATCTTCGTCTATCTCCCATCTGAGCTGAGACAGCAATCCCTTACAACGATGATTGAGTTGCAATCTGGAACGGTCTGATAAAACTGTTAAATTGTAGTAGAGTGTGATAAATATAATAAAAGCAGCGAGTTGGGTGGCAGATCGACGACTTTTGCAGTTTAACACAGATAACGGGTTGGTCAAGATGATCACCGTTTTGCAGTTCTTCTGACCTACAATCCAGGGTGGCGTTAACTGCAGTGAGACTCCTTCTCCACGTTGATGAACGCTGGTTGCTTAGCTTCTTTCACATTAAAATTCGAAATTAGAGATGTCTACTCGTAGTTCAGTGAGAATCATGATGTCATACTCGCAAGACGACAACTTCAAAACAGATCATGCCGTTTATTCCTATCATTTCGGTAGTAAAACGTCAAGTAGAGCAAAGAAGAACCCTAGATACCCTTGGTTCATAAGCTTCATTTGAATCGAAATTTCCTGTGTTGATGTTGAGGGGGAAGAGCCGTTTGGTTGAATGCCACTTGACCGAAGGCCACTAAGCCGAAAATTGTTTGGCCGAATATACCATTTGGCGTGGGCCTTCCTTAGCCGTGCGGTAAGACGCGCGGCTACAAAGCAAGACCATGCTGAGGGTGGCTGGGTTTGATTTCCGGTGCCGGTCTAGGCAATTTTCGGATTGGAAATTGTCTCGACTTCCATGGGCATAAAAGTATCATCGTGTTAGCCTCATGATATACGAATGCAAAAATTGTAAATTGGCTTAGAAACCTCGCAGTTAATAACTATGGAAATGCTTAATGAACACTAAGCTGCGAGGCGGCTCTGTCCCAGTGTGGGGATGTAATGCCAATAAGAAGAATAAGAAGATACCATTTGGCCGAAAGTTATTTGGCCGAAAGGGGCATTTGGCCGAAAGCGCTATTTGGCCGAAAGGGTCATTTGGTCGAAAGGGTCATTTGGCTGAATGCCACTGGGCCGAACAAACCATTAGGCCGAAACCCATCTGGTCGAGTCGAGAGTCATTTGGCCGAAAGGGTCATTCGGCCGAATAAGAGATTTGGCCGAAATGGTCATTTGGCCGAAAGAGTTATTTTGCCCAAAGGTTCATTTGGGTGAATAAGACATTAGACCGAATATGACATTTGGCCGAGTAGGACAATTGGCAAAATAGATCATTTGAAAAGTAAGAAATGAGGAGTGAGAAGTGAGACGTCTCACTACTCACTTCACGCTTCTAACTTTTCATAGTGAGAAGTGAAAATGTGGAGTGGGTAGTGAGACGTCTCACTTCTCACTCCTCATTTCTTACTTTTCAAATGATCGATTCTGTCAATTGTCCTATTCGGCCAGATGTGCTATTCGCCCAAATAACCCTTCCGGCCAAATGACCAATTTAGTAAAATGTCCAATTTGGCCAAATTTCACATTGGGCCAAATGTCCTATTCCAAATAACCCTTTCGGCCAAACGACCCTTTCGGCCAAATGATCATTTCGGCCAAATAACTTTTGGCTAGATGACTCTCGGCCAGATGGATTTCGGTCTAATGGTTCGTTCGGTCTAGTGACATTCGGCCAAACGACCCTTCTCCGTGTTCCTTGTGGTCCTGGTAGTCGTATCCATCAACTTGGATTTAGAATCCCAGTGAACTCCACCCCTGAATAATACGAACGACAGAATTCAAAGCGATTTTCCTTTCGGTGCTAGAGATGTGGCCACGATCTCGATCTTTATGTCCGCTTTCAGTTCTTCGACCACCCTCTGGTACGACTTTCTTTAATTTCTAGAGTTGCAGCGTTCGTTGACGTCATGCCATTTTAAAGCGAAATTTCTACTTTTTTGTCTTTACTTGAGAGGTTTTCAGCCCTAGGCTGGCTCACCTCTAAATCTTTCTACTTCATGTCACAACAACCACGGCAAATCTGAATTTCCGCAGATATCATAGTAATTGAGCCGCACCCTTGAACCTACTAACGAATTCTGTTTTAGGTGGGTCGACTGATACCATTTGAACATCACAAGCATCACTAAATGGCATCATCAGTGGTTGCATTTAATGTTGATACTGGAACATTTTTAAGTTGGGTCCCAACCAGCGAAGGGCCAAATAGAAAGTGGTCCATGTTGGTATTAAAATCCCAACCAGCGTATTTAAGCATCTCCGATAAGTTTTCGTATTTGTAAAGGAAAAATGTTTTACATTATCAACCGCAGGCTACTTTCGTTGCCCCATGAAAATAGCACAGCTGTTGATTATCAACATCTTTAGCACTAATGATCGAATTAAAATATTAAAACGAGGCTAACAAGTGTCACTCATCCGCTCACTCACAGAGCTGCTTGATGCAGACGACGGAACTAGCAGCACTGACCCGATTGGGCTGGTGAATGCAATACAAATTAAATATTTTTAAATCATGAAAATCTCATATGTGTACCAATTTGAAAAGTGTATTAAGCATCAGCAGCGCATTCGGGGTTGCCAGTTGATTTATTTGTACAGGGATCAGATTTCGCTTGTTTTCAATAGTGTCTTTAAACTGATCAAATATGGTCTTATTGAACTACTTAACTATATTACAATCACATTTATAAACAGATTGTTCATGAATCAATAAATTTATATTAAAAGCTTAACAAAACATATGACGATGAACAAAACTTTAAACAATATTAAAATAAATTCCATCTTAACAATCTTGAATCATAATTATCCCAACAAACGCATTAAATTTCTTTACGCTTTATGGATTTGGTTTCCAAGTTTTATTCGATTGGCTTAAAAATTCTCTGAATTTAATTCCTGTTGGCTAAGTAGTGCCGGAAAGTGCTAACTCTTTTAAATTCAAATTCAACTTATAGAAAAATATAATTTTCATGAAATATTATAAATAAATCTAAAAGTTTCACAAATTATGAAAAATTTCCATAAACAATGGAGAATTTTACACAAAACAAAAATTTATTAGCAATTTTTAAAGCAAACATTGCAATTTTAATGGAAGATTTTTCCATAAGGAAATCAAAATGTTCCGAGGAAAAAAAACTCAAAGGTGCAGCCCAATCGGGTTGTACGCAAAGGTGACGTTGAACTACGTGGCAGTACTGGTAGTTTTCGTGATTGTCTGCTGAGATTGAGTGAGCATTACAAACCATGGTGATGTATATAATTTTTAGAACAGAATTTGAAAAGAATGATGAAAATAAAATTTTCAAATAATCAATTGATAAAAACTCTCTAGAGAGTAAAAGTCGTTCGATAACTGTATCTCGATTCGATTGGTAAATGCCACTTTTGAACTTATTTTCCTTATTCTAATAGATTACTAAGTTGAAAAGCAGGCCAAGTTCCAGTTGGAATGTAGCGCTATGGAAGAAGAAGCTTGCGATGTACTTACGAGTTTGACTGATTCACCAAAACCGATTGCTAAACTGTTAGCAAGTGTAGTAAATATTCCTACATAGATATTGTAACACACTGGAGTCAGCTTTTACGCGGAGGATGTGGGCCGCGTAAATTAAAACAACGTAAAAAACCACATAAATCCCAAAACATGTCTAAATGCATCGCGTTAATCCCGGAATTATAGTTAAAAAAATTGCTTAAAAAGCGATTCGTGTAAAAATGAAACGCGTAAAAATGACTTCATTGTACTTCGGGAATGAAGCGTTGACTCTACCTTGATCGGATGGTCCAAGAAAATTGAAAATCCGTCGAGAAACGGCTGAGATATTAACGATCGAAGTCTGTCATATTTTCGTGACGTTTTTCGATTTTTTGCAATCGTAAAGTGTACCCCAATATAGAAAAGACTGACGTAGTTCTACGTCAATACAAAATTTCCATAAATAAATCAATATTAGCAATAAAATATTATAAAATTTTGTGTGTATGTGTGTATGTGTACAAAATTTTGTAGACACACTTTTTGGAACTTAGCATTGGCCGAATTACTCGCAACAAGTTCCATTCGACTGAGAATCTTGTCCCATTGTTTGCTATTGAAAATTGACCGTATTGGACTATGATATCAGAAGTTATGGCCAACATAATATTTTCTTTGAGCAAAACACGCTAAAAAACACTCACTCATATTTTTCAGAATTATTTTTGGATGAGAAAGGCATCAACACAGCTATGTAGAATAATCAGCGTTTTTTCTTTCAAAAATGCTAATTTATTCTTGTTTTGTGGAAAATTCTCAATTGTTTATAGAAATTATGCATTATTTGTGGAAATTTTATATTTATTTATAGCGCATACTCTGATTTTTTATTGGCAATTTCCTTTTCCTTTTATTGAAAATTACTAACTTTTTAGGGTGACTTTTGATTTTGGTCATTGGACTTCACCTCAAACGATACGTCCATTGTATTAACATTTTTCCATTTCGGAGCTAACTTAAAGATATCACAGCGGGTCGTTAAAGGTGTACCTAAATAACGCGATATCATGAGACTAATATTATTTTCAGCTGTAATTTTATCAATAAATCTAGGAACTTTTTTCAAACAGGTGTCATTGATTCTGACCTTGATTTTGGGTTTGGCGTACTTATGGATCCTGTACCTGGATCCGGTGGTGCAAAGGGCCGACTTGAAAGATCTCCATCCTGAGCGTTGCCCGGCTATCGCTTTAACCTATTGCCAGGTTAGATTTCGGTCGACTTCTTTTATTTCTTTATTGAGGCTTCGCCACCATGAGCCTCTGGGTCTGCCTCTGCTACGATGTCCCGCTGGGTTCCAGTCTAATGCTTGTTTACAGATTTCGTTTCCGCCCCTACGTAGAGAAGAGTTTGGCGATTGTGATCTTCGTTTAATTTATTTAGGTGAACTTTTGTGCCTAACAGCGAGAATAGATTCCAATATATCTGGTAGTAACGTCGGATGTACGAAATATGCCAGATTGAGAGAGATTTAGCCGTTTCAAATTTCAATTCAATTTGAAATAAAAATCCTAGGTTCGTTAAAAACCTAGGAAGAGAAATTCTAAAATAAAATCAAAGATATGTTTTTGGAAATTCTAAATGATTCTCCGATAAAAATCGAAAACAAATTTTATGGACGAAAAATTTTTTCATAAAGTTCCCGTGGAACTTCAAACAAATTCTAATAGAAAGTCTTGAGGATTTCTCGAAGAAATTCAAAATAATTTCTCCCGGATAACAAACGAAATTTCCCGCGAAACTTCTAATGTATTTGCTTTTAAAATTTAGAAGATTTTCTCGTAAAAGCTCCTTTTTCCGAAGATTCCATTGAATGAAATTAGATAAAAATGGTGTAAAACTTATTCCTCTACAAAATACTAAATGCATCAAAATCCGTTCAAATATATGAGGGTTTGAGAAGTTGCTTGTTGGTTGAAATTTCTATAATCAAAACTAATATCCATAACGTGAAAGAAATCTTTTTTTATTGTCTTTATTAAAAAAACTTTCAGCCCTAGGCTGGCTCGTCTCCGCGAAAGGATTCTGTAACATCCACTCAAATGGACATTTGGTACTGAAGTATGGATCAAACCACAATTCCAACAATGTCTACACAATTAAAATACAGTTTAACGATTTATTTAATAAAAACGTCCAAAAGCAACAGCAACATGTTCTGTACTCTAATACCTTTTCACGAGGAAGTTAAATAATAAAGCGATTAATAGTAATACCATTTTCTCTGAAATTTCTCCCTATTTGCCCCTTCATTACACGTGACCAGCTAAAGTATTCTCCTCTTTCGAAACATTGTAGTAATGCAACGCACATATCTACCAGTAGGTATGTGCGACTATATCTGCCCTTCCAGGAACAACGCTGATGACGACGCCTGAAAACGACGTTTTAAATGTGCACCATAATAAACTCATTGAATCACTCACTCTGGTCTCGGCGGAGTGACGGCTGCACAATACGGGGCCGTCGGTCGTCATTCGTCCTTGTTTTCCGTGGAACCCGACCAACCAACCATCCTCAACGGGTACCTTTACCGTGTTGAATGTTTATATGACCGCTTCCAAAGAGCGGGGAGAAATTGCTTTTTCCGCTTGGGTGTGCCTTCATTTCAATGGAAGTGCTCCAGTCCGGCAGTATTCGAGTGGGCGATGCTAGAAGGAAGGGTGAAATGACTTACGGTTAGTGGCTCTACAAATGAAGTGGAATGTTAGTAAGTTGCTGGCTTTTGTTGTTCCATGGATTTTTCCATGTTTTAATTGAATGACAAGATACTGTTTGGGGGTGAACTTACAAATAAGAAGTATCAAGTTTTTGCTTCAAACGTACCTAATTTATATGCAAGGTCTTTTCTGAAATATTGTTGCAAAACAAGATTTACGATTTTCATTGATTTCAATCGCCCGAAATGGAGGAATCAAATCAAATCCGCAACCTCGGCCCAAAAGTCGTTAAAGATCTTGTTCTCCATTTAATTTAATCAATTTCCGTGCTCTTTCACCTGCTTCCAATTGGAGCTCCAAATCTCGGAAATGCGCAGCTTTTCTTCTCAATCGCCTTCAATATCATCCAACCACATTTCCTCACCCTCCGAGACGAAGTCATTGAGCTTATGTGTTTTTCCGTTCCTTTCCTCCCGTTCGAGGGGCTCCAAAAATAGCTTCAGACTGGCGAATTTAAATATTTTCTTGACCTTAATCTCCATTTGCATAGGAAACTAATTTTTCTCCCAGCTTTATGTGCGAATCGTATGCGCTTCTTCCTCTTACTTCCGTTATCCTGTGTTCCGCTCGTTGAACAGATCTACGCTACGTCGGCAACGACTTGAACGACCAATGAAAACGAGCCCATCGTCGTCGTCGTTCAGTTTATCGCCGAAAAATGGTTTGTTCGGGGTCGGGAAAATCTCATACCGACACCTGAATTCGACGACCTAGAAACGATGTCAAGTGGAAAATTCCCTCTCACCCTTAGGTCCCCGCCAGTTCCTCATTCGTGGCAGGAAGTGGTAATCCGTAATATGGTCTCCTTCCCCCAATCCACTTCCACAACCGCCGAGCCGTGTTCGATTTTATATTTATGACACGGAAACATTTTGTATGAGGTTTTACGGCCTGAGACGCCGCCGGCCAAGCACCAAAAATATCTCGCTTAACTTTTCAAAAGGACCTAAGTAACATTTTTTTATGAATTAATTTGAATAGCGCAATCAACAGAAAAACATGAAAGCTTTTGATTGCAGTACTCAAATTAATTCATGAAAAAAATGTTACTTAGGTCCTTTTGAAAAGTTAAGCGAGATATCTTTTATAAAAATTGATTTTTCGTTATAAAATATGCAGTAACCTTCTCTGGAGCGAGTGTTGTTCGCCCCACTCACGCCCGGCGACCGATGAGTGTTTATGTCATACTTTTTGAAGGATTCGTTTTTCAACCAAACAAACGCACATCATCCACGTTCGGTCGCATCCTGCTCCGTCTAAGCCCGGCGGATATACATATTTTGTCGTGTCACACAAGGATGCGAAATAAGCTGATGACTAAAAGAGTCCCACGTTGTTGTCGCCGGGCCCGACTCGCCGAATAAAATTGAATGCAAATGTCACACGGCACGCCGGTGCGCGGAGCGGAAAAAAAGCAGCATAAAATATTAACACGATATAAAACGAGCACTTTTCGGCGTTTGCGTTTTGCTCTGTGGGTGCTCGCTCTTTCTCACTGTGTGGTGCCGCTGGAGAAGCTCGCCCACCTTTTGACAGCGAAATGTGCTACGCGATAAAATATGAACCCTAAAAACAGCCATTTGACACCGTAATATTTACATATTTCCCACTGCGGAGCAGCAGCGAGACGGCGGGTTTTGGAAAAAAAATGTAAATCGCTGAACTGGATGGCCCAACTTCATCACCCCACTGCAGCAATGGGACAGGTTGATGTGCCGGTAGGAAGAAGCACCAGGAGGACATTATTCACTGGGAATTGGTTTGGAGATGACGATGATCTCAAAGCAGGAAATTATTCCGTGAAGAATTGCTCGGAATGATTTTGATGAACCGTTCTTTTTAAGACATTCCAAAGAAGGAGATAGACTTGGTGAATAAATGCTCTACTATCTTCCGAACAGTAGAGACAATATTTTCAAATCTATGCAAATAATAAGGATTTAGGGTTTTCCAAAGCTCAACGAAATCAATGAAACGTCTGCAAAAATTCAAAGAAAATTCGCTGGAATTTCCAAAGGGAAATTCGTTGGAATTTCCAAAGGGAAATTCGTTGGAATTTCCAAAGGAAATTCGTTGGAATTTCAAAGGAAATTCGTTGGAATTTCAAAGGAAATTCGTTGGAATTTCAAAGGAAATTCGTTGGAATTTCAAAGGAAATTCGTTGGAATTTCCAAAGGAAATTCGTTGGAATTTCAAAGGAAATTCGTTGGAATTTCAAAGGAAATTCGTTGGAATTTGCAAAAGAAATTCGTTTGAATTTCAAAGGAAATTCGTTGGAATGTCCATAGGAAATTCGTTGTAATTTCCAAAGGAAATTCTTTGGAATTTCAAAGGAAATTCTTTGGAATTTCAAAGGAAATTCGTTGGAATTTCAAAGGGAAATTCGTTGGAATTTCAAAGGAAATTCGTTGGAATTTCAGAGGAAATTCGTTGGAATTTCAAAGGAAATTCGTTGAATTTCAAAGGGAAATTCGTTGGAATTTCAAAGGAAATTCGTTGGAATTTCAAAGGAAATTCGTTGGAATTTCAAAGGAAATTCGTTGGAATTTCAAAGGAAATTCGTTGGAATTTCAAAGGAAATTGGTTGGAATTTCAAAGAAATCGTTGGTATTTCAAAGGAAATTCGTTGAATTTCAAAGGAAATTCGTTGGAATTTCAAAGGAAATTCGTTGGAATTTCAAAAGAAATTCGTTGGAATTTCAAAGGAAATTCGTTGAATTTCAAAGGAAATTCGTTGGAATTTCAAAGGAAATTCGTTGGAATTTCAAAGAAATTCGTTGGAATTTCAAAGGAAATTCGTTGGAATTTCAAAGGAAATTCGTTGGAATTTCCAAAGGAAATTCGTTGAATTTCAAAGGAAATTCGTTGGAATTTCAAAGGAAATTCGTTGGAATTTCAAAGGAAATTCGTTGGAATTTCAAAGGAAATTCGTTGAATTTCAAAGGAAATTCGTTGAATTTCAAAGGAAATTCGTTGGAATTTCAAAGGAAATTCGTTGGAATTTCAAAGTGAAATTCGTTGAAATTTCAAAGGAAATTCGTTGGAATTTCAAAGGAAATTCGTTGGAATTTCAAGGAAATTCGTTGGAATTTCAAAGGAAATTCGTTGGAATTTCAAAGGAAATTCGTTGGAATTTCGAAAGGAAATTCGTTGGAATTTCAAAGGAAATTCGTTGGAATTTCCAAAGGAAATTCATTGGAATTTCAAAGGAAATTCGTTGGAATTTCAAAGGAAATTCGTTAGAATTTCAAAAGGGAAATTCGTTGGAATTTCAAAAGGGAAATTCGTTGGAATTTCAAAAGGGAAATTCGTTGGAATTTAAAAAGAGAAATTCGTTGGAATTTCAAAAGGGAAATTCGTTGGAATTTCAAAAGGGAAATTCGTTGGAATTTCAAAGGGAAATTCGTTAGAATTTCAAAGGAAATTCGTTGAATTTCAAAGGGAAATTCGTTAAATTTCAAAGGAAATTCGTTAAATTTCCAAAGGAAATTCGTTAGAATTTCAAAGGAAATTCGTTAGAATTTCAAAAGGGAAATTCGTTGGAACTTCCAAAAGGAAATTCGTTGGAACTTCCAAAGGGAAATTCGTTGGAATTACCAAAGGGAAATTCGTTGGAATTTCCAAAGGGAAATTCGTTGGAAATTCCAAAGGGAAATTCGATGGAATTTCCAGAGGGAAATTCGTTGGAATTTCAATGGGAAATTCGTTGGAATTTCAAAGGGAAATCCAAAGGAGAATTCGTTGGAATTTCAAAAGAGAAATTGTTTGGAATTTCAAAGGGAAATTCGTTGAATTTCAAAGGAAATTCGTTGAATTTCAAAGAAATTCGTTGAATTTCCAAAGGAAATTCGTTGGAATTTCAAAAGGAAATTCGTTGGAATTTCAAAGGAAATTCGTTGGAATTTCAAAGGAAATTCGTTGAATTTCAAAGGAAATTCGTTGGAATTTCCAAAGGAAATTCGTTGAATTTCAAAGGAAATTCGTTGGAATTTCAAAGGAAATTCGTTGGAATTTCCAAAGGAAATTCGTTGAATTTCAAAGGAAATTCGTTGGAATTTCCGAAGGGAAATTCGTTGGAATTTCCAAAGGGAAATTCGTTGGAATCCAAAGGGAAATTCGTTGGAATTTCCAAAGGGAAATTCGTTGGAATTTAAAAAGGGAAATTCGTTGGAATTTTCAAAGGGAAATTCGTTGGAATTTCCAAAGTGAAATTCGTTTAAATTTCCAAAGGGAAATTCGTTGGAATTTCCAAAGGGAAATTCGTTGGAATTCCCAAAGGGAAATTCGTTGGAATTTCCAAAGGGAAATTCGTTTGAATCGGATCTGCAAGGTCTCACACAATATTTGTATTAGAATCTATTATTTCGCATACACCAAATTCTTATACAGAACTGTTAGAAAATCTAACAATCACCGGATGGGTGTAATAAAATTGTGAGCAAGTTTTTTTTATTCTCAAAAGAACATAGCTGGGCAAAGTCGCATTTTTAGGGTAAAGTAAGAGTTGTGAGCAAAGGTTAAAGATAATTCAATGTTTGTAGGCGTAAGATCACTGTTAATTTGTATTGTGACTGCTTTTTCCTACAAGATCAAATTTGTTATTATCACAAAATCACCATCGAATTAATTTGCATTTTTACCACATCAATCAGTACCCATGAAAACTATTAAGATAACAGACTGATAGTGTCCATGCCCTCGCGCGTCAACCCCGACAGCGAATGTCTATGCTCACTCCTCGCCACAGGAAAAGAAATCATTACCCAGTGGACCGCCTGAATCCTGTTCGCTTCGACTACCTCCCTTCCTTGCACGAGAACCACATCGGCAACAGTCGATGTGGCACGAGGGTAAAGCACTCATTGTTCTTTCCCTCTATTGTGTCGTTATGGTCTACTTTGCAAGTGGGGAGACTCTAAACGCAAACTACAGCAACTAACTCCACTAGTGGTACGAAAGGATATTTATGCACTCACTAAACATAAAACCGTACAGCCAAGTAATGGGCGAATTGTAGCGAATAAAGCACCCACGGCGAAGGGAGGACGATGGCATTAAATTAAATACAGAAAAAATGCTATTTGTCTTTGGACTGCCGTTAACCCACCCTGGCTGGGCCACCGGATTTATGTATAAACACTCCATAAATATAAAATTCTTATTCTATGGGAACGATCTCCACTGCGACCACCATGTCAGTCGTGGCGAAGACCCCCTAACGGCCAGCAGAGGGCCTCAAAATTAATAGAAAATTAAAATAAAAACAAAAACGAAGCTCGTTTCGTTTGTCGCCGGTTAGAAAGTTGAAAAAAATCACTAAACCCGGGGAATTTATCGTCATTGTCCATGGCCAGCCGAGTGTTCCATTGTAGTGCGCCTCTACTACTGGCCTCATCCGGTCCGGTCCGAGAGCACACATGTGAATAACGTGGGCAAATATTGAGAATAATAGTTGCCATCCATAGTTTTTCCACCCTCGCGCAGACAAAAGCAACACTCATAAATTCTGACACAATAAAGCGCTGAAAACATGAGCTAGTTTGGTGATGTTCCCTTCTGACTTTTCTGGACAGACGAGGGGGTAAAAACATCCAACAAGCCACCCCCGCCGACGAAAACGAAGCCAAACTAGAAGAAAGCGACAACAACGGCGGAGTAGCGCTACGACGATGACGACGCCGACGACCCGGCTATTGTGGAAAACTTGACATTGTTAGCGAAAAGTTAGTCCGGAAAAACTGCACACATTTAATGACGTCATCAATTTCACCGGCGACGTGCCTCACGTCAGGGGGCACCCCGGTGAAAAGTTGTTCTTAAAGACTCGTTTCTTCGCTGTGTCGTGTGACCGACTATGGGGTCTATTTTTCTTGAAATCCACTGCCATACAATCATCGGTCGGGCATGGCACGGCAAGGTAGCTCGGGATTTAGTCCGGGATGATCACGATGTGATTGCCGTTAGATACGACTTGAAGGGAGCTTATCCGTGCTCTGAAGAACGGAGCTCTAAAGAGTTGTTTCTTCTGGGTGACCTCTTCCACGGCAATAATCGTTAAATTATATGATTGGACGGAATAATCGTAAAAAGCCAGTAGCGAGGAGGAAATGGGATGCCAGAGTCAGCAAAAATGGTGGGTGGCGCGGGTGAACCGTGACGGTATGCAGTAAGCTTTGTGCAATGATGTGAGGAAACTAGGTGAAGCTGCTTGAAGTGAGCTCCCAGCAGATAAGAGAACATGAACATGAAACCATTCGGAAAGCATATCAGAAATATATAAATCATTACATAGCAAATGGTGATTTGTATATAGTAGGGATAAATGTCAACTTAAACATTTCAATATTGATGATAAAAATAAATGAAAAGTAGTAGCTTTCCTAGCTTATCATTTCAATTGTTTTAATCAAAATACTCAGAACTGTGAAACCGCTTGAATCGACAACTCATTCAAATTAAAGCACACAAAGCACATACACAAAGACGGTAAACTTTTTCGACAAACATTAAACTGAAAACTCATAATTTGTTTGTGTTTTCCCTCGAGAAAACTCATTTTCAAGTCACCTTTGGTTTGGTTTGCTGTGATGTTCATCTCGAACAACCCATGTTAAATTTGAATAGATATTGGTACCTGCATGCTTGTTAAAAAAACAAGATCCGTAGACTTTTATCCAAACCGGTGGTAAAAAACTCCGTCCCTAGCAAGAACCCCTTCTCAGCGCATTCCTTCCCAGAGTTATTTATTTTCCGACACCACTCCCGTTCTATCGATCGGAAAACTTTTCAAATTATCCCATGAAATTGTCAAAAATCGATAAATGTAAATGATGGTGGTACAACAGTGGTGGATCCCATCCGTCTACCGAGCTGAGCCGGATGTTCTCTTCTCTCGGGGCATCAACCAATAATGCGGTCACCATCCAGCAGAGTAGAGTGACTGTTTTATTGCCAGAACGACAACGAACCCAATCCAAGCGCCACTTTTTACGAACTCTGGCAGAAACCCGGGGGTGATCCTTCTTCTCCCAAAGAAAACGAGAATCCTCCAAACGGTTTCACCACCACCCGGGCCCGCCTCCAGGCCAATCCAGAGAGGAGCTCTAATAATGATACACCGCAGCAATGACTCTCCGAGAACGACTACAGAACCGTACACACGGCAGAGGAGTTCTCAAATTCTAATTTCCATCCCCCTGCCACACTGCACTGGTCCCTAGCGGTAGCGGCGGTGGTGGTGACCGACCCACACGAACGGAAATTCTACCGAACGAACGGGATGGAGGCGGGAATGTGTCACGATAAAGCATTCTAATTTTGTATCTGTGGGACCGGGTTTTCCCCCGAATTCCTGCGCCCGGTGCGGTGGATGTTGTCGCCGTCTACATGGTGGAGTGAAACCGGAATGGAAAGTAATTGAACACGGGAGGGTCGATATTTCAGAACCCAATTTTGATCACTTCTCGTGTACTGCGCGCCGGCGGTATCAATTTGTCTTTAATTTGACGAAGATAGGCGGAAACGACGGGACTTTAATAATTAAAATAAAACACGGAAACGGAATTTTTAAACGGCTTCGAATCTGTCTCTGCAGGGTTGAACCGTTATCAAATTGGGTGAGTCAGTTAGACGAATGATGCAAGGCACGTTAACCTCCGAAGTTCCTTTTTTGTGAAATTATCTCTCTACCATAATACGGCACGTATTTTGTTTGTCCCGCTACACCTGACATACAATACTTACCAACTTTACTAGAACTATGAATTTAATATTAAGGTAAAATATGCAACAAAATTATATACAGAATGTCATTTGAGGTTATTTTATAAGAAGAGACATTTTTTTAGATAACCAATTAAGCAAGGAGAAGAAGCCTAACGGTTATCAAGAGATAACAGGCAGAACAGCCATGGCACTGGAGACTCAAAGAACCAGTTCTTCTCCACTGTGGTGGAACTGTAATAGGACAGGACACATCCCTAGCAGCACACATGTTCCACATGGGTCACTGTAACTTAGATGTGACCAGATTCAGTCTCATTTAAGTTGCTGCAACCATTTTTGTTTGACTTGTGCTTCTTGGGATGTGGTGGAGGTATTGCAGAGAGAAGCGATTGTTTTTCTACATGGCACGCCACCTCCAGAATGGACGGCCAAGGAAGGTCGGAAAACTAAGGGGCCGTACACATATTACGTAACCACTAATTGGGGAGGGGGGTTGCGTCATTTTCTTACGTACCATATAAATAAAAAATCATTTGTAAGAAAAAAGTCTTCCATGGGGGAGGGGGAGTTTAAAAACCCAAAAAATGCTGACGTAATATGTGTAATACCCCTAATCGTGGAACTCCACCGGTTGAAGAAGTTCGCTTCCCTAGCAGAAGCCATGAACAGAATAATAAAACATGATATGAATTTTATTGTTATAAGAGATAAAAGAACAGGTCACAATATCTAAAATTTGCACCGAAATATCATTTGAATATCAAAATATGCTATGGATAAGAACAAACTAATGGCACATGATATTGATCACTTCTTACAAATAGCTTAACTTGATCTCGTCATGATATTTTAGTGCAAAATATTGACGACAACGTCTGATCTTTTATCTCTTATATCAATCATGTCTATATCTCATTTTGCTATCTAATTCCCGTTTCGGCCCGGGTTACGATTTCAAATTGTAAAATCCACCGTTCTCTTGGTTTTCGACCGATTTGCATGAAATTTGGAGGAAAGATGCATTAAACCCTATATTTTTGTGTAGATGTATTGATTTGGTGATTGGGTCCTTGGGTACGGTTTTATCGAGGGGGTCCCCTGGGTCAAATGGGGTCAAAAATAGGTCAACTTCCTTTTAATCGTAGATAACTAGTAGTAAATGCACTCAATAATGATGAAATCGTTTTTATTCATCATTTTGCAATAGTGGGAATAGAAACTGCACGTTTGGACCTTAAAAATCCGGTTACAGATGTTCCGGAAACCTGGTTCCCCCAGGGAAGTGGTCACTTTTTGAGATGTTCTGAATCCCAGCTTGCGACACATCAAACTTCTTTTTTTTGCAACACAAATATAATAGAAGACATTCGCAGAGCATCTGAGCACATAAGCCACTTCCGGAGGTTCCCTGGGAACCTGGTGCCCTCAGGGAAGTGGTCACTTTTTGATTGATTCTGAAACCCAGCTTGCGACACATCAAACTTCATGATTTTGCAACGCAAATACAATAGGAAACATTTGCAGAACATCTGACCACATTGGCCACTTCCGGAAGTTCCCTGGGCACCTGATGCCCCAAGAGAAGTGGCCACTTTTTGAGTTGTTCTGAAACCCAGCTTGCGACACATCAAACTTCATGATTTTGCCACACAAATACAATAGAAGACATTTGCAGAGCATGTGTGCACATTCACCACTTCCGGAGGGTCCCTGGGAGCCTGAAGCCCTCAGGGAAGTGGTCACTTTTTTGATTGATTCTGAAACCCAGCTTTCGACACATCGAACTTCATGATTTTGCAACGCAAATACAATAGGAGAGATTTGCAGAACATCTGACCACATTGGTCACTTCCGGAAGGTCCCTAGGAACCTGATGCCCCAAGGGAAGTGGTCACTTTTTGGGTTGTTCTGAAACCCAGCTTGCGACACATCAAACTTCATGATTTTGCCACACAAATACAATAGAAGACATTTGCAGAGCATCTATGCACATTCACCACTTCCGGAGGTTCCTGGGAACCTGATGCCCCAAGAGAAATGATCACTTTTTGAGTAATTCTGAAAACTAGCTTTCGACACATCAAACTTCATGATTTCGCTACTCAAATAAAATAAGAGGCATTTGCAGAGCATCTGTGCACATTCGCCACTTCCGGAGGTTCCCTGGGAACCTGGTTCCTTTAGGGAAGTGGTCAGTTTGTAAGTGGTTCTGAAACCCAGCTTGCGACACATTGAACTCCATGGTTTTGCAACGCAAGTACAATACAAGACATTTGCAGAACATCGGATCACGTTGGCCACGTCCGGAGGTTCCCTGGGAACCTGGTGCCCCAAGGGAAGTGGTCACTTTTTGATTGATTCTGAAACCCAGCTTGCAACACATCGAACTTCATGATTTTGCAACTCAAATACAATGGAAGACATTTGCAGAGCATCTGTGCACATTAGTCACTTCCGGAGGGTCCCTGGGAACCTGAAACCCTCAGGGAAGTGGTCACTTTTTGATTGATTTTGAAACCCAGTTTGCGACACATCGAACTTCATGATTTTGCAACGCAAATACAATAGGAGACATTTGCAGAACTTCTGAGCGCATTGTCCACTTTCGGAGGTGCCTTGGGAACCTGGTGCCCTCAGGGAAATGGTCACTTTGTAAGTGGTTCTGAAACCCAGCTTGCGACACATCGAACTCCATGGTTTTGCAACTCAAGTACAGTAAAATACATTTGCAGAACATCAGATCACGTTGGCCACTTCCGGAGGTTCCCTGGGAACCTGGTGCCCCAAGGGAAGTGGTCACTTTTTGATTGATTCTGAAACCCAGCTTGCGACACATCGAACTTCATGATTTTTCAACGCAAATACAATAGGAGACATTTACAGAACTTCTGAGCGCATTGGCCACTTCTGGAGGTTTCCTGGGAACCTGATGCCCCAAGGGAAGTGGTCACTTTTTGAGTGGTTCTGAAACCCAGCTTGCGACACATCAAACTTCATGATTTTGCAACACAAATACAATGGAAGACATTTGCTCAGCATCTGGGCACATTGTCCACTTCCGAAGGTTCCCTGAGAACATGATGCCCCAAGGAAAGTTCCCACTTTTTGAGTCGATTTGATACCCAGCTTGTGACACATCAAACTTCAGCTCTTTTCATCACAAATAGACATTTATAGACATTAGAGCCATTTACAGAGCAACTGGGCACATTGGCCACTTCCGGAGGCCCCCTGGGAAGCTGGGTCATCGTGGTCGGAAGTGGTCGCTTTTTAAATGTTTCTGAAACCCAGTTCACAACACATCAAATTTTCTGATTTTGCAATACAAATACAATAGAAGACATTGGCAGAGTATCTGGGCACAATGACCTATTGCAGAGGTTTCCTGTGCACATACTGCATTTCACAACCTTGGGTGATTATGAAACCCAGCTTACGACACATCCAACTTGATGATTTTGTAACATAAAGAAGTTGAAGGCATTTGCGCATTTGCAGAGCATCTGGGACATTGGGGTCATTCGCTGAAAACCTCGCCATTGTTAGGTGGTTTTGAAAGCTATCTAGCAATACATCAAATATCATGGTTTTGTAACACAGATTCCATGAAAGATACTTACGCAGCATCTAGATACATTGGCCACTAATTTTTAAGGGTAAATATGCTTTATGATATGTTGGGCCCTTCCTTAGCCGTGCGATAAGATGCGCGGCTAAAAAGCAAGTCGAGTCAAGTACGAGACACTGAAGACGGCCTTACTGTTGAGGTCGAAATACGTATCTGTCAAGATACAATTAAGTGGTGGAATTCAATGGGATTGTACAAACTCGTCTTATGACAAGTAAAAAGCAAGACCATGTTGAACAAAGCTGGATAAGATTCGCAGTTCGGTGCAGAAAAGAATGCTCCGAAACACACAGTAGATTATTTGGAGAAAACAAAATCTTTCAGTTTGATGGTCGCAAGCTGTTTTTCAGAACCAATTAGACGGCCACTTCCCTGGGGCCATAAGGTTCCCACGGAACCCCCAGATGTGGCCGATGTGCCCAGATGTTCTGCAATTGTCTTCTATTGTATTTGCGTTGCAGAATCATGGAGTTCGATGTGTCGAAAGCTAGGTTTCAGAGCCACTTACAAAATTACCACTTCCCTGAGGGCAACAGGTTCCCAGGGAACCTCCGGAAGTGGCCAATGTGGTCAGATGTTCTGCAAATGTCTTCAATTATATTTGCGTTGCAAAATCATGATGTGTGTCGATGTGTCGCAAGCTGGGTTTCGAAACCACTTACAAAGTTACCACTTCCCTAAAGGAACCAGGTTCCTAGAGAACCTCCGGAAGTGGCGAATGTGCACAGATGCTCTGCAAATGCCTCTCATTGTATTTGTGTAGCGAAATCATGAAGTTTGATGTGTCGAAAGCTAGTTTTCAGAATTACTCAAAAAGTGACCATTTCTCTTGGGGCACCAGGTTCCCAGGAACCGCAGTAAGTGGCGAATGTGCATAGATGCTCTGCAAATGTCTTCTATTGTATTTGTGTGGCAAAATCATGAAGTTTGATGTGTAGCAAGCTGGGTTTCAGAACAACTCACAAAGTGACCACTTCTCTTGGGGCATCAGGTTCCCAGGGAACATCCGGAAGTGGCCAATGTGGTCAGATGCTCTGCAAATGCCTTCTATTGTGTTTACGTTGCAAAATCATGAAGTTCGATGTGTCGCAAGCTGGATTTCAGAATCAATAAAAAAAATTATCACTTCTCTGAGGGCACCAGGTCCCCAGGGAACTTCCGGAAGTGGCCAATGTGGTCAGATGTTCTGCAAATGTCTTCTATTGTATTTGCGTTGCTAAATCATGAAGTTCGAGGTGTTGCAAGCTGGGTTTAGGAATCAATCAGAAAGTGACCACTTCCCTGAGGGCACCAGGTGCCCAGGGAACCTCCGGAAGTGGCCAATGTGGTCAGATGTTCTGCAAATGTTTCCTATTGTATTTGCGTTGCAAAATCATGAAGTTTGATGTGTCGCAAGCTGGGTTTCAGAATCAATCAAAAAGTGACCACTTCCCTGAAGGCACCAGGTTCCCAGGGAACCTCCGGAAGTGGCTTATGTGCTCAGATGCTCTGCGAATGTCTTCTATTATATTTGTGTTGCAAAATCATGAAGTTTGATGTGTCGCAAGCTGGGATTCAGAACATCTCAAAAAGTGACCACTTCCCTGGGGGAACCAGGTTTCCAGAACATCTGTAACCGGATTTTTAAGGTCCAAACGTGCAGTTTCTATTCCCACTATTGCAAAATGATGAATAAAAAAACCCAGATTAATCCACCTAGCGGTGATGGCGCCTTTCTCGCGCAAAAGGTAATAAATGTAGCCTTTAGCTTACACCTCGATGATGTACAAGAAAGGCAAAACAGTTACACCGTCTAATGTTATGATAGAAAATTTACACTAGTAGACGACAGATGGCGCTGCCAAAAGTTTCTCGAATTTCCTATGTTCGAATTTTGACTTTCGGACAATTTCATAGTACTATGAAACTGAACGAAGAGCATACTTACGCCTAAATGCGTGCAACACGAGCATCTTTATAGTACGATGAAACTCTTAATGGGAAGCCACGGATAAAATATTCATAGATGCAAGGCATTTTTCATAACACATTATTGTTCTATGTGACTATGTCTCATCACTATTTTAATATTATCTATTTTTTGCAATTTGCAATTATTATGAAATTCAATAGTGATCAACAGCGTTTTAGTCTCTGTCGGATGCAACTTGTTGCAAGAAAATCGGTTAAGAGTTTCTATGTGAAAATTTGGCTAATGTTTTTATGGCATTTTGTGCACACACACACGCACACACATACACACACACACACACGCACACACGGACAGACAGACATTTGTTCAGCTCATCGAGCTGAGTCGAATGGTATATAACACTATGGGTCTCCGGGACTTCTATCAAAAGTTCGATTTTGGAGTGAAATGATAGCCTTTCGGTACAACTTAGTTGTACGAGAAAGGCAAAACGATTGCATCATTATTGAGTGCATTTACTACTAGTTATCTACGATTAAAAGGAAGTTGACCTATTTTTGACCCCATTTGACCCAGGGGACCCCCTCGATAAAACCGTACCCAAGGACCCAATCACCAAATCAATACATCTACACAAAAATATAGGGTTTAATGCATCTTTCCTCCAAATTTCATGCAAATCGGTCGAAAAACAAGAGAACGGTGGATTTTACAATTTGAAATCGTAACCCGGGCCGAAACGGGTTAACATTTGATATTATTTAGCTATTTTCGTCCACCCGGGTTGTCCAGCTTCCTACGAAAAGAAATCGAGGAGTAAATTTGCGAAATAAGCGTACACACGGAAAGATGTCCTCACTTGAAGGTGCGTATATTCACTATTCAGTACGGATATCGAGGTCTTACTGGATTCTGGGGCTTGTGTGAGCGTAACAAGCATCAGAGATACTGCAGAGAAGAACGGTCTAGTGATTCGTAAGAGCCCGCTTCGAATAACGATGGCGGACAAAACAGAGCATAATTGTCTAGGTTTTGTACAGCTGCCTAATGAATTCAACGGAATCACAAAGATCATTCCAGTTTTAGTGGTGCCACAGATCTGTCGAAAATGATCTTAGGGTATGAGTTTTGGAAGGCTTTTGGAATACACTGCCGTAATCTGAAAAAGTGACGTATACGCCGTTTTCCAAAAATGGTGTTAACGAGTACTACTCAGCGAGCTCTTTAACAGAAAAATGGAAAACATGCATGTTGCAAAATGGCTTTTCCAGATAACGGCAATACAACCAATGATGCCTGGGAAGAATGAATTCCTGAAGATAGATGCCGTGAATGTCGAGAACGCAGAAATGGAGATTATAGATTTTGGTTTACTTCCTTTACAAACCCCACCGGAAATCAAAAATACCGTGTGGTACTTTGGATATTCCGGCACTTTAATTTCCAGAACCTTCTACAAAAACTCTAGAAACAGCATAAACTGAGCATGATCTGCTGCCTTAGGAGCGTGTAGAGATGGTGAGAGCAGTTAAGAAGGGATAGAAAATGTCGCACATTCCAGGATTTCCTGAGATTCCAGGGTTTTTTTTCGTAATATTTCTTGATTTGTTTTCGGGATTTCAAAAAATATTTTGAATTTTCGGGATTTCAAAAATATTTCCGTAAATATTTTTCGGGAAAATCCCGAAATTTTTTGTCCCGGGATGGACTCTTTACACAAAACAAATCTAAACACCCAGATCTCACAAAAGTTCTGCGTCCCATTCAAAACACGTTTAATCACGCTCTGGTTGATTCATTTTCAGACCGAATTGATTGGTTCACTTTCCGACCATACGAAACAAAAACTGAAAAAATCGCCGAATAGCTTATTTGGCCGAAAATGCCGCTTAGTCGAAATGGTTGTTTGGCAGAAAGGGACTAAGAGCCATTTTGGCTGAAATGGCACAACGGCATTTCAGCCGTAAGGACAGTTAACTTTTTCAGCTAAACGGGGAAGGTCCATTTGGCTGAGAGCCATTTGGCCGAATGCCATTAAGCCAAAAGTCGTGTGGCCGAATATACCATTTGGTCGAACAGACTATTAGGCCGAAAGTCATTTGGTTAAAAGGGTCATTCAGCAAAAAGGTTTGTTTGGCCGAAAGGGTCGTTTGGCCGAAAGGGTAATTTGGTCGAAATGGTCGTTCGGCCGAAAGGGTCATTTGGCTGAAAGGGTCGTTTGGCCGAAGGGGTCGTTTGACCGAATGGGTCGTTTGACCGAATGAGTCGTTTGGCCGAAAAAGTCGTTTGGTCGAAATGGTCATTTGGCCGAGAGGGTCATTTGGCCGAATAGGACATTTGGCCGAATAGCTCATTTGGCCGAATAGTTCAATAGTTCCAAACGACACTTTCGGCAAAATGACCATTTCGGCCAAACGACCCTTTCGGCCAAATGACCCTTTCGGCCAAATGACCCTTTCTGCCAAATTACCCTTTCGGTCAAATAACCCTTTCGGCCAAATGATCCTTTCGGCCAAATGACCCATTCGACTAAACGACAGCTTTCGGCCAAATAACCCTTTCGGCCAAACACCCCTTCCAGCCAAACGACCCTTTTGGCCAAATGACTTTCGGTCAGATGGGTTTCGGCCGAATGGTCTGTTCGGCCTAACGACTCTTCCGGCCAAATGACTTTCAGCCAGATGGGTTTCAGCCTAATGGTCTGTTCGGCCCAGTGGCATTCGGCCGAATGGGTTTCGGCCAAATGACCCTTCCCCAGAAAGTTTTTGGTCGAATATGTCATTTGGCCGAATAAGCCATTATGCCGAAACCCATCTACTAAAAATGTAATTTAGCCGGAATGGACATACAGCCGAAAATGTCATTCGGCCGAACTTACCATTTGGCTGAAGAGATCATTTGGTCAAATAGGTCATATGACTGAAAACTCCGTTAGTCGAAATGGTCGACGTTTGGCACAAAAAGGCCATTTAGACACACGAGTAGACATTTTTGACCATAGGCCAAATGGCCTTCTGCCGATTGATTTTCGGCTAAGCGACCCTTCCCTTTTCTCCCATCAGATTTCCAAAGAGTTTCTGATGAACAATCTTTGAATTTATTTCCCGTATAAAGAAAATTTAGAAATACTTTCCGTTAAAACACCTCTCTGTACAATACAAAATACGTTTTCCGTAAAAATACAATTGAATTAAGACTGGAAGATTTGGTGTTTTATTGTGTGACTTTCTCAGTCTAATTTAGTCAAAACAATTAGTTTTGTTTTGCCCGACGTTTCGGCTTGTATATTTGGCATTTTTCAGAAATAAAAAGTAGACTTGGACTTTAGGAGGTGCATAACATAAGACATAAAACCCGGCATTGCAAACTATCCCATCATTCGATCTTGTGAGCAAAGATACTGATGAAATAATGGGATATCGATCTTAGTTATCTATCCGCTCAGTAAACAAAGTGCACTGTTCGTCATGGAGAAACATTTTTTCACAGCTTTTGTTGTAGCAACACCTTCGCAACGTGAACAAACCTCGAACCGCGCTGGCCATCCGGATCATCATCAAACGCTCAAATGATAATATCTTTCCAGAGTGCTCTTTGATTGTGGATAATATCTTTGCACAAGCAAAGATAATATCCTGTGCCCAGATGATATTGCAATGCCTGCATAAAACATAGTAAAATAGAACCTACACAGTATGTATACAGGTATGTAGGTATGTATGGTATGTAGGTTCTATAGAACCTACGATATGTGGTTTGTCGCTTTTCATATAGGGAAGACTTCTCGTAATCCTACAATTGTGATGATGATGATGATACTACCATCTATTGTGGCAAGGCATCTGTCGATAGCACTGACCATATCTGACAAACGATTTGATCATTATTATACTACTGTTTGTATTTCATCAGACTCCTGTATGAAGGGCCAAAAATGGGTGGGGTGGTTCCATAAGCAGAGACACTTATGCGTATCCACGGGATGAATAGAGAATCTCCTTTCAGAAGAATGTTCGTACATACAATATTATAATCTAGCCCTCGTTTCCCAGATTCACCCAATACATGGGGAGAAGAGCCCGTCCTTTATTCACAAGAAATTCACAAGATACACAAGATTAACAATAGGAAGTTGGCGATTCCACTCTTCCTATCCAAATCGCTTCAACCGGGAGCCCTCATGGTTTTATTTTTTTATGGTATATAATCATAGTGTTTCAATATAATTTGGTAAATATATATAATGAAATTCTCTCACCAAGTTTCAATTTCATGTCCTGGACGAGAGAGCACCTTTCTTCAACGCCAGATAGTTTTAGATTTATGTCTTCGAGATAGAAAACCAATAGCTCAAAGATCGAGAAATAGATGTCTTGATTTCTGAAAAGATGAAATAAAAAGACGTATGGCAGTATCATGATAGTTTTGATTAATATGAATATGCAACCCTATAAGTAGAGACCGGTGGAGTGAAAATCCGTCGAAATGGCAACGAATGAAATGCATGAAATCGTGAAAATGATACTGGCAGCACTTAAACTTTAACAGAATCAGAGAAGTGATGGGAGTAGATTTTCTGTACAGCATGATCCGCTGATCAGTAGGTCGAAACGTTCGGTAATTGCTTAGTTTTGTATAATGTTCGCCGAAAAAAGGCGATAAAAATGGTCTTGCACTTAAGCATTACTTGCTTGTTATGGATGTTAAATGTCAACAAGTCGAACAAGTCGCTTTTGACAGTTTGATTGAAAACAAGATGGCGTCTTCGCCAATCTTTTATTCTATAGTATTTTAAAAGAAATCGGCTTTTCGATCCTTTATCTTTCAAGTGTCAAAATTTTTAATTTGTTGTTTTCTTACACCAGAAAATGATTCAAATTTAAAAAAATTTGATGAATGTTAGATTTAATCCTAACGATTATCAATGAAATATGTAATGAAAAATGTTAGCTCTTCTTGCTCTACATAAAACATTATTTCCAACCTACTAAGCGATTCGACCCTGGTCCTACACCAAACGAGTACCCCTTTTCATCGTCGTGCGGACGGACTTTGACCGGTTCGTGCCGCTGCTGATGGCGCTATCAATAATTTAAATTATTTCAAGAAGATTATAGGGGTTGACAGTGAAGACACGAACAACGGGGACATCGCGCGTGATGGATGTAGATTGGCGTCCGTTCTCAACAGGACACCCTGTCTAGGGAAAATGTAGGTTGGTTGGTTGACGCCATCGACATCAGTTTTTTTTGCCATGTACAAATGAGGGGTTCGACGTAGTGAGAAATTAAAGCGACAGACGACAACGGCGCCGCGCCGGGGGTGAAGTGTGCCACAAAAGAAAAATACCTGAAGGTTCGTCCTTGATGTGACATTACGAGGTGCCGCGCATGAAAATTTTATCTGTCTTGGAAGCAACTGAATGATGGAATAACATGGGCCAGTGTTCAACTGGATGCCACGTGCTTGACGACTTGTCTTCATTTTCCATAGAGCTCACTTTCGCCTACGTTCAACCACGATCACTCACACAGTCACCAACCAAGGGTTGGCGCTCCCATTTCAAATAAAGTTGACACTTTCCCTACTTTAGAAAGGTACGGTCGAAGATATTTAAAATAATTTCAAAACTCTCTCAAACTGATCAATTATTCACGTTCACCCCTTTCACTTGGGGAATCACAAGTTCCGCCATGTCAGCGGAATGATTATAATTAGTACGTAGTTCTGTGTCTCCAGTTTCATTCTTGCCCTTCTTCGCATATCGTATTCCACTTAAACATAATTCCCGGGTGTTCCGTGTTGAACCCTCTCATAATTCCGCCTCGCCACCCCATTATTCCGGCAGTATCAATTTATTGAAAACTTTCACTCCGCCCTGGCGGTGCGGTGCTCTGTGGCCAGTATTACAGGACTGGCATGAAGCCAGGCACGACTCCTAGAGGGGTATCGCCATAAATCATACGGCGTCGTCGTCAGCGTAGGAAGGTCCGCCGGTTCTTGGCTTCATTCCGCAATTCGGGCACGCACCTCGTAGTTTCGCGCTAATCGCTTTTGGTTGGCAGTTCGCCCGGTCGTTAGTATCGGAAGGAACATTCGAAGCCGAGAGGTGGGGATGTCATTTCGGTTTCCACCGCACTATTTAAAGCGCTGTGCTAACTTGGAACGGAAGTGGGAGACGCCACCCAAAGCAGCCGTTCGATGACGATGTGGTTGGAAATAATTATGCCAGGTGACAGAGAAGCTATTTTGGAGCACACTTTAGTTGCTTGTTTGTTCCGATGTCGACGACGACGGTGAGTCGTTTGCCTACGCAGTTTCGTGTTCTTGATTGGGCGTGAGCATGGGCCGAGCGGGCAGAGGTTGTGGGTTGTCAAATTTTATGAAATACAAAAGAGGTGCTTGTTGGTTTGTTTGCATCGATGGCATATTAGAATGAAGTCGTAAATTATGGAGGCTTATTGTAAGCCGCCGCTGTGAGGAAGGGGTGACGGATTGCAGATAGAGAAATGCTCACAAATTGATGACAAGCCTAAATGGGGTAGGAAATTACTCACAAATATGACCTATCTATGTTGAAAGGGAACTAGAAGGTAAGATAACTGCTGTTAATAAATAATGAGCAATTTTGACAACTTAAGCCGTAAGTTACGATGAACATGACAATGCAGTTTTTTCAATGTTTCACCATTTCGAACCATAAGATTTATTATTCATACGCACGTAACTACCGGTCAAAATAATACATATACCAAAGATAGTATAAAAGCGACATTTGACAGGAAGACAGACCCAAATCCCAATGAGTTTGAGCATTATCAAGAATCGTTAGAGCCGAAACACCTCGTGGAAGGGACATGATTTTATGCCATAGGACTTCTATTATAAAATCTATCGCTTGTACTCGGTACGCTAAAATATTAGAATTATTCGGAACAAACAGTATTTTTCTGTATGTGAATCATAGAGCGTAATTCACTTCCATTCATTACGCGATTATTCTATCCCAAACAACAATCATCACATATCGCGATGCAACGTCGCCCCAGTCCTTTCAAAGCGATGTGCACTCATCGTGCCGGTTCACAAACCTTCATCAGCAAATGCTATCGCTCGTTATTTATCTACACAAGCATCATCAGCTCAGTCGTACAACCCACTCTTGTCGTTTATGACTGTGTTTATCCCTCTTATGTCATCCTTGCTGCCAGGCTAAGTCAAGCAGGACTCGCTCGAGTTGATTATCAGCAGCAGCAATGAGCGGCTCGTGTAATGCAACAAACACACATTAATTAACGCAAACATCACCATTCGTTGGGATAGTCCCGTCAACACTCGCAACGAGATTAAAATAAATATTTTAATTATGACAATCGATGCGAGTAATGATGGAATGTGATGACGCGATTTGCCCGGCTCGTTCCATCGTTCGCCTGTGCTCTAAAAGCGTACGAAACGGGACTGGATTCGAAGTTGATATTCGGGTGGGATTAATTTAGGGACCTACACCAATCTGATAAATTACTGCAACTGGCGCGAGAACTGTGTGTATTGACGCTGTCACGGAACGACATCAGGATGTTGTTAATACAAACAGCCGTTGACAGTCGGTTGAAGTCGGTTTCCCGCGGATAGATGCACTCTGAGCAATGACGACGACAAGCGTTCGTTCCGGCCAGGTTTCGACGATTTGGCACTGACTGGCCAAGGGTGCCAGATGTCACAAAAAATATGCAAATGTTTAAAAAACAGTCAAATGTACAATAAAGATTGTTACGGCATGTGGATTTTTAATAAAATTCACCTCAGGGTTGGGACCTCATGAAATTAGACCCTGGCACCACTGCCATTCACGGATTGCCTGCGGAGTCATCCCGGGAAAAACTGTGCACTGTTGTCATTGCTGCTGAAGCGAAAAGAAAATAGATCCGCTATTTACATGAACCAGGAAACATCGGCCAACCCTTCCGTTGGTGGCGACACCGACTGCGACTATAGGAGACAAGCAAGATCTGGTGCTGCTATCGGCCGGTCTCTGCTCACGCTCCACAGCGGAATGCCATGCCGGCTGCATTAGTGTTTATGTTTGAATGATAATTATTATTATCGTAAACAATTGCGTTGACGTTTATAAATGTGCATCACAAACACAGACGCGCTTCGGATCGGAACGGAATGTTCTCATGTCGGTCCAGCTTCTGGGATGCTTGTTTTCCGGTGGCCTGCCCATGACGACAACGCAGCGACGCAGATTGACTGACTGGGCCTTTGCTTGCTTGCTAAGCATTGTACATAACTCGAACTGTAGCTGGCGGGAGAACATGAATTACGTGGCAACATGAGCGAGCAAGTGTCGACCCAACCCGGCACAGATGAGAATGTGGTTCTTCGTGTGGCTGGCATTAAAAGTATGATTAAGCAGAAAGAACGCGGTATCGCTTCTGTTTCCGGGGTAATTCCGTGACATTCAACCTCGGCTGTGTTTGGTCTATCGCACGTATTTACCGTTGTTATTAGAACGCGACTACCACAATGGCCAGCGGACTGACGGAGAAGCTTTAGTGATTCTCAACCTCTCAAGGTTTTCAATTTACCATCTTTAGGTAGGACTGTTTTAATAACATGAATTCGAAGAATTATTCTAACTAAAATAAAATTGTCCTACAAAACACGACTTTTTTTCCAGATGAAGTTCAGAATGACGAAATCAGGATTTTCCTTAGGGTATACACAATAACTAAACTTCTTACACTCTTGGGTCACTTTCATTGATCACCGGTCTATTCCAAATTTTGACAGAAGAACAATATATTTGGTCTACTGTACTGTCAAGATTTGGAGTAGATCGCGACCATCGGAGACGTTCCTATAGTCCATCTGTTACTTTTGATCTGTCCATGAGCAAGAAGGTTCGTGAAATACAAGACTTCCTTCGTGCGGAGGTCATACCTTCAGCATTTGCATGCAAATGCGGACACGCCACCGAAGAGAGAAGATTATTCATAGATTAATAGATTAATCTTCACCGACAGCCTTAATTCCCTGCATGCTACTCGGTCAATGATTGCTTTATCAAAATGGTCTTGCAAAATCACAATGGTTTAAGTCCCGTTTCATTGCTCGATTCCGGGAAATGAGAAAGCGGACGCTTTGGCCTGCCTTTGGACTGTCAGAAGCAAGAATTAACCATTTACTAAAAATACTTCGAAACTTGATTAAGGAAGTCTCTTTGCAGAATGTTTCGCCGATTCTTTATTGATTCACACACAACCTTCGTGAATTTCCTTTCTTTGAAATTGGTCAGTTCAATTCCTAATAATTCCACGACTTGGAATAATGGGGAAAAATCCTTTATGCGTTCCTCTACTAAATGCTTCTGTATTGCTTTGAAAAATGCGTTCAAGGTATTTTTTTTAAATTTTGTACGTAAATTTCTTGTTTTGGAGCAGGTAAACATATCATTTAACGTAGCGAAAATTTCCAGTGAGCAATATGGTGTCGCGTTACGCGAGTTCAATGTGGCTTCTGAAATAAGGGATAAAACGCTTTCGGACAGTATCACAATGGCTTAGAAATTGAGAAAAAGATTCTTTTAAGTAAATTAGGGCTTGTACATGAATAGCATAACAAAATTTGGGGTGTAACAGGGTGTGTCATTTGGTTGGTAACTGTCCATACCACAAAAAATTGGGTTCCCATACAAAAATGTTACGGAGCGGTGAGAAATTACAAATGTTTGGGGTTGCGTAGGACTCATTGGGGTCGTCCATTAATAAGTGACGTGAAATTTGAGTTATTTTTTCATTCGAATGCATTGTGAGGCTTTTTTCGAACCTATCTCTTTGCGCTCAATATCACCATATGTCCCCGAAGCTAATTTCCAAATGCAGACCTAATTTCTCGCTGAAAGTCGGCTCCTCATGGTGTTGCGTTACGCTGGAAATGACCGCATCGGGATTCGAACCTACACAGATAGAAAAATCAACTGTAATTTGAGATGAAAACCATGCACATAAATGGAACGTCATTATTAGCGTACTTCCACACGAGAAGTAGCCTAAATGTATACAATATTTAACGTGAATCGTCGATATTGCATATTGTATTTTTCACGAATGATTAGATTCGCTCGACGAAATTCAAGAGTTGTCAATTTTGTATTTCAAGGCATTTTCGACAACCTTTTCATAGATTACCTTGATTGTCAAGCACGTGGTCGGTTGGGAACAATGGGACTGAATGTAAACATCGAGGCACCAGCTGGTTTTGTTGTGTAAACATGATCAGCTGGAGAGCAGAGAACAATGAAAAAATATGTAAACATGAGAGGGCTTGCGGCAGCTGTCACGATCTTCAAGTGAAATGCGCACGGTAGCCAGCAGCGAAATCGAAGGCGAAATCTGAGTAAGACGAAATTTTTATCATAAGAGTCTAAATGGTGAAAAAAATCGCAATACAAGTTGTAAGCAATATTGTTAGAAAGAGGGCCATTTCAGCCTAGAATAGCGTGAATTCCCGCATGTCAAGTTTTACGCGCAGTTTATTTTTCATTATTTTTTCTGTGTATATCACACAAACATTATCAATCAGGTTTCATCAGTCAGTTTCACTAGCAATGGTACAACCGTTTTGAAAATGTAGTTGGATCAGATGGCGAGAAAAACAATATCTGTCACTACACGTGATCGCGGCCTAGTTTTTTTTTTGACGTGTTATTACGTCCTTCGAAAAGATAGAGGGTCGTTCTGTAGATTCAAATTTGAGACCATCACGAAAAGTGACCAGAAAATATGGGCTCTCAACTATCTTCCAACCGATTTATAAAATTTTGGTTTCAATCGGTCGACAAATGCTTTATGATTTAGTCGAACTATTAAAAATAATCGATAAAAGGCGCAAAACTATTGGGAATTTAATTTCGACGGAGGTGTATCGCTAGCACAGACATCAAATTCGTGCAAACCACTGACTCTGATTCTTAGTTCAATGAAGATTTCACGAAGAGTAGACTCGAGGGGCGCACAGTAGCCGTTTTGACTCATGTTACGAACGCTTAAGCGCATTTTGCACTTCCGAGGTCTTAATGGCCAATGAATTAAAATATATTAATAGATCTATCGTTGTCATCGAGTGGCGAAAGAATAGCTCGATAATCACATTTTACTGATTGCAACTATCAATGCTGAATGGTATTATTCTGCCATTTTTATTTGTTTTTGTCTCAAATTCCGAACAGTCGGTAAAATTTGTTTGTTTATGCAAGTGTTCGGAATATGAGTCTGTTTGAGATTTGAGACAAAACGGAAGTTCATATAGCAAAGCTGCATGGAACACCTGTTGACAGTATTGAATCTTTTGATTCAGTGTCAGAACTGAAAAACTTGTGGTTGATTCAATCATAGGGAATATAATATTACGGATGATTATTAGATGATAAAGAAACTCAAGACCATCAAATTATGATAATGGTGTTGTTTTGATCAGTAGATTTGCGCAAACATTTTTTGGCAGGAATTAATTTTAGATAAAGAAACAAAGATGCACGCGCTTGTTGGTAAATAATGTCATAAAACTAAACAATATGGGGTTTTCCCGAAAGAAGAAAATGAGAAAAATTCTACAATGAACTAGTCCCTTATAAATGTCGCCCTTATCTAGCTGTAACTCATTCATTCACGCATATCGAGACGCATTTCGGCCTTAATTGTGTGTTTTTTTATGAAGAATGTAATAATAATAGCTTTCCAATAACATTGCAAAATCGTTACAAATTCTATGGTTTTTCGACTGATGAATATATGTAATGGGATTCGGCTTTAGAGCCTAAACTGTTCAAACAATAATGTTTTAACTTCCCAACGTTTCGGCTGGGTTTGCTCCAGAAGAAGGCTGCCAAACACAGCCGCAACGTTGGGCAGTTAAAACATTATTGTTTGTAAAGCCGAATCCCATTACATCCTTACTAATGTGTTCTTTTACTCATATGTTAAGACTGTTGAGAAAACTTTTTTTTCTGGTGGCAAAACCTTGAGGAAACGAAAGCTTATATGTTATAACAATTTACTCTTTGAAAATGATTCTATTTTATTTTATGATAAATTTTGTACTCTCCACCCTCTTTTTACGCAACTTTTTATATGTCACTTCGTTTTACGTCTCTCTTTTACGGCACGTGACTTAAAAAGAATTTTAAGCATTTTTGTCATCCAAAAGTAAATCTATAAGAAGGGACACTTCCAGGTCATACAAGAATTCCCAGGAGCCTACACGCGTAACCAGGACCTTTTAAACACTGGTTCATGTCCTATTTGTTCCATTAAACCAAATTGGATATGCCTTCAGTAACTGTTCAGTTTAAGGTCATCCAAGAATTCGCTGGAATATAGGCCTTGAGGTCTACATGCATAACCAAAGAGTTGCTATTTTTTAACAACGGTTCATGTCCTATTTGATCCATGCAATAAAACCAAATTGGGTACGCCTTCAATAACTGTTCCTTTCCGGTTCATCCAAAAGCTCCTTGAAGTATGGGCTTCGAGGTCTACACGCGTAAACAAAGGGCAATTAATTATTTCTCGGGTACTTATTCAAAAGGACGTATGTGATTTTGTAAACAAAGATTCAAACGTCGATTTGTCCAATCTGATGACACTCCCACACAAACCAACACCACCAACAGGTAGCCGAAGGCTTCCCCTGCCTGTCTGTGGTGATGGTTTGCGTGGGAGTGTCATCAGAGTGGACAAATCGACGTTTGAATCTTTGTTTACAAAATCACATACGTCCTCTTGAATAAGTATCCGAGATTTAAAAACAAATTGGATTTGCCTTCAATCCGTTTTAAGTCATCCATGAATTCCCTGGAGTATAGGGCTGTTATCTCTATTTAAAAATGGTTCGTTTCCAGTTTAATCTAGTATACGAAATTGGATACGCCTTCAATATCTTTTTCGTTCCAGTTTGAGACCCTGCCTTTGTGGTCTCCACGCGTATTCAAATCGTTGATATTTTTTTCAATGGTTCATGCCTCGGTTCATGCCTTATTTGATCCAAGAAACCAAACTGGAATAGCATTCAATAACTGTTCCGTTTCAGGTCATACTCCAGGGATTTCTTGGATGACCTAAAACGAAACAGCTATTGAAGGTCATTCTTATTTGGTTTCTTGGATCAAATAGGGCATGAACCATAAAAAATCAATCTATTGGTTACGCGTGAATATCTCATGCCTATACTACAGAGAATTCATGGATGAGTTGGAACCGTAAAAAAATATTTCAACGCTCTGGTAAGACGTATAACCAAAGGACTGTTACCTCTTCTTGAAAATAGTTCAGGTCCTGTTTGATCTAGTAAACCAAATTGGACACGCCTTCAATACCTTTTCTTTTCCAGTTCTTCCAAGAGCTCCCTGAAGTATAGGCTTTGAAGTCTACATGCGTAATCATAAGGTTGATTTTTTTTTCAATGGTTCATGCCCTATTTGATTAAGAAAACTAAATTGAATACGCCTCTAATGGCTGTTCTATTTCAGGTCATCCAAGAATTCCCTGGAGTATGGGCCTTAAGGTCTACACGCGTAACCAAAGGGCTGTTATCTCTTTTTAAAAATGGTTTAGGTCCTATTTGATCTAATAAACCAAATTAGATACGTCTTCAATAGCCGTTCCTTTCCAATTCATTCGAGAATTCCCTGGAGTATAATAAGCCTTAAGGTCTACACGCGTTACTATATTTTTTAAATGGTTCCTGCTCTATTTGATCCATGGAATCAAATTGAAAACGCCTTCAACAATCTTGCATCGCAGGTCATCCAAGATTCCTTGGAGTATGGGCCGTGAAATGCACGCGTAACCAAGGGAAAATGAAAATAGGTCTTGCCGCACTAGATCTATTGAACCTAAATAAATACGCCTTCAATAGCTGTTCCCCTCCAGGTGCTCCAAGAATTACTAGAATATAGGCCTCAGATCTACACGCGTAACTAAAGGTCTGTATTTACAAATTCCAACTGGAACTTGCCCTGCTTTTCAACTTAGTATTCTATAAGCATTTTCTCAAATATCAATTGAAAGCTTTCCTATGCCCGCCATTGCATGAGTATATATCTTGTGTGGTAAGTACAATGATACGCTATGTCCAGGGTGTCGAGAAAGTTTCCAACCCGAAAACATTCTAGACCAGACCGAGAATCGAACTCGGATTAGCAATCCTACGTCTTTGCTTGCAAGTTTGGCAATCCTACGCCTTTTAAATGGTTAATGCATTTTTAATACCTATGCATGGATTCGCCTTCAATAGCTTTTGCGTTCCAGGTCATTCAGGAATTCTCTGAAGTATGGGTCTTTAGGTTTACACGGGTATCAAAAGAACAGTTTTCTCTTTCAACAATGGTTTGTGCCCCTTTTGATTCAAAAAGTCATTCAAGAATTCTCTGGAGCACATGGCTTAAATTCTACACGCATAACGAGAAATCTATTATAACTTTGAAAAAAAAAATGATTGATGCATGTGATCCATGAAAAAAAATATTGGATACACCTTCAATTATTGTTGCATCCCACTTCAAACAATAATTCTCCGAAGTATAGGCCATTAGCTCCTTGAGAGTTGTTACTCCTTTTTGATCATTTATTGCATTGGATGAGCCTTCAATAGTTTATCTTTTTCGGTTCATCCAAAAATTCACTGGCTTTTAGGTCTTGAGGTTGTCATGCGTATACAAAGAGCTGTTATATCTTTTTTAATGGTACATGCCCTTTGTAATCCATAGCCTAATTACCTAATTACCTAATTAAATAAGTATTAAACATAGAATCAAATTCCATTAAATTTTAATAATTATTAAGTGAGACACGTTGAATTCCCAATAGAAGCAAAAAGATCTTTCGTTATGTGTATTGATCTTAAGGCCTCTACTCCAATTATTTTAATTCGGGAAGCTATGCCTTAAGGCATGAAATCCAATTCTTGGAATTTTTGGATGGCCTGAAATAGAACACATGTGGAAGGCATGTCCAATTTGATTGAATAATCGATAGGAACATTGATGTTTGGACCGCTTGGGATCCTATACTAAATCAAAAGTACTTATAGATGTTAGTTTATGCGTGGAGGCCTGAAAGCCTAAACTACAGGGCAGGGATGGTAAATGTTAAAATATGTCATGGGATTGTTGTTAATAATTTACTAATAACATTTTTCAAAAGTTACTCATAATTCAGATTTTTTAATTAACATATAATGCTTTAAGGATTCTAGAACTTTGTCAAACAAATCATTGTTCTAAATACAAAGTGTGAGCCATGAGAGCGAAATTTTAAAAATGTCACGGAATGTATAATTTTTACGTCTCCCCAATAAGTGCCGTAAAAGAGGGTTGAGTGTAATCATTAATTTAAATTTGTTTGAACATTAGCAGCCCTCGGTTTTGTAACCTAATTCAGCCTATTTATTAACCAAGGAATTGTAGCAGGTCGTTTAGCTGACCGGCGCCTTTTAAACTGATTTCCCTTATCTACTGACAATAAATAGGACAGAGGTGTGAAATTGGATCAAGGAAGAAATAATTTATTTATAAAGCATGGATATTGCAATGCTTGGATGATAAAAAACACTGAACAACAACATACCCATTTGAATGATTTGCCTTTCGATCTTTAGACTATCAAGGCACACAAGTTTGTCCTATACCTTCCCCTAATGGTGATGTTTACAGAAGACACAGTATTTTAAGGTTTGCATTTTGTAGTTGTTAGCATTGTGAACAAAATTGCGCAAACACAGCACGCAGTAAATGTGAAAATCGGGTTAAATTTGTCGAAGGATGGTTATTCCATGCGGTGCTGCTATTTAATTTAATTTCGATATTTCCTAAATAGTTAATAAACTAAATATTTCCTTAATAAAGGAGAATTTTTGTTTTCTAAAATCCGTCTTTCATATTTCTCGAATACTAAACATGAGAGCTGAAATTTACGTGACGATTTTAGTATGCGTCAACTCTGGTCCAAATTGACAAAATGATGTCAAATCTGTAGAAAATTATTAAAATGTCCGAAATTTACCATGGAGCATGCGCACTGGAGCAACAACAAATGGTTTTAGAACCTATGTCGGGAGTTAAATGGATGGATGGATGGAAACGCCTGTCGCTTCCATAACAACACTTAATCTTTTGTAAGTCTGGAAGAACTTTTTCCTTTTTGGTCCATTTTGTGTGTATCTTCAATCCAACTCCCACTATCCGGCAGTGGTATTATGGAAGCTGTCTGTTATAAAGTCGGGAGTTAGAAGGTATGTACGTGTTAGCTCTACTGCAGCTCCAGTGACCCATTTCAGACTGCCTGGTAACTCCCGTCCAGTCTGATGTTACTTTCACTTGCAATAAGCCCCGCGCGTGTTTAGTTTTGGAATCATATAAAAACATATCGAAACAACCTCACCAGATTGATCCAATTCCGGATAAATGAAATGAGGAAGCGAAGATCAAAATTCACTTCACTCTTCTTCTAAGCAATTCGTTACTTTTCCATGTATTTCTGATATTATCCCACAGCTACACAAATTTCACCAAAGACATCCCCGTATACAAACTACAAAAACGATTTCGCGCTCTTAATAAAGAAATACACTTTTTGAAGGTCACCAAACGCGTGAATTTCAAACTTTAGATCACTTAAACCTTTTTCTTCAAGTACATATGACAAAATATAAACATCAGCCGAATCTATTCCTTGCGGGAACGAACAAAAACGTGACAGCGAAGTCAAAAGCAACCATCCGCATGCATGGTTTGCTGCGATACTGTTCTTTTCTGATTTGATTTGATGAGAAAATTATTTAGAGCTTTTTAGTGGAGCCATAAGACAAGTCGAGTCAAGTAAAATACACGGAAGACGACCTCACTGTTGAGGTAGCAATACGTATTTCTAAAGCTGCATTCAAGTGGTGGAATTAATTGGGATACTACGAATTCGTCTTATGACAAGTGGAGTCCTACAAATCCAATTATCTCAAATTATGTGAACAATTTATCAAAAATCAAAACTTCAATTTGAGTTATCAGATCCATTGGCAAAAAGTAACCATTAGCAGATGCATATCGGGATATGTTGAAGCGTTGCACAGTGGAGAAATCTTCAGCAAAAAGGAGCATAATTCAAAAATTTGAACCGAACGGGGTATTCTATACCTCTACTAACGCAGAATCTTGCCAGGAATCGAATGCATGCAGTGGTTACTGATGGTATCCGGTGCAAGTTAATCTTTTTTCACGATTTTGTATTTCGTATCTTGGGTACGATGGTCTTCAAAATACATCGAATTTATTATAATGCCAAACCTTAATACAATTACCAATCAGGCTTCAAATACCCTCAAAAGTTAGCCATTTTCAACAGCTTTTTGGAAATGGTATAACATTGCTGCTACCGGCAAGGATCGATGAGATATAACTTCCAGGAAGAAACTTGAAAAATATTGTATTATAGAGAAATTAGAACACATTGCTTAAAGTATCAAACGCGTTGGATTTAAAAAAGTGTTTGTCGTTTCACAATGAAAACTAATCTCTAAATACATAAAAATACTGTGTGCATTAGTATTAAAATTAAAAGGGAAATAATACTTTCCGAGTTACAGTCAGTCAGGGTTGAGGCACCATGAGTTTGGAACCCCTGCTTTAGCACACTGTGGCAGGTATCTGTTGCGATCGGTGTTTGAATCCAGTGTATTTTTTTTTATCTACGCTGCTTCTTCTCTCTTCAGATTTTTCATCCAATGTTTACATTATGCTTTCCCTGCACATCTATAGGGCGAATGCACTTGAGAGTTTTCAAGCTGCATTCATTTACACATTCATTTTTTCCCTCCCTGCTCGGCGCATCGTCCTTTAGTGAGCGAAGCAGGGGAAAATAGGAAGCTGATGTAAACATATCCTGACTCGCGAGCCGAGCTGCACTTGATATCTTCTCTCGTCACTCGTGGGCTAAGGGCTATGCTGTGCGTCATCGTCGACCGACGGAGCCGTGCCCTCGGGGTGCCATATGGTACTAACGTGCACCTAGCGTTGTTGCGTTGCAAACGTTAACGTGTCTACCACAGAAGCAAAAAAAAAGTACAGAACAGATACGCTTCTCCCCGTTCGCTTTGTGTCTCACTTCCCCACCGCACGCAAACCATGCAATTGCACAAGTGCATCATCTACATGAATAATTTTATAATTTTTGATTTTATCATTCACATTCTCTTGTTGCGTCGTCATCGTCGACGACGCTGCTGGTGCCTGGCGGAATTCGCTGCCTCCCCGTGGAGTTCCAGCAAGTGCCGGCTAGACCTCGTCCTGCTGATGGCTTATGTCCTCGGGCGGGCGCTGGTTGTGGCGGGCACGCTGCACCAATGAAAGCACTTTCCGTCCTTGTTCTCTTTCGTCTCGCGGACTGACTGCTGCAGCCCACTATCTGCTGCACGGCACTACCAGGCATGCGAGAGAATGCATATGTTTTAAAACGATTCACCGGAAGGAAGTTGCAAATTTCGCTTTGTGCGCTTTCAGTCCTTTTGCTGGGCGAACGGAGCGCCATGGGCGGAAAGGAGCGATGGTTCTGCATTAATGGTGCCAGGCTCATTGTGTTCATGTTAATATATCCTTCCTGTGAGATACAACACGATCAGTACAACTTTAGCAGGCACTACTGCTGTGGCGCAGAACTATATCCAGCGATGATATAAACCGGTAGGAATGCGAGAATAAGTGAACTCGTGTTTAGGTCCTTTATTAAAGTAAGCGGTTTATGTATTACAACTGTAAGCTAAGTTTTGTAAAAGAATTTCTAGAAACTTTTCATTTATTGTTTGCGGGCACCCACAAAAAAGTTGATATGGTAAAAAAGTGATTGTTTGAAACTGAATATTCTACTCTACGTATCGCGTACACATCGTAGCATGTGTTTCTTATAACATTTCTTCGATTATAAAATCCAATAACCTTAGTTTCTTTCCCATTATACTTAACCCTACATGTAGGTCTTGTATTTAATTAAAATAGAACTGGCAGTATATTCAAAATCCCAACTAGAACCTTTCCCGTCTTTGTTTATAGCGTCTCTTTTTTAGACAATTCATAGAAAAAGGCCAAGCCCAACTAAATGAGTAAAAAGAGTAAATCAGATACTATGTATTTAAAAATCACTCCACTTCCGAATGTGATTTTGAGCCCTTCTCATACAGAACAGGAGAGCGTATTACATTAATCATCTTCAATCAAGCACTTCCAACCGTCAACGGTTCGAAATGCAGATTTAAACCCACAGACAGTAATCTTCCCCCTTGGGATACCATCCTTTCGTCAGAACTAAAGTGGAAATCATGCAACCGTTTCCTAAGCTTTTGCTGGTTGTACTTCGTTTGTAGTCGATCCCTTGCACAATCGCTACAGTAGTGGCAGCGGCAGAAGTTCCACGGACAGCCCTGACGACAACGACGTTTTCATCTACTCAAGTGCGATACCCCTCACCTCCTTACAAAGCTTCCCGTTCCTGCTACCGCTGCAGGACACCATGTGTAATAAATGAAAATCGAGGAAGCCACTTTTAATTATTTCCCCGGTGGATTCCGTCGCCACTGAACCGAACTTACGTACGTGTCTTTGTCGTGGAACAGAAGCAATTCATTCATTCGGTTATATTGAGCAAATAGTGGCGAAACCAATCATTCGGCGCGACAGCTTGTCCTTCTGTGTTTCGAAGACGCTTTGTTAATAATTTAATGCACTTCTGGGATGGTTGGTTAGTCGAACCTCGCGAGATTCTTCAAGGCTGCGAAAGTTTTCGCTTGGGAAAAAAAACTTTTCCCACTTCAGTCGTCAGAATTTGTTCTTCCCTTTTTCGTAGCGGTGCATCTCCGGAGATTGAAAGTTGGAAGATCCAGAACCATCGATGGAGTCGATGATGTCAAGTGGAAGCAGAATGCTAGGGCTCTAATTAATTAATTACCAGATCGATCTCTGTTCTCTTCCGAGGAGCTGTTGAGCACCGAAGATATCCGCAGGCGAGATGTGTCAGGGGAGATGGCGTAATAAATAAATTTTCAAAGCGAATGATACAGCAAGGATGGACGAGCGCTGTGTGTCTTTGTCTGGCTTGGATCCGTCGTCGTTGTGCGTTCTTCGCCTGCCCGCCTGGCGTTGTTGGTGGTGAACTGGAATTCCGGTCACCTAATAGACCGAAGTTCTGCACGCTTGATTGGGCTCCGTTCGGTCGAACGATATCGTTGAGCCACACACTTTCGGTTGGAGCGGGCTTGTGAATAAGTGTGGCCATCCTACGGCTGGTAGCCGGCCATTTCTTCTCCTCCTCCAGCCAGCTTCTATTCCTGTACCTTGGTTCAAACAACGCAACGCGGCTGACGACGGGCCTCGACAGGACGGTGTGGGGTGCGCTCCTTCGCCGCCTCACCATCAGACCAGCACCGCCGGAATAAGACCATTGTGTGCGGTTCGCGAGCGCACACAAACACACATCCATTAACGTAATTAGTTACCATTTATATTATGTTTCAGATTATAACAAAGTGTTCGAAATAGATAACGCGCTGGATGAGTTTGGCCTATTGTGAGCGCGGGTGGTTCAATAAGCAGGATGCATCCGGGCGAACCCAACAAAGGGCCTGTGAGCACCTGTGCACGCTGGGGAAGGAGTTGGGGGAAACATATGTCTTACCCAGCTCACCACCAATCACTTCTACGCGCTCTCACTCACTCACTCGCGTGTGCGTGGGGAGGGAAAAGGGCAGAGCGCTGTGTATGGGGACTTTTTCCTTCACTCCAGCCGGTGAGCATCGTTGCGTAATGGTAATTTAGTGAGATTGGCTAATGGCTCTATTTGGGTGTAATAAAATATAAATCAATAGGTCCGGCAATGGATCAAAATCCACGCCGACACGTAGAGATAGCTGCCGGTGGTTGTCAGTGGGTGAGGGCATCGAGGTTGTTGTTGGATCATGTCTTATGTTGGAGTGGAAATGAGTTAGTAAGCTTCGGCGATGTTGTATTGGTGGACAGCAGCGATAGAAAAAGGTATCGATTTTTTTTCTTTATCTGCGATTAGCTGACAGGTGGATTACGTCGAGGCAGGAAAGCGATTAGTTTTCTATAGTTGCTTGTTTCAACATTTGAGGGTGAACCATAAAAGTATTTCCACGTTTTGATACTAGTTTTCCACTGAAATAGTTTTTCCATCCCCTATTTAACTTATGAAAGGGTTCTTTTTTACAATATGTCATCTCTAAAATCTTTGTATTTAACGATAGTACCGTAATTTGATTTGTTTTTTATTTTTTTTTATTTTTGTGATTTTTTTGTGTTATGTTAGCAAAAAGAAGCAACGAAATTGGTGCTGTATTTCTTTGTTTTGCGATGAGATGAATATATGTTCAGTGAGATGGAAAAGGGAACAGTTCCCCTAGTTAAAACAGAAAAAAATATTCAAGCTCTTTTAGTGGAATGTCTTTAAGGAAAAGCAGCACAGAATCCAAAACTAAATTCACTCACGTTTTCAAGGGGATAACAGAACAAGGTGGAATTAAATGGAAAATACTAAAATCGTCTTAAACACGCCAAAAGAACACTACGTCGAATGGACATTTAGTCGAAATCAGATTTTAGAATAAAGAATCCTCGTACATTTGGTCGAATGACGTTTGATTGAATGGACATTAGGTCGAAAGCTGATTTTCGAATGAATAATCTTGACACATTTAGCCGAATGACGTTCCGTAAAATGGATATTTAAAAGAAATGAACTTTAGTCAATAATAATTTAAAAAAAATGTTTTGCGGTAATTTCAAAAAGTTACATAATTATTGCTCTAATATTGACCAAAGAACGATGGGTTCATAAAAAGAATAAATAAAAGGAAAACGATGGATTTCTCTAACCGACTACGATGGATCTATACTGCCTGGTTAAAAGATATTTAGTCTAATAATATTTCGACAAATTACACTTAGTCGCAAGGGAATTACGTCGAATAGGTCGTATGATCATTTGGTCGAAATTAAATTTTCGCATTCGCATTGAGCAATTCGCACAAATTCGTAGGTGGTACAAGCCAAGACTATTGTATGAGAATAGCATCACTTTCACCCGTTACCACAGATAATCACTATACGACATACGATGGCAAACATCTATTGACGAATTATCCATTTTACTAAATTACCTATTACCTGCTGAAATTTGCTTTCAACATTCGACTAAATGTCCATTCAACTAAATGTCCTTTCGACTAAATGTCATTCGACCAAACATCATTCGACGAAATGTCATTCGACAAACTGTCCCAAAGCCCACCCGGAGTACTAGTGGTTCTACGACAGTTTTTGGGGACTGTCTGGTGAATTTGCTCGACTGACGAGCTTCACTTCCCTCCGTTTAGTTACCTTGAAAGGTCTTAGTGGAGCCCGATGGTCACTCTGCGACCACAACGAAATTGGCGGGAACCCCAAAACTGTCTGTGCCGGTCGCTTTCTAATTTCCAGTCCATACAAAAAAGTGCCTATGAACTTTTTTTCCAATAAATCCTCCAACGAATGGAGTAACATCACGGTGACGGCAAACTAGTTTCTATTTTCGACAAACTTGAATATTCACACGCACACAGGAGTGAGAAGTGAGATGTGAAGAGTGAGAAGTGAGAGACGAGACATCTCACTTCTCACTTTTTATTTTTCAATGAACTCTGCAAGTAGTGCTAAATGAGAAGTGAGACGCCTTTTTTCTCTCTCATCATTTCTTACTTCTCCTTTTTTCACTTCCTTTTGATTAGCCGAATAGGTGATATGGCTGAAAATATCGTTTGCTAAACGGTCATATGGCCAAAAATGTTGTTTGGCTGAACAATAGTGATTATGAAAAATGAGAAGTGAGAAATGAGAAAAACGAAAAAAAGGGAAAGAAGTGGGAAGTGAGACATTCACACTGCAAAAAGCGATAAGTGAGAAGCCTCACTTCTCTCTTTTAATTTCGCAATTTACGCAGTGAGAAATTAGGCGTCTCACTTCTAATGCCTCACTTCTCACGGTGTAAAATAAAAAGTGCGAAATGAGGAGCAAGAAGTGAGAAATGAGAAGTGCGATGTCCCATTTCTCACTACTAATTCTTCATTTCGGACTTGAATTCATTTCGGAGTGAAAAATGCGAAATGGCAAATGAGAAGTGGAAAATAAGAAAATATTAAGAAAATGAGTCTCTTTTTGATTTCTTACTGCTCACTTTTTATCTCTCACTTCTTCTTCCTGAATTCTTACTTCTCAATTATCATCAAACATTTATACATTGCACATTCACTGTTGTACGGCCAAATTAAATTTTCGGCAAAACTACCCTTTTTGACAAACGACCATTTCGGCAAATTTCGGTCAAATTACGTATTCGGCCAAACAACTTTCGGGCTAGTGGCTTTCAATCGAATGTCTTTCGGCAATCGGCCCTTCCCTGTGTCTGGTGTTAAAAAAAAACTACGGCAGAAGTATCATTCAGTAGCCTGAATTCGAATGAATTTCCGTTGGAAATTCGGATGAACTTCCGTTGGAAATTCGAATGAATTTCCGTTGGAAAACTGGATGAATTTCCGTTGGAAATTCGGATGAATTTCCGTTGGAAATTCGGATGAATTTCCGTTGGAAATTCGGATGAATTTCCGTTGGAAATTCGGATGAATTTCCGTTGGAAATTCGGATGAATTTCCGTTGGAAATTCGGATGAATTTCCGTTGGAAATTCAGATGAATTTCCGTTGGAAATTCGGATGAATTTCCGTTGGAAATTCGGATGAATTTCCGTTGGAAATTCGGATGAATTTCCGTTGGAAATTCGGATGAATTTCCGTTGGAAATTCGGATGAATTTCCGTTGGAAATTCGGATGAATTTCCGTTGGAAATTCGGATGAATTTCCGTTGGAAATTCGGATGAATTTCCGTTGGAAATTCGGATGAATTTCCGTTGGAAATTCGGATGAATTTCCGTTGAAAAATTCGGATGAATTTCCGTTGGAAATTCGGATGAATTTCCGTTGGAAATTCGGATGAATTTCCGTTGGAAATTCGAAAGAATTTCCGTTGAACATTTGAATGCACTTCCGTTGTAAATTCGGATGAATTTCCGTTGGAAATTCGGATGAATTTCCGTTGAAATTCGGATGAATTTCCGTTGGAAATTCGGATGAATTTCCGTTGGAAATCGGATGAATTTCCGTTGAAATTCGGATGAATTTCCGTTGAAATTCGGATGAATTTCCGTTGAAATCGGATGAATTTCCGTTGGAAATTCGGATAAATTTCCGATGGAAATTCGGATGAATTTCGGATGAAATTCGGATGAATTTCCGTTGGAAATTCGGATGTATTTCCGTTGGAAATTCGGGTGAATTTCCGTTGGAAATTCGGATGAATTTCCGTTGGAAATTCGGATGAATTTCCGTTGGAAATTCGGGTGAATTTCCGTTGGAAATTCGGATGAATTTCCGTTGGAAATTCGGATGAATTTCCGTTGAAATTCGAATGAATTTCCGTTGGAAGTCGGATGAATTTCCGTTGGAAATTCGGATGAATTTCCGTTGTAAGTCGGATGAATTTCCGTTGGAAATTCGGATGAATTTCCGTTGGAAATTCGAATGAATTTCCGTTAGAAAATCGGATGGATTTCCGTTAAAAATTCGGATGAATTTCCGTTGGAAATTCGGATGAATTTCCGTTGGAAATTCGGATGAATTTCCGTTGGAAATTCGGATGAATTTCCGTTGGAAATTCGGATGAATTTCCGTTGGAAATTCGGATGAATTTCCGTTGGAAATTCGGATGAATTTGCGTTGGAATTCGGATGAATTTCCATTGGAAATTCGGATGAATTTCCGTTGGAAATTCGGATGAATTTCCGTTGGAAATTCGGATGAATTTCCGTTGGAAATTTGGATGAATTTCCGTTGGAAATTCGGATGAATTTCCGTTGGAAATTCGGATGAATTTCCGTTGGAAATTCGGATGAATTTCCGTTGGAAATTCGGATGAATTTCCGTTGGAAAATCGGATGAATTTCCGTTGGAAATTCGGATGAATTTCCGTTGGAAATTCGGATGAATTTCCGTTGGAAATTCGGATGAATTTCCGTTGAAAAATTCGGATGAATTTCCGTTGAAAAATTCGGATGAATTTCCGTTGGAAATTCGGATGAATTTCCGTTGGAAATTCGGATGAATTTCCGTTGAAATTCGGATGAATTTCCGTTGGAAATTCGGATGAATTTCCGTTGAAGTCGGATGAATTTCCGTTGGAAATTCGGATGAATTTCCGTTGGAAATCGGATGAATTTCCGTTGAAATCGGATGAATTTCCGTTGGAAATCGGATGAATTTCCGTTGGAAATTCGGATGAATTTCCGTTGGAAGTCGGATGAATTTCCGTTGGAAATCGGATGAATTTCCGTTGGAAATTCGGATGAATTTCCGTTGGAAATTCGGATGAATTTCCGTTGAAGTCGGATGAATTTCCGTTGGAAATCGGATGAATTTCCGTTGGAAGTCGGATGAATTTCCGTTGGAAATTCGGATGAATTTCCGTTGGAAATTCGGATGAATTTCCGTTGGAAATCGGATGAATTTCCGTTGGAAATCGGATGAATTTCCGTTGGAAATCGGATGAATTTCCGTTGAAATTCGGATGAATTTCCGTTGGAAATTCGGATGAATTTCCGTTGGAAATTCGGATGAATTTCCGTTGGAAATTTGGATGAATTTCCGTGGGGAATGCGGATGAATTTCCGTTGGAAATCGGATGAATTTCCGTTGGAAATTCGGATGAATTTCCGTTGGAAATCGGATGAATTTCCGTTGAAAATCGGATGAATTTCCGTTGGAAATTCGGATGAATTTCCGTTGGAAATTCGGATGAATTTCCGTTGGAAATTCGGATGAATTTCCGTTGGAAATTTGGATGAATTTCCGTTGGAAATTCGGATGAATTTCCGTTGGAAATTCGGATGAATTTCCGTTGGAAATTCGGATGAATTTCCGTTGGAAATTCGGATGAATTTCCGTTGGAAATTCGGATGAATTTCCGTTGGAAAATCGGATGAATTTCCGTTGGAAATTCGGATGAATTTCCGTTGGAAATTCGGATGAATTTCCGTTGGAAATTCGGATGAATTTCCGTTGTATATTCGGATGAATTTCCGTTGGAAATTTGGAAGATATTTCGTTGGGAATTCGGATGAATTTTCGTTAGAGATTTGGATGAATTTCCGTTGGACATTTGGATGAATTCCCGTTTGAAATTCGGATGAATTTCCGTTGGAGATTCGGATGAATTTCCGTTGGTAATTCGGATCAATTTTCGTTGGAAAATTCGGATGAATTTCCGTTGGAAATTCGGATGAATTTCCGTTGAAATCGGATGAATTTCCGTTGAATTCGGATGAATTTCCGTTGGAAGTCGGATGAATTTCCGTTGAAATCGGATGAATTTCCGTTGGAAATCGGATGAATTTCCGTTGGAAAGTCGGATGAATTTCCGTTGGAAAGTCGGATGAATTTCCGTTGGAAAGTCGGATGAATTTCCCTTGGAAAGTCGGATGAATTTCCCTTGGAAATTCGGATGAATTTCCGTTGGAAAATCGGATGAATTTCCGTTGGAAATTCGGATGAATTTCCGTTGGAAATTCGGATGAATTTCCGTTGGAAATTCGGATGAATTTCCGTTGGAAATTCGGATGAATTTCCGTTGGAAATTCGGATGAATTTCCGTTGGAAATTCGGATGAATTTCCGTTGGAAATTCGGATGAATTTCCGTTGGAAATTCGGATGAATTTCCGTTGGAAATTCGGATGAATTTCCGTTGGAAATTCGGATGAATTTCCGTTGGGAATTCGGATGAATTTCCGTTGGAAATTCGGATGAATTTCCGTTGGAAATTCGGATGAATTTCCGTTGGAAATTCGGATGAATTTCCGTTGGAAAGTCGGATGAATTTCCGTTGGAAATTCGGATGAATTTCCGTTGGAAATTCGGATGAATTTCCGTTGGAAATTCGGATGAATCTCCGTTGGAAATTCGGATGAATTTCCGTTGGAAATTCGGTTGAATTTCCGTTGGAAATTCGGATGAATTTCCGTTGGAAATTAGGATGAATTTCCGTTGGAAATTAGGATGAATTTCCGTTGGAAATTCGGATGAATTTCCGTTGGAAATTCGGATGAATTTCCGTTGGAAATTCGGATGAATTTCCGTTGGAAATTCGGACGAAAACTGGCAACAAATTCCTTTCGTTGGTTTTCAATACTATTCTGCTGGCTAGTAATAAAGTCATGTTTATGTTGTTTTCTACATTATTGATAACAGTGTTGATAAATGTTCATTCATTTGTATAATTATACGAGAACTCTTTTCAGAAGCTAGACATCAATTCACGAGATCATACTTGAAACGTCTAAATATTCCCATTACTGGAAACTGCCCCTAATATGTAATCTGATGCATGAGAGGCAAAATGTTATTCAAATGTAATTTTGTCCAATGATACGTGACATTTTGTAGATATTTCCTCCTCTAGCATTAGATTTTACATTAGGAGCAATATACTATTAGACGAAAGCATAGGACTAGTTGGGCGCTTCTTAAAATCTGTATAAAATGTATGCTATTAATATTATTATTATTATTATTGGCATTACATCCCCCACTGGGACATTGCCGCCTCGCTGCTCAGTGTTCATTCAGCACTTCCACAGTTATTAACTGCGAGGTTTCTAAGCCAAGTTACCATTTTTTACATTCGTATATCATGGGGCAAACACAATGATACTTTTATGCTCAGGGAAGTCGAGACAATTTCCAAACCGAAAATTCCCGAGTAACATTTTGGTTTTATGCTAGTTTTATAACACTCTTGTAGAGTACATAATGGTCTTCACGAGCGTTATAAAACTTAAAATGTTACTTGGGTTGTCTAGACCGATATCGGGAATCGAACCGAGCCACTCTCAGCATGATCTTGCCTTATAGCCGCGCATCTTACCGCTAGGCTAAAAAGGGCACAAAAAAAGTATGTTATAATGACATCTAAATAACATTTTACAATACTGATTGTTAACCTCGAGAGTTACCAATCACTAAACTACAGATCAGACTTCTACTTGATTCGATACCTAGAACATGAATCGTTGTTGTCTATAGACAACGATTAAATATATCAAATCTTAAAGCCACCACTAAATCAACCGTCAATCCTACGGATGCTCCCCTTTAAAACCGCCAATCCCATGCGGTGGTGGGCCTTTGTCTGTCGCACCACCCGCAGCACATTCAACAGGCACCAACAGCCAATTAGCTCATCTGTCAAAGTGTGTCGCCGCATAGCACACCCGCATTTTCCAAACCAGTGGAAACCGACTTGTCATTCAAAGCCATCAGCTAGCTGGAAAAGTGTCACTTAAAACTGCATAATTGACGACAACTGGCTGCAAACAATACCGCCGGAATGACGTCCAGCAACTTTGCTTCTCAACCGAACAGTAGTGAGTGAATCAACAGTTCCCCCAGATCCTTAATGACAACATTCCACTTCTTCACACTGCGCGGCGCTCTGCTCCGGGAGGGCCGGGTGCTTGCTGCAATTGCCATTGTATAGTTGTTGAATGGTGAAAACTTTTCCTTCCGCAATTGTTTTTTCTTCTGCTTCGGCTTTTCTTCTCCGGGTCCTTAATGCTTGTTGGGAAACTTTAATCCCCCTTTCCGGGTTGTTTTCCGCGCGGCTTTTCTTGTCGCTCATCTTAAAGACAATCAGCGGGAACAATGTAACTATTCAGAATTTTTCCTACGAGCGCTTCGGGGCCCTTTTCGTGTTTCATCAGCCATCCAGCGCGCCAACGGCCAGCAACATTTTTATCGTTATCCTTTTCGGTTTTAATTGTTCACCTCCGTCCCTTTTTTCCGGACCCGGGGTCGGAACTGGTGCTCGTCCAGAAAAGCGCAAAATTTCACAATCAAGCTGTGAATGCGCTTCCGGACTCCCTTCCAATTCACTCGGACGGAAAGGATGCAACCGGCGTCGGCGGTGGCGGCGACGGCGGAATGCTCATTAAATGCTTCTCACGATCCACGCGAGGTCATCCCTTCCGAAGCGAAGCTCACGGGTGGGACCGAGATCGCGGTGCAAAATCAACACGCTTAAGCGCACTGTGAACTGCATTCGGAACGAGCTCCACCAGGAGGCGATTACTTTTCCGCGGAAGGATAAGACCAAAGAAAAATAATCGGAACCCTTAATTCTTTCTCTCTGTCGACGCTGGAATAAGGGAGGGTGGATGAAAAAAAAATGAACGAGCACAATGAAAGACAAAGACCCGGGGAAATGAACGAGCGAACGAAAATTTCCTAACAGAGGTAATCAGTGAAGATACAAAAGGATTTTTCTGGGGATCGATGAGGGTCCGAAGCACCCGGCACGGAACGGGGTATAATTTAAATTGTATTACGGCTTGAGCCCAAAGAGCGAAATGCTTTCCCCCTTGGACGTCCATCGCCGCCGTCCTCGTCATCGGGCGACGTTCCTGTATTGCGAACACATCCTCACGTCCACGCGCTCTGGCTGCCCGCCGCCGCCAAGTGCCGGGAGAAAAATGTTTTAATTAAAGTCGAAGGGTTTTGTGTTGAGAGCTTTGTTGTGGACTGCAGTCAGTCAGTAGTGGCAGCGGACGGTTGTGGGGACAGAGAGCCTTCGGCTTAACATCCGAGCCGTGGCATTGTTTTAGCACGGTGGAAGGTCATGGGAGATGGCAGCGGCCGCGACGAAGGGCGAATGGTGAACTTCTGCAAGGAAGGTGTGACCAAACGATTCCAAGAAGGACGAGCGGACGACCTACATTGGATTGGATTGGTGCGGCGCGTGATGCGAATCGTACGATGCACTGGGGGGTTAGTTTAGTATGCTTTCGTTGTGACCTAAATAAACATTTTGTATTACAGATGGATTGTCGATTTTAAGAAGAAAATAATTTTATTGGTGGGTTGGTGGATTGAACCAAATTATGATTGGAACATTCATTTAAAAATGATCAAAACAATAATTTCATGTGACCCAAAATTCAGATTTCTTGCTTCCATGTGCTTTTCTGCTCCACAGCTAAAAAAATCGCTTTCTGCTTGATTGACATGAAATTACATTTCAAGGTTCCCCAAAACACACATGATGCGACAGTCGCGACGCGATTCTATCATTTCTCGGCTACGATTCTGTCGCCGTTGTTATCGAGGCGTAAATGGAACATTGCCTGCAGCGACTCAACGATAGAGTCGCAGTGACAGGCGGCGACTAGTTGACGTTTAGGTCTGAGGGAGCCCTCATGGTGCATCTTCATCTTTGGATAAACACATTCACGACAATAAAAGAAGTTGTCGATCGATGAAGCTCCCAACTGTTTGAATTGCTGAAAACCGATTCCGATTCCTGGCGACGGCTCGCGGAAATGTCGAACAAAGAAGCGTCCTCACGCTCGTAATGCTGAAAATCGAACTGATTCTTGGCGATGCGATAGCTGACCAATGAAACTTCCATCTCCTAGAATTGCTGAATTATCTGATTCCTGAGGATGATAGCGTGGTCGACCAACGACGCTTCTACAGGTGCGAATTGCAGAAGGTCGAACCGATTCCCGGCGATGACGGAGATGTCAATAGAAGAAGCTTCTACTCGCTCGTCATATTCGAATTACACTAGGCCAACCCGTTCCCTGGTGATGACAGAATTGTCGTCCAACGAAGGTACTATACACTCGAGCTCTGAGAGCCAGTCCGATTCACTATAATCGCGAAGTTGTCGACCAAAACAGATTCCACAGGCTCAAACTGCTGAAAGCCGACCCAGAAAGCTTCTATATGCTCGTATTGCTGAAGACGTATCCATTTTTCTGGCAATGGCAGAGATGTCCTCTCAAATAACCGAAGGTCTAATTGATTTCTGACTTCAGATGGTGGACTTACTGACTAATTAATCTTCCATAGATTCGTGTTGCTGAAGGCGTATCCAACTGCTGGCAAAGGCCGAGTTGTTGGAAAAAGGAGTGTCGACACGTACGAGTTGCGATTCCTCGCAATGGCGGAGTTGTTAGCCAAAGAGCATTCACATGTACGAAATTCTTCCAATCTAATCAATACAATTTACCGACCAATGAAGAATGAGCAATCTTCAAACTACTGAATGTCGGAATGATTCATGGCAAAGACGGAATAGCTGTGGAATAGCTTGCGGAATGTCAAGCTAGTTTCTGGTAATTGCGGAGCTGTTATCCAAAGAAAATAATGCACGCTAAAATTTGCTGGAAGCCAAACCGAGCTGAAGAACAAATTGATTCCTGGCGATGATGGAACTGCTGACCAGTCAACCTTCCATATCATCGAGTTGGGTATCAGATTCATTCCTGGGGATGAAGGAGTTGTCGACCAAAGATGCATTCACATAACTCGAGTGTCTGAAGGTCACTGGCAATGACGGAGTTGTCAGCCAAAAATGCTTCCTAAGGCTCGAGTTAGTGAAGACCAAACCAATTCCTGGCGATGGTGGAGTTGTCAGTCATAGAAGCTATCTTATAACCGAATTGTTGTAGGCCGAACCGACGTCCGGTGATGGTGGAATTTTCGTCCAAAAAAGATTCACATATTCAAATAGCGGAGCGTCGAACTGAATTGAGATGATGATGGAGTTGCTGACTAGGAAGGGTTCCACTTTGCTCGAATTTGTTGAATGCTTATTGGATTTTTGTAGAAGGTGGGGATGTCGACCAATAAAACATAAACAAGGTCAAACCGATTCCTGGCAAAAGGCCGAATTGTCGAACAAAGAAACGTCAACGCGCACGAATTGCTGAAGGCAAAACAAAATTTCGGGCGAGGATGGAGTTGCCGAGCTTTCGAATGCTCGAATTGCAGAATGTTGAACCAATTCTTGGTGTTGTCGACCAGAGAGGCTTCCACAACAAATTCCCCATAAAGTTGGAATCGTAGACCAATGAAGATTCCACACACTCAAAATTCTGAATGCCGAACTGATTCATGGCGATGATGAAGGTGTCAGCTAACGAAGCCTAGGCAAATCTGGACAAATCAATTCCTGGTGATTGCGGATTTATCAGCAATAGAAGGTTTCTCACGTTTAAATGGCTGATTAGAAAAAAAACGCATGTATGATGGTTGGATAACAGTTGAAGAACGAATAGAATCGAAATAGGATGAAGAGGACGGATTAAGGATGAATAGAATACGGCTATTTGCGAGATTTATTTAAGGTCGGATAAATGACGGTTGTAGGACAAATGGAGACATATTAGTAGAAGAGTTTGCGCTGCACGATGGTTAGAAAAATCAATTTGAGACACAGTGTTTCAAAAAGGATCTCTCCTCAAAGCAAATGCCTGCTATCACTTTCTACCACCCATAAAAGTTGTTTTTACGGGAAAATATAGCTCGTGCAAGCAACACGATATTTTTATATCCACACAAAAATGAATTTATTCCACCAAGCCCCATTCAAAAACGCATTACCCTCCTAAGCAGGGCGTCCGCGCACAGTATCGCTCGCACTCCCTCGTGTAAATCGTAAACCAATCCCACTTATCAGCAGACTTCAATTACTCCGCTATTTGCGACGATAAGATAAAAGCCCTTCTTGTTTACGACTCTCAGAAACATTCACTTTTACTACCGCTTTTCTCAATTGTATAAAAACCTGCCGCCTTTCCGCCCGGCGAGAACGAACCACACGGCTAGCGACGAGCGAGTGGTTTGTGGTTTCTGTTGCCGGCTGCAGGAGCTCTCTTTAGTGCGTGGTGCGATAGGAATAAAACCACTTTCACGTTGAGGATGGGGTTGGGGTCTAAAAGTTCCCGCGCGTGGATTCACTGCTGACAGCTTTGTGAAATTTGAGCGTCAATATTTAGTCGGCATTTAGAATAAGTTTTGATGAACAAACGCATATTTTAAAAGAAATCTGTAAGATATCTGTTTGTCAGTTCCAACGCCCATTAGGGAAGGACTCTGAAGGCGAAGAAAAACTTTTGACCATATTCCCCAAAATTTTCATTCATTCGACTACGTCGTCGTTTGATAATATTAACCCGCGAGCGTGAAGAAATTAAGAAATAAACCGTCTGCAACTCGTCCCACCCTTTTTTATTCGCCACAAAACCCTGGCGCGAGCGCAAATGATGAAATAACTATTAAAATTTATCTAAAGCAAGCGAAAACATATAAAATATTGCTCGAGAGCACTCATTATACCTTTCTGGGGCTGGTTTGCACCGCGCCGTGCAAAGACGGCTTACATCCATCCAAATAGAGCGAGCGATTCCGTCCGTGGCTTTCATCGTCATCATCTGGGAATGGGAAAATAACACACCGAAAATTCTCTATAATGAAACGAAAACATTGTTGCGGCTTTGTGAATGACGTAAAGGAGGATTAAAATGAAAATTACTCTCGCTCGGCTCGGTCCCGCCCGACTACTCAACTGGGCTTGTAATGGATGCTGACGCCGCTGCGTTGGTTCTTCGGCAGTTGGCACGCCGCGCCCGACGCTCGATTCAATCAGGGCCCCGTGTTTTGTAAGGATTCACCTTGCGCGCTTTCCACAATGGCGACGACGTTCGTTGGTTGGCAGCTCCTCGTATTTTCCTTGCAGGAAATATAATTCCACTTTACTCTTTCCGTTTGAAAAGTCTTTCAAGCCTACGCCTGAAAGGTGCAGCTGGGATTGTGCAGAGATTGAAAATAAATTAAAACTGGGCTGAAGTCATTAAAAGCTTTTGAGTAAGTTTTTCTGAATTACTTGCTCGGCTTTGCAGAAACAGTGTTTGAATGGGACGGAAATAATGCTCTCCATAGCTAATAGGATTTTATTACAGCGCATGTTTGGAGTTTTATTTATTTTCGAATGACAGTTTACATTTGAGTATTCAGCTTTTTTCGCATTTGTCAAGATTTTCTGTACAAAAAAGGGATGCAGCGACACTTTAAGGACATGGTCTTTCAGATGCAAAACAAACTCTTTGGAAGTACTTAAATTGGACAAACGTGATCCAAAGTATTTGCTCAATTCCGCCGCATAAACTATCAACTAATTTTATTTTTCAATCCTCTTTTTGCAGATGAACCGTGCTATTCAAGTTAAGCCAGCGGATAGCGAGAACCGCGGTGGTAAGTTGGAACCATTTTTTCTCTGTGCTCCTTCAGCAAACTCTTTTTCATGATGGTTACGATACAGCTTCGTTTCGGTTTTGAATTCCTCTCTTATCATTTGTCTTTGATTCGCACAAATTCCATCGCCCCCGGGATTGGTGGTGAATTTTGAAAAACTTCTCATTTACTCCACAATCGGATCAACTTTATTTATCAATGCTATATTAACAATCGATGAACCTTTTTCAAAGCAATCAAAACATGTTTGATTCCGCTATATTAAAACTGTAATCCGAGTCGCAACGGTGGGGAGGGGTTTGTGGTGAAGAAATTCAACCCCAAACTCCAAAACGAGTGTCGATGGTTTCGTATTGCTTTCGTCCGTGCTTTTATCTCATTTTGAGTCATCCGATTCGCTTTGACCAACTAAAACATCTGAAACAGCACTCAGAGTACGCTTGCAATCTCGTGACGAGATGAATGGCGACAGGCTGGGATAACGCTATCTGTTACACTCGCACTTTCTGGCGAAATTGAACAAAGATTTTCCATTTATTAAAAGTAATTCGCTCGGTCGGTGGCTTTGCTGCCCTTTTTTTCTTCCTGAGACGCGTTTTTTCTTCTTCCAGAAGGCTAAATTGTGTTTTACAATTGGATTGTGGCCCGAGGGTGGCGGTGGGGGATCAAAAAGTTTTCTTTTCCCCCTCCCGGCTTGATGCGGAAATCGCAGAGTGGAAGCAGAGAAACCGAAAATCATAAATTTAAATCAGATTCAAGCCGACGAAACTAGGCAATTTATCTTCTTTTTGTGTACTTTGGTGACAAAGTCAGAGCATTTGTGATGTTTGTCTGATTTTTCTTCGTTTTTTCTCTGTGATGGTTTGGATTGTAAGCTGGGTAAGCTGAAGTGAATGACTTTTGTTTCGGAAAAGATGAAGCAGGAACTTTTTTTTATTTGTGAATCGCAGAGTCGACGAGTTCATAATGAAACGATTTCGATCCCATTTTTCTTTTGAAAGCTTTTACAAAAGTACACAAATAGAAACAAAAATCAGGATACAGAAAATTACAAAGTTTTGAAATTTACAAAAATTACAAAATTTACAAAATTTACAAAATTTACAAAATTTACAAAATTTACAAAATTTACAAAATTTACAAAATTTACAAAATTTACAAAATTTACAAAATTTACAAAATTTACAAAATTTACAAAATTTACAAAATTTACAAAATTTACAAAATTTACAAAATTTACAAAATTTACAAAATTTACAAAATTTACAAAATTTACAAAATTTACAAAATTTACAAAATTTACAAAATTTACAAAATGTACAAATTTACAAAATTTACAAAATTTACAAAATTTACAAAATTTACAAAATTTTCAATATGTAGAAATTTACATAATTTACAAAATTGACAAATTTACAAATTTACAAAAATTTACAAAATTTGCAAAATTTACAAAATTTACAAAATTTACAAAATTTACAAAATTTACAAAATTTACAAAATTTACAAAATTTACAAAATTTACAAAATTTACAAAATTTACAAAATTTACAAAATTTACAAAATTTACAAAATTTACAAAATTTACAAAATTTACAAAATTTACAAAATTTACAAAATTTACAAAATTTACAAAATTTACAAAATTTACAAAATTTACAAAATTTACAAAATTTACAAAATTTACAAAATTTACAAAATTTACAAAATTTATAAAATTTACAAAATTTACAAAATTTACAAAATTTACAAATTTTAAAATTTACAAAATTTACAAATTTACAAATTTATAAATTTACAAAATTTTCAAAATTTACAAAATTTACAAATTTTACAAATTTTACAAATTTTACAAATTTTACAAATTTTACAAATTTTACAAATTTTACAAAATTTACAAAATTTACAAAATTTACAAAATTTACAAAATTTACAAAATTTACAAAATTTACAAAATTTACAAAATTTGCAAAATTCACAAATTTTACAAATTTTACAAATTTTACAAATTTTACAAATTTTACAAATTTTACAAATTTTACAAATTTTACAAAATTTTACAAATTTTACATTTTTTTAACATTTGACAATCTTTTACAAAACGTTCCGAAAATGATTTTTGTATTTCTCTTTACCATAGAAAGTTCATAAACCATGTTCATATTTGGTTAATTTTTTTTACGTAGAATTTTTATTATAAAAATTTTACGATTGACTCGAAATTTTATAAAAGCTTCGGACCAGCTGAAACTCATTTATGCTCGTTGCGCTCGTATGACCTCGTTTCAAGACCTTTAATAATTCAAAATTCCATCCAAACTGTCTTCGAACACCGTCACTTATCTGAAAGGAAGTCAGTTGCCTACGCACCATCATCGTTTCGATAAACAAACACAGAACACACCCGGATCGCTTTTCTGTTGACAGAAAACCATGTCCGTACCATTTGCCTTTGTCCTTCGTCCTCCAAATTCAGTAGCCTCCGTTTTGGGGCACGTGTCACCGTGGGTCGGGCTTTCATCTTCCTAATTACCGACAAGCTGATTGCCAATAAACGTTTGTTGGAGTGAACCCTCGATAAAGCTGCCGCCACCGACGACAACCACGATGTCTCCGACTCGTACATAGTTGGCGTTTCTGTTATTATTATTTTTTTCCACGTTGGATCATCATTTCACTACCGTTTTTTTTTCCTCCTCCCAAGCTCGACGCGGTGGCGGCTCGCCATCGATACTGTCTGTAATGAGGGTACACGTGTACTTGACTTCGCGTCTCAGTCAAAATGCCATCATGTCCATAAACGTTAATGAAATAATTTTCGTAATATATTTTAACTAACGTGCCATTTTTTTCACTCTTAAATTAAAAAGATAAAATTTTGTAGTCGTCTTATGTTAAGAGGAGATATAAAAAAAACGCAACATAAGAAAGTAATGTTCTGTAAACTGCGATTCTGGTTTGCCCCGGCCCCATTCAGCGCCGTTTTATATTTATTTTCCGAACGGCCTTCGGCAGGATCTGGCAAACACGGCAACCATTTTACTCTAAATCGGGAAAATTGTCCCACTTTTTCTGCCGGAGACGGCCGCAGTTGGCATGTGAGCTAAGAGCATGTCTCCATCCGGTCCATATTTTGCCAGTCCGACAACGTGAATTGCCAGAGGAAGCGCAGCAGGACGAACCGTGTCTTCGGAGAGGTCCTTCCCCCTGCTTGTGTTATTAAAATTTATGTACACCGAACCAAGCAACAAACGATCTTGGGCTCGTTTTCCTTTTTCCGTCGCTCGTTTGCTCCTCGAGGCTCGACGACATTATTGGGCCGAAGCTTGTCCAAAACAAGTTTTTTTTTGCTCTTGCTGCCATCCAGCCTCTGGGTTGGCGATGACAACAAGGACAACGACCAGAAAAGGTAGAAACCGAGCGACGACAAAAGCGTTGAAGAATTATGAGAATGCTAATAAATCTCCATAAACATTACCGAAATATACACTCCTTCCCCGTATATTGGAACGCACAATGGCTCGACGGCCAACCGACCGACGACGGTTCGGTTCGGCTGAGATGTCTGGAGCTTGTTGGACGGGTTCTCCTGGGTGGGTGGGCAGCGACTACCCGGACTACAAATTGGAGGGATTCTGTGGGCCTGGAAGGTCGTCCATGTCGACGTTGGGTGGACAAAGACGGATCCGTCTTGTTGCCTTCGAGGCGACGATGTTGAAAAGTTGGATGGAGAAAAGTCGCCTGTTGGACCTGTGGCGTCTGTGTGCGAGATGCGTATCCGAGACGGAGAGATTGTGTGAGTATGTTGATAGAAAGCGGATGATATTTTTTTATGGTCGGTGCATGATAAATGAATTCCGGGCAAATGACCTTATTCTGAAGATAGGATCGGGATGTTTGACGGAATAAGAATGCAGACAAAAGGAGGCAACAGATGTTGGGTTGATGGCATGTTTTGATAACATTTCAGGAGTCGGCTAGGCAAAATGTTTTCCTTTATACAAGATGAAAAATGAAAAAGATAATTTTATATTCAATTAAAAATGCTAGAACACTCTTCAGGAAGCCCATATCTCTACAGAAAATTATAATATGGCTTCAGTTGTAAGTTTATGCTTGCACGGGAATGAACCGTGTGCTATATTGCGCGATATCTTTTCGATCAAAAGAATTACCATATTAAGAATGGAACTACAAACATAATGGCGTTCTAATCCGGATGAAAATATTACTTTAGCAACTTAAATTCCCGGTTGTTTTGGGTCTTTAAAACGAGTTCCTTTTTCCTTTAGTATTCATAAAAGTGTTATGCAAAGGTCCTCAAAATGCTTTGGATACAATCTTTCACTGGTTTTTAAATTGTGAATCCCCACCAAATGGATGATAGCATCCAAGGTTTCCTGCACAAAAGCAAACGGAATGTCAAATGACCTCACAACAAAGAATTGAACGATCAAAAAAGTCATTACACACCCCGTTTCGTTTTTATCGTCCCAATATAATTCGTTCCTTCGTTTCATTTTTATACGCGTTCTTTCACATTTTATTGATCCATGCCTGGGAGCCGTCTCCCATTCAAAACCATTTTTCCTGCTCATTTGCCTGACGATTTGAATCGAGTTCACTCCCTTCAACCTTTTTTTTATTTTCTCATGACTGCTCATTAGGAGTTGAAAAATCTTTACGCTCTATAAAAAAGCAGCTCCAACGAGCACATTCCAATCCGTTTCAAAGTTACACAACCATGAACGAGGGCCGAAAGGGCGCGCACGGTCATCTATCCCTCCATCGCGGCGACGGTGATGTACAACTCGCCTGAACATTACTTACCAGGGGGCATACATATTCCGGTGTAACGACAACGACGACGACCAGTAGTAGTGCCCCATGAAATTTGCATAACACCCCGAATCAGGACGAGCCACATGAACTGGGCCGAGAGAAGCGAACAGATATGGAAGCACACTGGCGACAACAATGCTCCATGTGCCCAGCAGCAATTCAGCGCGACAATTCATGGCAGACAAGAACCAAACAACAAAAAAAAGCGGGAAAAAATAACAAGTGGAAAAATTAGTGATACAACCAAGTTCCGCTGCAAATGAGATAATTTGAATTAATGGTGTCGAGGTTCGCGCGGTTTCTTAGTTAGGGTGGAACGAATTCTCAAATTTTTATTCGGGAATCTAACTAACGAATTTAAGGTATCTTTGAATTAAAATTTCATTAATTTAGTCATCGAATTTCATTAAAGTAGATACTTTATTAGAAATCTCTTTGCAATACATGTACCTTAAATTTTCCAACTGTCTTTTGAGACACCCTAATCTTGGTGCTCCTTCCAACAAGAAACACCAACTTGTCCGTTCTGAAGTTTGATAACTTTTTTGACCATTCCATTTGTCGTTGCGAATCTCCGCCACAAATTTACAAAACCCACTCACCCAATTCCACACAACAAACACATTCGGAACGCGGCCGGGTGACGAGTTTGCATTTAACAACGGAAATGGCTAATTTTCGTGGGGCTATATTTTATGGGTCAATTTCGGTGCTTCCGGATGCGGCGTTCCGACGACCGGCACGGAAAAACATTCTTTGTTTTACTTTTTTTTATTGCCTAAGTAACCTCTCGACGGTCACGAGTGGCGCTGCTTCTACGTTGTGCAGAAAAGGTCGCACCTTACGATTTTTATTATCTCACGTAATGGGCCAAAAAGGAAGAACTCAGCATAACAATGCACGGTTGTAAAGTTTGGCGCTGGACAAGAATTGCTCTCAGGTTTGTGGCGTTCGCTGCTCTCAAGCTGATTAATGTCCACTTTGTTCCGCATCGGCGTTGAATTAGGCGATTCTAGCCGAGATCTAGATGGACCTTTACGGCAGTGCACGAGATTTACAGCCGAATGATTTTATTGGAGGTTGTGTACTGAGCCTTTGTCGTTTACTGGCGAAGATTACTCAAATAAGGTGAGGATTTTAGTTACACTTGCAAGGCGCAAATCCAAAATCAGATCAACCTCGACAGGCAGTTGATACAATTAAAATGATAAACTATTTCCATTTTAAAGCTCGTAATCAAACAAGCAACATACTCGTCGCAACCTGATGAATGTTGTTTTCAGTGCAACAGCTTGAATCCTCATGATCCACCATATTGCAAACCGAATGCAAACCGATCTGTTTGTCCCCGTCACAACATTGTCTGTGTTCTGCGATTGATGAAGTCCCTCCGCCCCATTCCCAAACCTCGAACCGGAAGCGACTGCGAAATGAAACTGTTGAAATATCAATCGTAATTTAATTTGGCCACTTCCGCTCCCGCAAACAATCGTTCACCGCAGTCAATTTCAATCATCGCTTTTTCCGCCAGTTCCCGATGATGGGTCCGTGCGGTGCTGTGCAGCACAGACAGGCACCCAAGTCCCTGCCAGAGCGAATCCGAACCCGAACCCCAACCAAATGCAATGCTATGTGAGGCAGCGCAACAATCGTCTGCGGTATTGCAACCGCACGCCCTTCCTTCCGCCGATTTGTTAGTCATACTTTGCGCCAGAGTCATAAAAACACATCACCTGTCTGCTGGCGGAGGACCTGCTCCGGGTGTGGCGGTTTGTGAAAACCCGCTCGTCGGTCGAAGTGCTTTTCCAACTGTTGCGTTGCACTTTTTAAATGTGCCCACCTTCTCCCATTATTGCTGGCAGAGCCAACCGACATCGTCGGCATCGGTAGCAGCATGGGTGCGCGCATACAAACGTTCGACAGGTTTTCTGCAAATGACTGACAATCTCATAAAATATTCAAAAGTTTTGCTGCTGCCTTTACTGCTGCTGCTGCTTCCTGATGTGCATATGGATGCGAACGGTTGGACCAGGTCGGGCAAACGAAACGTGAATTGCCATATGCCACGGAGGCTCGATCACAACGGGATAATGTTTACGAAGCTTGGAAGAAAGCCGATAATTGCAATTTATATTCAAAATCTAGTAAATTTAAAAATTTGCATGGCGTTAGATTTTTTATAAAAAAAAATTTAAAAACGTAAGGAAATTTTAAATACCTTTTTATCTTTCCAAAAACAAATTGAAAAGCCGTCTAAGACGAGTTAAGTACTCTGCATTTAATTCCACCAATTATTTCGATATCTTTGCAGATACGTATACGTTGTGGTCGAAATACGTATCTGCAAAGATATCGAAATAATTGGTGGAATTAAATGGAGAGTACTTAACTCGTCTTAGACGGTTGAATACATTCCACTAAAAAGAGCTTAAAATTGTTTTAACTTGAAACTTAAAACTAAAAAATAGGAAGTAAAAAATCAAGAATTAAGAAATCATTAAACACTTGAAAAGATTTTAAAAGTCGTAAAATAAAAAAATAAGATAAATAAAAAATAAAATAAAAATACGAAAGCGAATATTTTTTTTTATATATTTCAAAATAAAATAAAATATAAGGCTGTGGAATTGAGAAATTTGACAAATATTAATAGTTAAAACATTAATGTATGTTATTTTTTTTTATTAGAGAAATTAAAAGAAAAAGATTTTTGCCTTGAAAATTTAAAGAAATTTAAAAAATTTGAAAAATTTAAGACATAAAAAAGATGAATTTTAAAACTAAAAAAAACTAAAAATTGAGAATTAAAAAAAAAGTTTGAGATATTTGAAAAAGTTGGAAAACTAAAAACTCAAAGGTGCAGCCCAATCGGGTTGTACGCAAAATTGACGTAGGACTACGTAGCTATGCGAAATGGATGGTATTTGTCATTATAGTTTGTGTCTCTTTATCAACATTGATCTTTCACTCTTTCGAAAGTTTCAGTATGAACTATTTGTTTCTCAGCCATCTGTTGCGACATTGCACTTTCTTCTTACACTTTCCACCTATACTTTCGCGTCGGTGCAAAAGTAAAAAGAAGTTCAAGAATTAATTGCAAACAGTCATTTTCAGGACTGAAGCTATTTATCCAGGAAGAGGTTCTGACCGTTGGAAAAAATCTTCACCCAGTCAAACAGACTATTCGGCTGAGGTTTCGAATTTTCTCCTTATTTTCATGAATGCGCCTTTTCGAACACTAGAAGCAGCTAAACAACATTTTACACTTACAGGTGGCGCCTTCATCGATTTAGCTGTATCTGGTAAGATTCTTTGGTTTTGTTTCTGTTAAAGATTGACAATGGGTAAAAAAATGGGTCACCATTTTATGCAAAGGAGTTAGATCCGAGATAAATTTTCTTCAAAGTGCAAACCATAATCGTTTGGCGATGACAGAAAGTTGCCCTTCGGTAGCAGAATCCCAATCGCGTGACGGAGAGAAATGATGCATAAATTTGTTTCAAAGGATGGAATCACTAACAGAGACCAAGCTAAGACGCTCTGCTGCGTCAGCTCTGCATGAAAGTTTGTTCAAACTGAGGATTTGAGCCAAACCCGCAAGTTGCTTGTTGTTGATGTCTGTGCTTGCGATGCATATACGTGAGTGGTTGGTTCCCCCATTTCTAAACTTTTTATCAATTATCAATAATAAAAGTTTAGAATCAGTATTTTATAAAAATACAAAGAAGCGTTGGCTCATCCTGGAACGAATGATAAAAAATATTGTAAATCTGGAAACGACGACAGACATAGTCCTACGTCAAAAAATAAATTAAAATTGAAAATTTACATTTTCACAATTAAAAAAATATTTTTTTTAATTTAACAAAATTGAAGATATTGAAAAATTAGAAAATTCTGAAATAAATTGAACAAAAGTTATAAAAACTAAAAATAGGTAGGTATAGCAAATTTTAAAATAAAAAAATACCGTATTGACCCAATTTCGTCTAGCCCTGATTTTATCACGTTTTCAACCCGTTTTCCGTCATTCTTTTTATTTTTGTAAATGGTGCCGCAACAACAATGATTTTTATGGAAAAACTTTCACCGCCTGTGGTTTATTATGAATCGTTTCGGAGTAAAGAATTTTGTAAGCCTTTTTCGACAAGAAATTGTGAATTCCGTTCAAGTATTTTGGCTTTCATATCAGTGAAACAAATTTAAAAATTGAAATTTTTGCTACGATTTTGTCTCATTTTCTATTTTAAACCCTAAAACTCACCAGGGGAATATTACTGTAGTTTTTTTACTGTTAATATTTTCAAATCTATAAATTTGAAAACAAATATAAAAATAGAAACAAATAAGATGTTTGAAAAAGTTTGAAAACTAAATGAAATTTACAGAACAAAAAAGAGAAATGGAAATAAAAATGAAAAATGCGTTAAACTGAAAAAAAAATGAAATAATTTCATTCATTAAATAGTTTGAAAATTTAAAAAAGGGAATCCAAAATTTTTGAAAAAATTGCTCAAATTGGAAAAAAAAATATTTTGGGCTATTGAGAAATTTTAATTTTTTATATAATTTATGAAAACATTATAAATAAAAAATTGAAAAGTTTTAAAAATTGTAAATATAAAAAGTTTAAATTTTTTTAACAATATAAAAATTTAAAAAGGTTTAAACTTTTTTAAATAAAAAATTGGATAAATTTCAAAAATATGTAAAATTTTAAATGTTTAAAATTTCTATAAAATTGAAATAGTTTCACATTTAAAGAATTTAACAAATATTAGAACTGTAAAAATTTGGCAAATTTAAAACTTTGAAAATAAACAATTTAATTTAATTAGTCCGATACAAATATTTAAAATCTATTTTGTTCCCCCATCCGGATTTTTTGCCAAAAATAATATTTTTAGGGGCAACAAAATTAAATACGGATAATTTTGAGGATTTTCAAAACATTCTTGAACAAATCCGAGGAGTTTTTGATTTTTTCATTTTCATATTCATTTTTATTATCCCCCCTTGACTTTTCGGAGACCAGTAGAACAAATGAAAAACTGAATTGAAAATTAAATAAATTTAAAACAAAATTATTAATATGTTAAAAAAGTCCAACCGCAAAAAAAATTAAACAGATAAATTTGAAAAATTTTGCAATTTTAAAACATTAAAACCTAAAGAGAAAAATAAAAATATCAAAAATATTTGAAACTTTTAATTTTTAAATTTTTAAAAATCTTTAAAAGTTATAAACTTGAAAACAATTGAAAATCGAGATCTTGATTTTTTTATTTGTGAATTTTGAAAAGTTGAATTTCAAAATTCGGACGGAAAATTTTAATTTCATTAAATTTGAGTTTTATTAACAATTTCAAAACATTGAAAACAAAAAATGCGATACATAAAAATCCTGTTTTATATCTTTCGTCGTTTATTTTGGGGTGACAAAATAGGAAATAAGACAAAATCTGATTTTTTCATCAGTTTTTGAATTTTTCCACAAATATGGACCACAAATATGCCTAGGAAAGCAAAAAGGCTTGTATGAACAAAAACACAAAGGGTGGAAGTAATTTTATGCAAATTCTTGTTTTTGGGGTGAAGGACCAAAATTTCCAAATTTTTGCGACAGGCAAAATCGGCTCGAAAGCGTTTCAAAATTTGGGGTAGATGAAATCGGATGCAGAGAGAGAAATACCAGAGAGTGAAAAATCGGCTTAGCACTATATTTAGAAGTAAAAAATAAGAAAATTAAAAAAAAATCGAATGTTCAGGAAGTTTAAAAATTTCATAAAATTCATTAGATTTGAAAATATTAAAAAATCAGAAAAAATTCAAGATTGCAAAATTGGAAAATCTGTAAAAACAATTAAATTTAAGGGTTTTGAAAAATTTTAAAACTTGAAACTTTTAAAAAATTTGAAAGATTTGAAAAAAATATAATTTTTTTAGGAAAACAAAAAGAAATTAAAAAAATTCTATTTTGAAAAACTTTGAAGTTTTATGTAGCTATGCGAAATGGATGGTATTTGTCATTATAGTTTGTGTCTCTTTATCAACATTGATCTTTCACTCTTTCGAAAGTTTCAGTATGAACTATTTGTTTCTCAGCCATCTGTTGCGACATTGCACTTTCTTCTTACACTTTCCACCTATACTTTCGCGCCGGTGCAAAAGTGAAAAGAAGTTCAAGAATTAATTGCAAACAGTCCTTTTCAGGACTAAAACTAATTATCCAGGAAGAGGTTCTGACCGTTGGAAAAATCTTCACCCAGTCAAACAGACTATTCGGCTGAGGTTTCGAATTTTCTCCTTATTTTCATGAATGCGCCTTTTCGAACACTAGAAGCAGCTAAACAAAATTTTACACTAAGGTGGCGCCTTCATCGATTTAGCTGTTTCTGGTAAGATTCTTTGGTTTTGTTTCTGTTAGAGATTGACAATGGGTAAAAATCGATTTCTTCCGGGTCACCATTTTATGCAAAGGAGTTAGATCCGAGATAAATTTTCTTCAAAGTGCAAATCTTGATCGTTTGGCGATGACAGAAAGTTGCCCTTCGGTAGCAGAATCCCAAACGCGTGACGGAGAGAAATGATGCATAAATTTGTTTCAAAGGATGGAATCACTAACAGAGACCAAGCTAAGACGCTCTGCTGCGTCAGCTCTGCATGAAAGTTTGTTCAAACTGAGGATTTGAGCCAAACCCGCAAGTTGCTTGTTGTTGATGTCTGTGCTTGCGATGCATGTACGTGAGTGGTTGGTTCCCCCATTTCTAAACTTTTTATCAATTATCAATAATAAAAAGTTTAGAATCAGTATTTTTATAAAAATACAAAGAAGCGTTGGCTCATCCTGGAACGAATGATAAAAAAATATTGTAAATCTGGAAACGACGACAGACATAGTCCTACGTCAAAAAATAAATTAAAATTGAAAAATTTACATTTTCACAATTAAAAAAAATATTTTTTTTTTAATTTAACAAAATTGAAGATATTGAAAAAATTAGAAAATTCTGAAATAAATTGAACAAAAGTTATAAAAACTAAAAATAGGTAGGTATAGCAAATTTTAAAATAAAAAAAAAATACCGTATTGACCCAATTTCGTCTAGCCCCGATTTTATCACGTTCTCGACCCGATTTCCGTCGTTCTTTTTATTTTTGTAAATGATGCCGCAACAAGAATGATTTTTATGGAAAAACTTTCACCGCCTGTGGTTTATTATGAATCGTTTCTGAGTAAAGAATTTTGTAAGCCTTTTTCGACAAGAAATTGCGAGTTCCGTTCAAGTATTTTGGCTTTCCAAGGCATGAACTGATTCATATCAGTGAAACAAATTGAAAAATTTAAATTTTTTAACGATTTTGTCTCATTTTCTATTTTAAACCCTAAAGCTCACCAGGGGAATATTACTGTAGTTTTTTTACTGTTAATATTTTCAAATCTATAAATTTGAAAACAAATATAAAAATTGGAACAAATAAGATGTTTGAAAAAGTTCAAAAACTAAATGAAATTTACAAAACAAAAAAGAGAAATGGAAATAAAAATGAAAAATGCGTTAAACTGAAAAAATGAAATAATTTCATACATTAAATAGTTTGAAAATTTAAAAAGGGAATCCAAAATTTTTGAAAAATTGCTCAAATTGGGAAAAATTATATTTTGGGCTATTGAGAAATTTGAATTTTTTATATAATTTATGAAAACATTATAAATAAAAAATTAAAAAGTTTTAAAAATTGTAAATATAAAAAGTTTAAATTTTTTTAACAATATAAAAAATTAAAAAGGTTTAAATTAATTAAATATTGGAAAAATTTCAAAAATATGGAAAATTTTAAATGTTCAAAATTTCCATAAAATCGAAATAGTTTCACATTTCAAGAATTTAACAAATATGAGAACTGTAAAAATTTGGCAAATTTAAAAACTTTGAAAATAAACAATTTAATTTAATTAGTCCGATACAAATATTTAAAATCTATTTTGTTCCCCCCCATCCGGATTTTTTTGCCAAAAAATAATATTTTTAGGGGGCAACAAAATGAAATTCGGATAATTTTGAGGATTTTCAAAAGATTCTTTAACAAATCCGAGGAGTTTTTTGATTTTTTTTCATTTTCATATTCATTTTTTATTATCCCCCCCCCCCCTTGACTTTTCGGAGACCAGTAGAACAAATGAAAAAACTGAATTGAAAATTAAATAAATTTAAAACAAAATTATTAATATGTTAAAAAAAAGTCCAACCGCAAAAAAAAATTAAACAGATAAATTTGAAAAATTTTGCAATTTTAAAACATTAAAACCTAAAGAGAAAAAATAAAAAATATCAAAAAATATTTGAAACTTTTAATTTTTTAAATTTTTAAAAATCTTTAAAAGTTATAAACTTGAAAACAATTGAAAAATCGAGATCTTGATTTTTTTTTATTTGTGAATTTTGAAAAGTTGAATTTCAAAATTCGGACGGAAAATTTTAATTTCATTAAATTTGAGTTTTATTAACAGTTTCAAAACATTGAAAACAAAAAAATGCGATACATAAAAATCCCGTTTTTATATCTTTCGTCGTTTATTTTGGGGTGACAAAATAGGAAATATGACAAAATCTGATTTTTTCATCAGTTTTTGAATTTTTTCCACAAATATGGACCACAAATATGCCTAGGAAAGCAAAAAAGGCTTGTATGAACAAAAACACAGAGGGTGGAAGTAATTTTATGCAAATTCTTGTTTTTTGGGGTGAAGGACCAAAATTTTCAAATTTTTGCGACGGGCAAAATCGGCTCGAAAACGTTTCAAAATTTGGGGTAGATGAAATCGGGTGCAGAGAGAGAAATACCAGAGAGTGAAAAAATCGGCTTAGCACTATATTTAGAAGTAAAAAAATAAGAAAATTAAAAAAAAAATCGAATGTTCAGGAAGTTTAAAAATTTCATAAAATTCATTAGATTTGAAAATATTAAAAAATCAGAAAAAATTCAAGATTGAAAAACTGGAAAATCTGTAAAAACAATTAAATTTAAGGGTTTTGAAAAATTTTAAAACTTGAAACTTTTAAAAAATTTGAAAGATTTGAAAAAAATATAATTTTTTAAAGAAAACAAAAAGAAATTAAAAAAATTCAATTTTGAAAAACTTTGAAGTTTTGAAAAGTTTTGATTGTTAGCAATACCCTTAGAAAAAATAAAAATAAAATAAAAAATAAAAAAACCCAAATTTTTTCACAATTTTAAGAATTTTAAAAATTGTAAAATTTTAAAAAGTTTGAATTTTTGTTAATTTTTTTTTTCAGAACTTATGAGAGATTGAATATTTGAAGTTTTTAAACTATCAAAATTTTCCAAAATGTTGAAGGCCCTCAAAAATATAAATTCTTAAAACATTCTGTTTTTTTATTATTTTTTTTTTTTGTTGGGGCGTAGAACCACTGCGTCCATTGAGTTGAACTTTTGTGGTATACCCCTGATTACTATTAACTATTCGCATCTTCTAGGTTGATCACCATTTGTCAAGTAAACAACCTAAGACGCGTATTTTCCCAGTCCGGTATAATTGAGTAAATAAAACCCACTACCTTTCCAGGATTTGCAGTCCAAATATCTCCTGGTTGCATAAAGCCACTATTTAGAAATTTAGATCTACCCTTGTACAATGCATCACAACTGCAAAGCAGATGTTCCGAGGTTTCACGTTCCATGTTACAGAAACGACAGATATCATTCTGAATCTGGCCAATATTTTCAAGTGATATCTGCTCGGGCAGTGTCCGGTTATTAGGCCAGTGAAGGTGCAAAGAGCTCTCTTGCTGAGCTCCAAGAGCTTTTCGGTTACTTTAACATTGGGAATTATAAATCTCTTTGATTGAGCACACTTTTCGGCAACCAACCAATTGGTCATCAACCTTTGTGCTTCCCAGGATTTTAATTCCATTTTTATGGTACAGTATGATATACCGCAGAAAGGTTCTGGGCCAATAAACTGTGTATTTGAACCTCGTTTCGCAAGCTCGTCTGCCTTTTCATTACCTCCAATGCCACAGTGCCCTGGAACCCAGTACAGATTTACGGAGTTCTCTTGGCACACCTTTCGCAATGAAAGAATGCAGTCCCAGACAAGTTTTGACGTACATTTAAAGCTACTCAACGCTTTGAGTGCCGCTTGACTATCTGTGAAAATACAAATATTTGCATATCTATATTTCCTTTCCACACAGATATTAGCACATTTCATTATAGCAAAAATCTCCGCTTGGAACACCGTTGGATAGTTTCCCATTGCCACTGAGATCGCTATTCCAGGGCCGAAGATTCCTGCTCCGTTTTTTTTTTTCCTATTTTTGAGCCATCTGTGTAGAATTTTATGGAACCGTCTCGAACAGTGGGACCTCCGACATCCCAAACCATACGTGATGGTTCATATATGTTGTAAGGAATGTCATAGTTCTCCACAGGTTTCATCCAGTCTCCATTCATATTCATCACTGGCCCATATTGAAAATTTTGTGAAATACTCAAGTGGCCCACTAAATCGCCTGACTTGAATAACTTCAATCGTTTAAGTTTTTGCATATTCTTTTCCGCTTCTAACTGCACGAATTCATACAATGGTAGCAGATTTTATAGTAACGAACTTTCAAAATAATGTTTAAGACCTCAAACAGTTTTATTTAAACTTTTGTTCACAAATTGCAAAAATTATCAAACATTTTAAATTTCCAAAAAATTAAAAGAAAAATATTTAAGATTTTTTTTTCGAAATTCAGAAATAACTTTTGAACTTTTAAATTTAATTTTCTTTTAATTCGAAAAGAAACCCCAAAAACTTTTTTAAAAAAATCCAAAATTTTCTAAAACTCTATAACTTTCAAGTTTTTAAAAACTTTCAAATTTTTTGTCAATTTTTTAAAATTCCACCACGTTTTAAAACTTTTTAATGGGCTTCGTGGCCGTGTGGTTATTGTCGGCATATATTCAGTCGCATTGTGCTTACTGTGTGAGTGTGAGTTCGACTACAACCTCAGTCGCATAAATTTTCGGGAAACGCTTTTCCAAAATGAAAAAGCGTTTCCCAGAGCCAATAGACATTGTTCGCTGGTCCGCTGGGTAATGTGCAGCTTACTGCAAAAAGCGAAATGCTCGCTGAAAGCTTTAAACCTGTTTAAAAACCTTCAAACATTCTAAATTCTGTTCTTACTTTGCTTAAGGTTTATGGTTCGAATGTTCGGTCTCCCTATCGGGTCCATTCCTCTCAAATTGTATTTGTTATAGTTTAGATGAAGTTTAAAACACCGCAGTCAGTAGTGTTTGATACACATGACTCAAAAAGTTAAATTCAATAGTTTTGCATTGCAGTCCAAATAGTAGTCAGCTAGACGTAACCATGATACAAGTCATACAGCTCAAAATCTTGAAAGTTCAAAAGCTAAAGTAAGTAATTTTAGCCTGAGGCCAATCCCCACCCCCCCAAATCCAGCCGTGGGTCGATATTAAGGTTTACATTTTACATTTTAAGGTTTAACGTGCTTTGAAGATCAGCAGTGCATGTTATGGAATGCAAGGCGATGCATTTTAAAAACAATTTTAAATATGGATTATAAGAAATTAAATGCTTAAGATCATAAAATGTTTCCTTCTTTAGTTTTTAGTTTAACTCTTGACATTATTCAGTTATTTTTAAAGATGTTTTACCTCCAGGTAGATCTTTAATAATTGAAAATTTAAAAACGCAAAATACAAAGCACAGAGTGCGCTGTAAAAATCGCAAAACTTGAATTCATATCGACCGTCGAGCACACTTTTCCAATAACTTCATTTCCGAATCTGCCGATGCAATTCCGAGTCATCGTCTGTTTGCCCGATTGTTCCACACCATAATCCCACAGTACCAGATGGCAAAGGCCGGATGCTTCGGATATGTGCTTAGTGCGCCAGGTTACCAACCATTCATCACTAATGGCTGCAATCAGGCGAGTAATGTGTGGAAATTTCGCTGCACATTCCAAGCCCAACGCCCGCTTTCAATCAGTCCGTATCCGTGGTACTGCTGAGCGGGGACCAGGACTATTCTGCACATCAAAGCGATTGCACCCAAACCGTGGTGGCGGTTCTGTCGATCATCGATGTGTGGGGATTTATACCAAGCTTTTTTTTTGCTGTTTCACAAAACACTGACTGTTGAGTCCTTCTTGATTGAAGGCAATTATTTATAATGCAAAATTATGCATTTTATCGGTCGGGGAACAAAGCGCCGTAAAAATTAATCTGTTAACATTAGAGTCATTGGAGCAATGAGCGCTTTGCCATAGACGCCAGACGCAACAGCATAGGTTCAATTGCTGACGGAATGGAGGCAATTTCAAAGGACTCAAGTTGTTACGCACTCGCCCGAAGGGTTTTTGTTCTTATCTTGAATCAAATGGTGAGTAAGCCAATTAATTTATACCGCGTGCGCGTGTAAGCTTTGTGCACTTTGCAGAGATTGCATTTAATAAACAGGTTGCGGAAAATAAAAAAAAAAATCGCTGACGCCATGAATAATTAGTGATGCTTCGATAGCGGTCGAGTATCCCTTTCTACTGAAGTCTGTCAACACTTAAGGTTCAAGCAAGAATTATTCCCAACAACACCTGCTAATGACAGTTTAATCCTATTCTTTCTAAATCACTTCATCCCGTGCAACGATTTCAATTTGAGCATCCAATCTATTCGCCGGAGGCCAATCGCATGCCAACATCAGTCAAGCAATTCGTTGAAGCACTTCACCAACTAGTGCTCTATAAACATAAAGATATGCAGCTCCCGTTCAGAGTCTTATGCTACGCCATCGACATCAACAAGATCTCCTCACCATGGCGTGAAGGCAGAGTCCTCGAAGCCAAAGCCAGTGAAGTACACCCTTCTCGTCGTGGTCGATATTCGTTTCAGCAGAAGAAACACGACGGCTTCGGTAACTACAGCAATCCTAATTTCATCAAATTATCAGTCATGCTGACAGCTTTCTCTACGCCGGAGAAACTGAAATAGTGGCACTCGAGCCCCGCAGCATGGATCACCTGTGCGGTGCCGGGACTGAAGAAGCGAGGGAAAGGATTAAGGCAATTATGGCATGTTCCTTACTTCTCGCATGTCACAACCACACACACTCCTCACCCCATTTCCACGTACCGCGAGTAACAGGTTTTACGAGTTCCACATCATCCTGGCAGACATCACATCACAGTAAGGATCCCAACTCAAACGAGGGATATATGTATCTAATGAAGATTGAAGACTACCGATGCCGCTGACGGACGGGTAGCCGAGCCTTTCTGGACTCGCGTTCTCTGCTGAATGCCCGGCATTGCGCACTATTGTGTGAGGTTCCTACCCGTCATGGAGGCAGGGGCTAATTGGCAGGGTACCCTCGTTCGACAGGGGAACCCTAATCATTCCCTCGCTGCAGGGAACTTTAAAACTACGGATCGATAAACCCTTTGCTTGGGCGGGGATTAAGGGTGTGCGATGCTATGCTTATTCAACTGTTTAATATGAACAAAAGTTTGCATAATTTTTAACCAATTGGCTCAGCTGTTCAGAAATCTGTAAATCTGCAATTTCCAAACACAAAATATCAAGAGATTAAAAAGACAAAATAAATATTGGTTTTGTTCTTTGTTTTGTCCAATTTCTGTGAATGATTCATTAACACGTACCCCTACGAAAGGACATTCCGATGAAAATTTTATCATATGTAGATGCCAAAATGTCAATCATGCTGTCGCTCAATGAAGATGATGAATTTATGACTACTCCTCAAACGAAGGAAGACGTTTTGCATTCCCAAACAAGCGTTCAACCGTCAGACGCAGTGGCACTGATAAGAAATGGGTCTCCGGTTCCCATTCACCGAATCTTTGCGAATTTTCCATTTCAGGGAAAACTTTCTCTTCTTCCACAAACACACTCGTACACACTTTCCCCTTTTAGAACGAGGAGGAGTGGTACCTAACTACTGCTGGTAAAGGGTGCCACTTATTTCAGCATCTTATAAAACTTTCAGGGTCCTCATCAGTGCAAATTGATAGCAAATTATTTATTTTCATATATTATTCATCCGATGGAATTCGACGGTTCGGTGCTGACTGGGTGGAGTTTCTCCAAATGGTGCGGTTCTCGTCCCTTGCGATGAAGTCTTCCGAGTTGGTGACCTAAACAGGTGGACAGGATGTGGTTGTATACACCGAAGAACTTAATCGGGAGTGTGAGATCGTCCGACAGGTAGAAAACTATTCTTTACCATGAATGTAGAATTTATCTGAAAAGTGATTGTGAATGTTTCATGTGTGGCTTGATGGTGTGATTTAGTTCCCATAGTTATTGTACATTCAATGGCAATGAGGAGAATACTTCGCTTCTATTCAGTCTTTTGCTATTTCCTTTCTGTTTTGGCATTACATTTCCAACAAAGACATTGCTACTTGACGCTTCATAAAGTATTTCTACAGCTAATCCAACCAACCTTTCATAGACTGGCTGATAATTACAATTTATTACTATTTTACTCCTCAGCATTGACATCCTCCATTGAATACGTATAGACCCGTTTCGATTAAAAACATTTGGAGGTCATCGAACAAACCACCATGAACAAGTAACACAGCTGTGAGAAGAAGCTAATTCTAGGAATTTCCTCAACCTTTGAAGTGTGAGCAACTCAGGTAACACAAACGTGATCCTAATTTAATTTGTGGTATCCGTAATGTGCCAATTCGATCCCAATCCATTCATTCTTGAAATCTAAGCTTTTTTGCTATCCCGGAATTCATTTGTCCGATTCTAGCAACGAAGAGAGCAAAATCCTATATTTTTTGTTTTCCATTGTCCGAAATAAAAAATACCTCACAAGAAAATCCCGAAAAAGTTTACAGTGGAAATGCTTTCATCTAATCAGAGAAAAAATAACCATTTCCGGCTGTCAATTCCGCACAGACGACAACCTCCAACCAGTCCGCTCCTTTCCGTCCGTCACCCGTCTATTGGGAGTTTTTCAATCAGACAGGGCTAGTTCCCCGCACTTCAAACGAAAGACTTTAAGTCTTTCATCAAATTAGGACAAAAGCATCCCTTTTCAACCCGCCCCGCACTCAGTGGCGGCTGCGGCCAATATCGCATCGGAAGGAGCATCCTTTTCTCCCCAAGCGATCTTTATTTGAATTGATTTTATTATCTGTCGAACAAAATCACATGACACACATCCACCGCCACTCGCCAGCAACGACGAACAAGCGCACGTGCTCCAGCTCCGGCGGTCAAACGGAGCGGATCTCGTCTCTTAATATGGGTTAGTGGCTGGTTACGGTGAGATACCGCACACACAAGAAAAAATCAATACCTCCCACCCCACAGTTCGATTAGGCGATGTTGGATGTGGAAACCCTCCCTCCGTCGAACCGAAACAAAGAAACCCATCCGGTCCGGCCGTGTGCGTGCGTGGAAACGCATTATCTCTGGTCCAGGAGTCCCCTTCCTTTTTTTTGTGCGGGGGTGGGTTTCTTTTTCTGCTCCCCTCCTTCGTTCGGAGCCGGTGTCCGGTGAACCACTTCCGACAGCTCCGGGAAGATGTCGATAAATTTACGGCGACGAACAAACATCCGCCGCCCAACCGTCGTCGTCGCTTCGTTATCGGTCCCAACAACGTCGATTCGATACAGTGCCGGCCTGACTGAGTTGTTTTGCGCCGTGTGAGATCAGTGCTGCTGCTGCTGCTGTCATCAATGGGTGTTGTTGATGTGTCATCGAATAAATATCATAGGTGACGAGAGGCCAGCTGCGAGGAGATGTGTGTGACATCCGTGTCCGTCGGTCGATTCAATATTGGGCTTTTGAGGTTTTGTTACACGGCGTGTTCCTTGTGGGTAAACAGAGTGGATTTGTATTGGGGTTTGGTGTTGTTGCGGTAAAAGTATGTTTTAGTTTGTTTTTTTCGTTTTTGGAACACTCAGCTATCGAAAACTCCTTATTGCAGATGAGTAAATGTACATACATATCTTTTTCCATTGAGCACACCAACCCTGATTAACAAATGGGTTTCCATTTTAATTTATGAAAACTTCAACTTAGGGACCAGGCTAAAGCAGGGGTTACAAATCTTAGGAGTATGGATGGAGGAGAGTTTAAATATTTATGTGTGTAATGACTTTTGTACATTTTTAAGACGCTAGACAAAGCAATAGCATGTCGTCCCGTCATTTTACATTAAAAAACAGCTGACTTCAGAAGAAGAAAAATAAAAGAAGGAAAATGAATAAAATTTATGTTTTTTTTGACGTAGGACTACGTCTGTGTTTTCTATATTGGGGTACACTTTACGATTGCGAAAATCGGGGACCGTCACGAAAATATGATAGACTTTGAACTTTAATATCTAAGCCGTTTCTCGATGGATTTTCAATGTTTTTGGACCATTCGATCAAGGATGAGTCAACGCTTCTTTGTATTTATATGAAAATACTGAATTTTAACTATTTATTATCAAAAATTAATAAAAAGTTTAGAAATAGGTCAACCAACCAATCACGTACATGCATCACTAGCACAGACATCAAAAATCAATCACTTGCGGGTTTGGATCTAATCCTCAGTTTGAACAAGATTTTACGCAGAGCAGACGCATCAAAGCGATCGCAGTGGAGCGGACACAGCATCGCGGAGGCGCTAATCACATTTTCAAAGGAAATCCATCGCATTGGTGGTGGTGCTCGATGTGTTGCTGCAGATCATTCAACCTCAACGAACCCGAATTTCATATGAAGAAAAGTTTGACCATAAAAATAGCACTGTGGCGATCCCGCACCGCCAGTGCCGATGCTGAAAATTTATTACAAATTGTGGTGTCAGTTAGTTGGAAAGGAACATTGGGGAAAGAAATTGGTTCTTCTCAAGACCAACATTTTACGAAAAGAAAGAGTTAATTGCGAAAATGGACTGTTTCTGTGGCATCGGGTTTGGCGTGGTAGTTTGGTTGGTGTTAGTGATTCCATCCATTCAAATTTACTACATCATCTCCCTCCGACGCGCTATCAAATTCGCTATTTACGATTGAGTTTTGCACTTTGAAGAAAGTTTATTTTGGATAGTCGGATCAACCTTCTTTTGTATAAAATTAATGAAGACGCTACCTCAGTGGAAACTTTCTACAGCAACCACCCATCGGTGAACGTCGCTCGGACAGACAGATGGCAAGAGATAATAATTGGTAATATGGAGAAACTTCGTCTTGAGTGAAATTTCTGCTGTTATTCCTCGTAACAATACACATCTAAGATAAACTACATCTCATAACCAAATTCAGAATCGAGAAAATTTCATAGGATTCTTAGAATTTGTCATTCTCCGAACGGTCCGTTGTCTGCGAAATCCCGATCGAAATGGCTCGCGCGCGCCGAAAAGCAGCTTTCTTATATCTAATAAAGTAATTCCATTAGCCCCGCCCCTTCATTAATCGTTATGAGTGCACATTATATTCACACCCATATCAGATCACAAAGTGGCGGGGCTAACGGGCTTAATTTATTAAATCCAAGAAAGCTGCTATTCGGCGCGCGCGAGTCGTTTTGATCGGGATTCGGCTCGACATTCGATGCAGCGGAGCGGATACAGCAGCACGAAGGCGGTCGGACAATTTCAACGCAAGGTGCTGTCAAGCATTTGGATGCAGTTAGTTATTGGAAAGACGCATTGGGAAAAGAAAATTGGTTCTTCTCAGGACCAGTATTTTATGGAAAGAAAGAGTTAATTGCGAAAATGGATTGTTTCGGCGGCATCGGGTTTAGCGTGGTAGCTTGGTTGCTGTTAGTGATTCCACCCGTTCAAATTAATTGCATCATCTCCCTCCACTGCGCTATCAAATTTATTAGTTACGATTGAGTTTTGCACTTTGAAGAAAGTTCATATCGGATTGTCGGATCAACCTTCTTTTGTATGCATAAAGACCTTTGGAAGACACCATCCTCAAAAATGGCCGAAATAAAGGAGAAATAAGCAGAATCAGAAGTGGCGTGAAACCAAACACAAATATATTTAGATGCAACTTTTGATCTTCGCCCGCGATGTAAGCGTTCGTGGCAAAGTAAGGATTGTGATGTCCCGACTGAAAGCCAGTCGAGTGGCTTCAGCGGCCAATGAGTCATGTTAATTCCACGGTTAGAGTCCATCCAACTCGGAACAACTATTCGACTTCTTTATTCAGTTGGCCTCCGAGCAGTTTGCTCAAAGTTAATAAAACGACACAAATTATTATGGCAAATACTATCAATTTTGAATAGCTACGTAGTCCTACGTCACCTTTGCGTACAACCCGATTGGGCTGCACCTTTGAGTTTTTGTTTTGAAAATTGTAAAAATTTTGCGAATTTTACATTTTGGAGAATTTTTGAAATATTTATGAATTTTGCTCTAATTTTTGTTTGGAATTTAAAAATAAACAAGATTCCTAAAATCAGCCAATTTTTTAAATTTCTGACATTTTAGGAATTAAAATCTTAAAACGTCAGAAATCTCGAAAATTTAAAAAAAAATGGGCTGTTTTTAGGGATCTTTTGAAACTTTTTAAATTTATAAACTTTTGAAACCCCTCATATTTTTTAAATTCTTAAAACAGTTGAAATTTAAAATTTTTTGAGATATCTAAAGCCTATGAAAAAAATAGATTTAGGGGTCGTACACTTATTACGTAAACAATTTTTCTGGGGTTTTCGACCCCCTCTCCCCCCATGTAAGATTTTTTTCATACAAATGATTTTTTATTTATATGGAGCGTAAGAAAACGACCGACCCCCCTCCCCCCATAACTGCTTACGTAATATGTGTACGACCCCTTACTTATTTATAAACTTTTTTTTAATCATTAAATTTAAGAAATGTCTGTAATTTGGGAAGATCCATAAAGTACGTCACGCAAAAACTGGCGATTTTCACCCCCCCCCCCCTCCCCCCTTCGTCACACTTTTTGTATTGAAACTCTAAAATTTTTGTATGAGTCGCCACGCTGCTCGGAAACCCCCCCCTCCCCCCTAAGAGCGGGATGTACTTTGTGGATGGCCCATTTTTATAGCTTTCGAAAATAATAATTTTAAATCATTTCTACAGAAAAAGTAAAAAATAATTCAAAATAGAAAATAGAAAAAAAAATTGAAATCTTTGCTTATTTAAACTTTTTATATTTAAAATTTTGATTTTTTTTTACTTTTTCGATCTCTAAAATAAAACAAGCGAATTTTTGAATGTTTTGATAATTTTAAATATTTTGAAAATATTTTGTTCTAAAAAATTAAGTGAGAAAAAATAATTAGTTTAACAATTTTAAAATATCGAAAAGTTCTAAAAATCTTGTAATTTTTAAATCTATTTTTGTGGAATTTTAAATACTTTAAAACATTAAATTGTTTATTATTTAGATAAAACAAATTCGAGGGTTTTGAACGTTTGGAAAAAATGTAATTATCAGAAAATTGGAAATTCCGAAAAATTTGAAACATAAAAATTTAAATAAAAAAAAATCTAAATACATATTAATTATCTAATAAATTTCTCTAATAAATATGTTCTTCAAAATAAATTTTGTTTATGTTATGAATTTACCAAGAATTCTGAAAATTAAAAAAAAATCTATTTCTTCGAAGTTTTGAAAATATGTTTGACTTTGAAAATTTTAAAAATTTCAATGGCTGAATTTTGAAATTTTTCAAAATGTTCAGATACATTATTTTACTTTTAAAGTTGTTATAAGTTAAAACTTTCTCATAAATAGAAGTGCGCGCCGCCGACAGTTTTTTGCATTTCGTCGTCGCCGACATTTTTGCCTTGGCGCGCCGCTATTAAAAAATCCCTTTGAAGTCCAGAGAATTTGGCCAATAGCCACAAGGCTGAATGTTGTTTGGGTGAAAATGTAATTCGACTGTACAAACCATTTGGCCGAAGCCCATTTAGCCGGAAGTTTTTTTTGCCGAAAATGTCATTTGTTAGAAAGGGACGTACGGCCGAAAATGTCATTCAGCCGAACAGTTCTTGGCTTGTCATTTTGCCGAAAAGGTCGTTTAGATAAATAGGTTATTTAGGTCGAAAATGCCGTTTGCTCGAATGGATGTTTGGCAGAAACGACGATTTCGAGCCAAAAGACCATTTCTAGCAAACGGCATTTTCAACTAAATGATGTATTTGTTAACGACATTTTCTACCGAAGGATTATCTCGATAAAACGATCATTTCAGCCGAGCGGCAATTTTAGCCAAATGACATGTTGGGGCAAACAATTCTTTCGGCCAAACTACCTGCTTGGCCTAATTTGGCCTAACGACGGCAAGGGCCCTTTTTGGCGTAGTCCACCAGTCCGAAAGGTGTTCCGAATTTTTCATTTGGCCGAAAACCACCCGGCTAAGAATGTCGTTTAGCTGTCAAATGTCATTCGGCCGAACTGGTCATTTATTAGAAAAAGTCGTTGAGTCAAATAAGTCATTTGACCGATTTTGCCGCTTACCGAAATGATACTTTGGCTGAGAAGGCTGAAATGGTCGATTCGCAGAAAGACCATTTTACCGAAAATGTAATTTTTGACCCATTCGGGCAAATAACTTTTTCAGCCAAATGGCCTTTTCTTTCGGTCAAACGACCAATTCAATCGAACGGCAATTTGGCCAGATGCCTTATTCGGCCAAACGACCTATTATGGCAAACGCTTTGGTCAAATGAAATTTTCAGCCAAATGAAGCTCGGCTAGATGACTTTCGACTTATAACGTGTTATCAGGCCAAACTACTTGCGGTCGAATGATTATTAGCCAAACAACCTTTTTTTCCCTTTTCAATAATTTCCTATGGAATCGTCGAAGAGTTTATTATGCACAATATAAAGAAACTATCGTGAAAATCCAAAGAAATACCTTCAAACGATTCATGCCGCCTCCGCTGAATAAAATGCCTTTCGGCGTGACGCCGAAAATGCCACCGCCGCCGAAATTATGACAAATGCCCCCACCGACGATTTTCGGACCGACGCACACCTCTACTTATAAATTTAAAAAAAATGACAGATATCTTAAAATCTTTTAATTTTAATTCTTTTTTAAGGGTCTAAAAATTATCGAAACTGGTTAGATTTTAAAAATAATTTATAACTTTCAAAAACATCAAAAAAACAAAAATTTCAAACTTAATTTTTTGTAAATCTTTAAAACATTACAATTAAAATTAGGTATAAGAAAAATATTTAGAAATTTTCAAAAGTAGATTTTTTTTTCAAGCGAACAATTCTGAAAATTTATAGTTTTTTCTTTATTATTTTTAAATTTTGACAATTTTAACAATTTTGACAATTTTGACAATTTTGACAATTTTGACAATTTTGACAATTTTGTCAATTTTGACAATTTTGACAACTTTGACAACTTTGACAATTCAATTTTGACAATTTTGTCAAGTTTGACAATTTTGACAATTTTGAAAATTTTGACAATTTTGACAATTCTCGCTTAACTTTTCAAAAGGACCTAAGTAACATTTTTTCATGAATTAATTTAAGTACTTCAATCGAAAGCTTCCATGTTTTTTTGTTGATTGCGCTATTCAAATTAATTCATGAAAAAAATGTTACTTAGGTCCTTTTGAAAAGTTAAGCGAGAATTTTGTCAATTTTGTCAATTTTGTCAATTTTGTCAATTTTGTCAATTTTGTCAATTTTGTCAATTTTGTCAATTTTGTCAATTTTGTCAATTTTGTCAATTTTGTCAATTTTGTCAATTTTGTCAATTTTGTCAATTTTGTCAATTTTGTCAATTTTGTCAATTTTGACAATTTTGACAATTTCGTCAATTTTGAAAATTTTGACAATTTTGTCAATTTTGTCAATTTTGTCAATTTTGTCAATTTTGTCAATTTTGTCAATTTTGTCAATTTTGTCAATTTTGACAATTTGACAATTTGACAATTTGACAATTTGACAATTTTGACAATTTTGACAATTTTGACAATTTTGACAATTTTGACAATTTTGACAATTTTGACAATTTTGACAATTTTGACAATTTTGACAATTTTGACAATTTTGACAAGTTTGACAATTTTGACAATTTTGACAATTTTGACAATTTTGAAAATTTTGAAAATTTTGACAATTTTGAAAATTTTGACAATTTTGACAATTTTGACAATTTTGACAATTTTGGCAATTTTGGCAATTTTGACAACTTTGGCAATTTTGGCAATTTTGACAATTTTGACAATTTTGACAATTTTGACAATTTTGACAATTTTGACACAATTTTGACAATTTTGACAATTTTGACAATTTTGACAATTTTGACAATTTTGACAATTTTGACAATTTTGACAATTTTGACAATTTTGACAATTTTGACAATTTTGACAATTTTGACAATTTTGACAATTTCGACAATTTTGACAATTTTGACAATTTTGACAATTTTGACAATTTTGACAATTTTGACAATTTTGACAATTTTGACAATTTTGACAATCCCCAGATAACATAAGATAAACAAATAGACAAATAGGGAAATAGTTGATGGTTTCCACCAAATAAAAAAAAAATATAATACATCAACTGAATGGATACGTCAGCTGACTTGAATAATTTACTCAGAACCAAAACGCTAAGGTTTTGTTTAATACAGTTTTTCATCATTTATTTATTTTTAAATTAATGTCTCCTGCTTATTTCGCTTCTCTATTCATACAGTTGGTGTATCGAATTTTGTTCATTTGAATAGAACCGCAGGTCAGACAACTTTGCTGCACCCAAAAGCCTATAAAGCCCGCTATTTTTAGCAACGCATAATCATCGTTCTCGTCTAATCCGCAAATATCTGCATTTGATTGCGGTTTTTCTTCACCAAAGCCATACACAGGGTCGAACGACCTGGACTGAACCAGCAGGAGTCGGTGGAGACGGTGCTGAAGTTGGAAAGCCATTCGCCAAGATTTAGTGCAACTGTGTCAAAGCACGAAAACAAGAGAGACCAGAAACTGATTGTCGCCTTCCGGGCGTTCGGCTGTACGTTCGGAATGGAATGGCCAGAAAACACACGCAATATAGCGCACATTTTTCCGAGCACGTTCCGGGTGGCGTTAATATTGTCGCTTTAATATACTTCCGCTGCTCATGTGTGTATATTTAGATGGTGCGAGCAGGGGTTGTTGGTTCTATTTTTCCACATTTCTTTTTACATGCTGGAAAGCTGGAAGGAGTCCAAAGCGGAAGGTGATCCACGTGCTGCTGGTTGGCGGCCGTCATCGTTATTGCCCCGCTGGATGAGGGTGGGCGGCCGGTTTGCGCAGAGTATAGCTTTACGAAGAATGGCACAACGTGGCCGCCGTATTAGCTTGTCACAGACAGAAAATTGGTACCATTTATCCTCTGGAAATGACTCACTTTGTGCCCATGTCGCTTTAAGGATGGCAATTAAGCGATTGAAACAATGGGGTCATCGGTAACGGAGCTGACCTATTAAAGTTTTAGATTTATGTGGGCAGGATGGACATCAACATGAGCACATGTTACGCACTAGGCATGTACGAAATTTGGTCGTAAAACGTTTTGGGTGAAATGAGCTGAATGTCATAGATTTTAGAAGCTGTTTGTGGATGCTATGATCGTTATTCGGCATACACTCGAAGACGTTGGATTGGTTTTGGCTCCAACATCTTATTGTTTTCTATCTGAGAATAAAGAAACAATATTTCATCCCTGTCGTAATTTAGGTGCATATTGTTTGAAATCTATTCAAACTTAATTTACTAAGAACACATACCATATTCCTAATGATAATAGAGTCACTGCATCAATCTCGGTGGAACTAGAGTCTATGATTGGTTTAATTGGTTCGATCGTTGAAAGATGTTGTCGGTATTTTGTTCTAATTCAACATTAAAAGGCTTCTCCGTATCGGTTATGACCGATGTTTTTCCAGTTACCCAGAATGTTTAGCCTTCTCAAGCTCTTCACTGACTTGTAAATATTATTTACATTTTCGCACAACTTCATTGCTATTCAGAAGAGCATCGGAGTGAAAAAACAACACCCCATCAGTCCGGGCGGGTGCCGTTAGAAGACAACTTCGAAGCTGATTTGTAATTCATAAAACATGTATGAGCTTCGGCAAAGCAACAGCTCGTAACATTGCAGCACTCGTACCTTCAACAATGCCCTGTGCGGTGATGATGACGACGATGATGGGAGCGATGTGGAAGTGTAGGGGGAGCCATCGAATAACATCATTTTCCTATCGGCACAAAGCCTTCGGCAGCCATCAAAAAGCATGCAAATATAATGAAGCATCGCTCGTTTTTCCCTCCCGACGCAGGGGTAGGCTTCTGAATGTCGAACGCCCGCCCGAATACGGGTTGGTCGTTTTACAAGCCACATAAGGATTCACCTCAACGGCAGCAGTAACAGAGCGGTGTGATCGAACACACGTCGAACACCGAATTGATGATTATGGTTTATGTATTTTTTATGTTATTTAATTTGTAAATACATACATCACAATCAATTTCGTGATTTTCACACTCGAAAAGGCGCACGCGATAGCGTTTGGGGACGCAGTTGATGTGCTGCTGTTGGAGCTGCAACCGAATGGTTTAGGATGAGATGAAAAAAAAATCGTTCATGGAGTTTGCCTTGATTACATAATTTATCTTCATTAAAGCGAAGAACAAAAGTGATGTAGATCCGTGAAAGTGAGCGAACGACTGCACGGGGAGTTTGCCTCCGTTGTTTGCGGATGTCGAAGCGTTTTTCTGTTTGAACCAAGTTATGCCGAAAGGCTATCAAGTCACTTCAATATCCAATTTTTGCAAAAATTCAATGTACGTGTGTCACACTCGAAGTAATTTTCTCTGAAACACAATAAATTCTCTCAATTGTGTATCTGGGGAAAATGAAAGGCTACACAGGCAATTCTTTTGAGTCACTTTATACTATAGGATGTTTTAGAAAATCTCGCCACTAGATGAATCAGTCGAGGATGTTTTTTCGACTCCCAAGTCGTGCTTTCTTCCAAATTTTGTTATATACGGCAGTAGGAAATCAAGGAAACGAAGTACTTTTTAGCGTCAATCACAGGCCTCTCCCAGCGGGACAAAAACATCCAAGAAAAGATGCAAACAAAGAAACGCGTGTTCCAGCCTCGCCAGAATACGTTTGGGAATTCCGCAAATCAGAATTCCGGCGCGGTGAGGGTGAACGTCGGCAGCCGTGTTTGTTGTGAGCGGAAGAATTAAGAACGCATTCAAAACATCTGCCAAGATATATGAGCGAGATAATCACTTCTGCTCGGCGGACGGATGCTGATTGCTGCAATAATAATGGCTGATGTAACATTTATGGACTGCAATCAATTTGGGTAAGTTGGATGGATTAGTGCAAGATGGTGAATTAGATTGATGTGCGAAAAATTCTTTTTGAGGATGAAGTTTCTTTTCTCTGCAACTTCTGAATTTGAACTGCTTCTTCTTTATATTTACGCTTCAACAGTATTTTGGTAAATTTCAGTTACGTCAGTTCAGAGTTTTATTGATGGCTATTGCATGAATTTATATCTTGTCCAACTCCAAAGACCAAACATAAAATCGAACTAGGCTCGTAAGACAAATTGAAATATCAGGCCATAAAGTATTCAAACAATCAATTGTTGTTTTGATGAATTACCGTCTTCATCAGCATTAGCCAAATCCAGCTCACAACTGACACTCCAAATTGATTGCACAAATTTAATTTCACGTCAAGTCACACTTGGAAGCTTTCCACGAAAGCTGTCGGGTCCTATTAATCCATTTTCAACCAAACCAAGTCCTTCGAATGAACACGCAAAACAAACGCGCTGCCGACTCGATCTGGGTGAGTGAGGTTTGTTGAACTCATCTTACGGCAACGATGTCACTGAGGAGTTTTTTTTCCTCTTCCATCGACATATCTCGCAGAAATAACACGGTATTAAGGCAAACATCTCAGCCCGCCGAGGTCGATCCGCCAAACATATGTTCCCGAGTCTGATTACGGTCGAAAAGCTACTCCACCGAATCGGGTCGACCCGAATTGAGCCTCTGCTGGAAGTGGCGGTAAGTACGGCACCTATCGAGAAACGAGGAAACAGTATTACAGATAATCACAAACATTATTGCCCCTCCAAAAAAAAAAGCGAAAAGACGCCCCGTAGTCGAGCACGAGTCGCTCCTAAGAATACACACTTTTGGCGACGTGCTTGGGCGACCACCGACTGGAACGGAACGAGGAAGCACATACGTGCGGGTGGCTTTGCAAGAGATTAGGCAAACAGCCACATGCTTGGAAAGCTCAGGAAAATGTATTCGTCTTGTTAGCTGGTGCGGCTCCAACCCTCATGAGCCCAACCGCCACGCCACATGTGTGTGTATTTTTGGTGTGACGGGTTATCCCTCCCCCTCCTGTGCGTGCGTGCCTCTTCGGTTCCGCACTTTTCCAAACTTGTCAACCGAGGTGACGTCGCCGTCGATATGAAATGTTTCCCCACAGAACTTTAAGACGGAACGGGACCGAGTCTTTGTCGTGCACAACACCCGCGCGCGATGTTGGTAAGCTTCATTTTCAATTTCAATTTTCGTGTCTAAGCCCGGGCGGCTTAGCGGAATCGATTGAATGCGTTCGTTTGGGATGGGATGTGGGAAATGGGGTTCTTTTCATCGGAATATGTCGCTTCTGGCTGAACATCGAACACAATGGAAGGGTACTTCGGGCGAAAATGGTGAATTTTCTGTGAATTCGGCGCTTGCTTCTTCGATTGGGACGCTCTCAGGGCCTTCTTTGAAGGTTGTCTAGTTATGCCGGGTTAAAGCAGACACGCACGTTGGAAAATGTTTCGGATCGATATGAATGGGTTCATGTACTTTTATTTTCCTTTTAGATGCATAATGGTAGATGTTTGGAATAATTTTAGAAATATTTCAAATGTTGAAATCAAAATATCGAAGAAGCTTCATACAAAATAAGCAACAATCGTCTGTCACTGACAGCGCTTCACTGATCCAGACCTGTAATGAAAAGTGGTGCAATGTTGTTTCTTTTATTAGCACAATTGGTAGAATTGCCGGTTTTTGGATCCAGAAGTACCGAAGGTCTCGGATTTTAGCCAAAAGCTGCACATTTTTTGCAAGAAAAAGTAATTTTAGAAGAATCGACGGTGTTGAATGGTCATTGTGCCTGGTTTCAATCCCAGTCGGTGCTGTTGGCATCTTCCAAGACGAAACATTGGGGCAGCAGGGACAGCAGGAACAGCATGATGTCCAAGGGCTTGACGACCCCTCCCCAGCTGTCTGCGAGTCAGGGAGAACTGCCTAGGGCGTGGTGGGATTTAGCAGTGGGCTCTGCTAAAATCCCTCCCAAAAAAACCACAAGTGCCCGTAAGCGGACTCTATCAAAGCGACTGTGTGCCGCTTCAAAAGCACAAGCCCAGGGAGGGAGTGCCAACTGGCATGTGGAGTGTCCCTACTTCGGTAGGGTAGTGCGTGAGCTGCTTCGGCCGGGAGTGAGTGATCTGTTGTGCTGAGGCAGGAGTGTCATAGCGAGTCGCCGCCGCTATGGCCACCTCGAAGCGCAGCAGAAGTCTGAGTATGGACTGCACATGCTAAGGTAAGAGTGTCGTAGCGTAGTATCGTTGATTAGTCCCCACATACCGCTATCGACACCTCGAGGCATGGCAGTGGAGTGTTAGAATAAGTTGTGGAGTGTACCTACTTCGGTAGGGTAGCGCGTGAGCTGCTTCGGCAGGGAGTGAGGGAGCTGGTTGTGCTGAGGCAGGAGTGTCATAGCGTGTCTCCGCCGCTATTGTCACCTCAAAGCGCAGCAGAAGTCTGAGTATGGACTGCACATGCTGAGGCAGGAGTCGAGGTATCCCATCGACACCTCGAGGCATTGCAGTGGAGTGTTAGAGTGAGCACCCGAAAAAGGGTCACATGGAGCGAATGGTCTTTGGAGAAGCTGCTTCGGCGGCAGGGTAGCAGTGGGTTGTACCCACACACCTACAGTTGTGCACATGTGGTGCATGGGGAGTGTCCCTGCTTCGGCAGGGTAGCGTATGGTCTGCTTCGGCAGTGGTGTGATTGATCTGCTCGTGCTGAGGCAGAGTGTCGTAGCGCAATATCTGTAGGCCCAGGCAGTTACCGCTATTGACACCTCGAGGCATGGCAGCGGAGCGTCCGGGAGAGCATCCAAGTAAGACTCAAATGGAGTGAATGGGGTGCGAGCACCCAAGTCAGTCTCGCGTGGGAGGAGTGCCTGTGTGAGCGATAATGAGTGAGTACGCTTAGTACTGCCGTCCCCCCAGAAGTAGTACTGCGAGGTAGTTCCTGGGGGAAACGATGGTGGAGCCCAAGGGAGTTTAGTCGGTATTACCGGTATGGTCGAGTCCGACACTCCAGTACACTTCCGTGTGGTAGTTTGGCAACTACAATGCACGTGTACTGGGTTAGTGTGTAAATTCATTCTCCCTTGTAAAAAAAAAAAAAAAAAAGACGAAACATGTCTGGTCACGGCTTCCTGTGGATAGGAAGTAAAGCCGTAGATCCCGACCCATGTGTTGATGGAGACTATATGTGAGGTCCAGGTGAAGTTGTCTTTCTGATTTCGGTGGTTGTCCTTGGGAGAAAATAAGTCGACGGAAAGCAAAAGCAATAAAAAATGATTTGGGAAATTACAACTTTTTTTGTACATCTTCAATTACTCCGGTCAACAAAAATCTACAATTCCTGCCGGTAGAGGTGTGCGCCGCCGCGCCACGCCGCCGCCGCCGACAGTTTTTGGCACGCCGCCGCCGCCGGTATTTTTGTATCGGCGCGCCGCCGTTTACAATTTAACCACGCCGCTGATCTATATTTTTCCACGCCGATTCAAATTTGAAGAGGTCCGTAGAATTTTCCGTGGAAATTTCGAAGATACAGTCGAATTTTCCGAATGATCCCCTCATCATCACGTTGGAACCCCAGAGAATTTTTCGTGAAAATACCAATGATTTCCTTGAGAATTATCGTTCAAATCTCCGTAAAATCTTAGAAAAACTGTGAGTGGAAATTCCGAAGAATTTCTCGCTGAAATAGATTTTTTGTGGTTCGGCAGAAAATAATTTGGCCGAAAGCAACAAGGCCGAATATGTAGTTTGACCAAGCACATCATTTGACCGAATTCCATCTAGCCCAAAGTTGTTTGGCCCAAAAAGTAATTTGGTCGACGACCTTTTCTTGTTTTAAATGTTTTTTTTTTATTAAGCACTTCCACTGTTGTTAAATGCGCGGTTTATCTAAGCCGGGTTACCATTTTCACTCATATATCGTGAGGCCAACACGATGATACATTTATATGCCCAGGGATGAAAAAAAAAATTCCAACCTTCTGCATGGTTTTGTTTTATGGCCCTGATTCGTAACTTAGCTCATGCAGAAATTGCTTCAACCTTTCAATCAAATATTTCTTCAGGCATTCCTTCGAAAATTCCTCCACGAAATGAAATTGGAAATTCCTTCAAAGAGACATTCTAAGAATTGCTTCGAGAAAATGTTTCCTCAGGAATTCCTTCGGAACTTCCTCCAGAATTCCATAACAAAAAATCCCTTATGGTATCCTTCGTAAAATACTTTGGAGATTTTTGCAGATATTCTTTTAAATTTTTTTCGCAAATTCGATCGATTTTAATTAGTAATTTCTTTAGAGGAACTTTAGTAAACTTCTTCAAGAATTGTACCGGAAATTTGTTTGAGACTTTCTTTGGAAATTCCTTCAGAACTTCGTACGGATATTTCTTCAGAAATTCATTTGACGATTCCTTTGTAAATTCTTTTACGAGATCTTTAGCACACTCCTCGGAAATTTTAATGTCTTTATTAATGAGATTTTCAGCCCAAGGCTGGCTCATCTCATATTCCTCGTAAATGTTTTAAGGAATTCCTTTAGAAATTTGTTCGGAAATACAGATGATGAAAAAGCATAAAATTGCTAAAGTCACCCCAGTCCATGTGACCAACACCTATTCTGGCCCCACTCACATATTAGTCCCATACCTTTTTTTCGCATACCGAGATAATAGCTATTGAAGTTCCAAATCGCATCTTCCATATGAAACTTTAAAAAAATCTAATACATTGAAACATCATCGAATCTAGCTGAAATTTTGCTAAGTTGTTCATCATTCGCTGGATTACCGTAAAGCGATTTAGTTTGATCGAAACATTGTTTAGTTTTGAGCAATTAGTTCATGTAAATTCTTAGTGGGTCCGTTATGCGGGCACTTCCAATATGGAACTATGACTTGGTATTTTTTCACTCATGGGCATACAAAATAGCAGTTTTTATTATGATTTATGGAAGTACATAAGAAGTGAACCCTATTCATTGGGTTTACTAAAAAGTGACGAAAGTCAAATGGGACTGTTATGCGAGTGGGGCAGTATTGTGCTCAAACATAGCCGCCAAAAAAACGGTAGTATAAGTATAGACATATGTATGCATAAATATAGACATATTTATGCTCTACTGGGAACACATTTGGAAAATGCTTCGGATTTTTTGATATTTTTTTCATTCGAAAATTTATTTACGAAAACTTTAGAAAACACCTTAAGGAATTGTTCTGGATATTCTTAGGAAAATTCCTTTAGAGGTTCCTTCGTAAATTCCTCTACGAATTTCTTTGGAAAATTTAATAAATTTCTCAAGGAATTTCTTTGGAAATTATTTCTAGAATTCCAGAGGAGAATATTTTCGATATTTGTTTGAGGAATTCCTCCAGTAACTTCTCCGGAAATTTTTTCGGCCATTTCTAGAGAGTTTCTCTTCTACAAATTCCTTTTAACATTCGGAAATTCTCTTAAAGTTTCCATAGAAATTTATTTCGAAATTCCTTCGGGAATCTAATCATAAATTCATTTTGGAGTTCTTCTGAAGGTTCTTTGAATTTTTTTGAGAATAAGTTCGAGAATACCTTTAGAAATTCTTTTGAAAATTCTTCTGGGAATTCCTTGGAAAATTCATTCGAGATTCCATCGAAAATTCCTCTAGCAGAAATCCTTCACAATTTCCTTTAGATTTTATTTTCTTATAAACCTCTTCATGTTTTACCTTGGAAATTTCTCCTGAATTACATATAGAAATTTCTCCAGGAATTCATTCGGGGACTCATCTTGGGAATTCCCCCAGGAATAATTTAAAAATTACGCTTTTAATTCCTAGGACATGTAATTCCTTTGTAAAACCATCCGAAATTTTTGTTTTTGAAAATTGATCCAGAAATTTCTCCGAAAGTTCTTCCAGGAACTGCCTTGAAATCCTCAATTATTTTTTTTTATACATTCATGAAGAATTTCCTAGCGAATACTGAGAAGATTTTACAAGCAAAACCTAATTGATTTCCATAATAAATGTTTAGCTCTCTTCAAATATTGCTTCGGGAATAATTCAGGAATTTCTTTAAAGCTAGATAAACGCTTTTTTTGTCCATAGATCGGAACAACGATTTATACGTGTTCAATTCTTAAATTGTTAATTTTTTTCATGTTTTAAAGTTCCCAAATTGTGTCAGGAATTCTCTGATAATTCCAGCATTTTACCAGGTTTTTCCGGTAGTTGTCACCCTGTGGAAATTCTGGAAAATTCCTCGTGAAAATTCCGAAGAACTTTCCATGGCAATTTAAAAAAAAACATCTCGTGCCAATTAGAATAAATTTCCTACTACTCCTAACAATTTCCATTAAAATCGTATTTTTTTTCTCATTTAAAAAAATTTCCCATGGAAAATTTCTGGTGAAAACTCCAGCGAGTTTCCCGTAAAAACTCCTTAGAGTCTCCCGCGGATGTTCCGAAAAATGTTCAGTGTAAATTTGACAAAATATTTTGTTGAGTTTTCTGGAGTACAAAATTCAGAACAATTTCTCATGAAAATTCTGAAAAGTTTCTCATGCAGTGAATTATTTTCCCCTGAAATTCCAAACAATTTTCCTTGGGAATTACAAACAGCTGCAAAGTAGTTCCTGTGGAAAATTCGAAAGTAATTTCCAATAATGAATATTTTAGAAAAAAAAAATCTGGAAAAGATGCTCCCGTTGATGTTTTGAAAATATCCCGAAAAAATGAAAAAACAAATCTTCGAGAACGTTATAAAAAAATCACCACGCCGATTCACGCCGCCGCCGCCGCCGGTTAAAATGGCTTTCGGCGTGACGCCGAAAACGCCGCCGCCGCCGACCAAAATTTTGACAAACGCCGCCGCCGTCGATTTTCGGACCGGCGCACACCTCTACTGCCGGGTTTATGACCACGCAAAAGCCTTATAAATATTGTATCGATCGATAAACGACAGCAAATGACATTTCGGTTTATCACAATCAGAGCCCTAAACGTGTCGACTTTCTTTTGCAACATTTCATTCCAGCCACCAATTTTTTTAGATGATCAATATTTGATTTGATAAAAATCGGTCGATGCGGTGAAGAGATATGATAAAGATGTTAATAGGAATTCAAAAGGTTGCGGTTTTGGCCAAAAATACTCCAGGATTTCCGCAAAAAGTCTATCAAATTTTCGATCAAATTCTTTGGAATTTCCTTCGAGACATTTCTCCGGGAAATTATTTGGAATTTCCTCCGGGAAATTCTTTGAAAATTCCTCCTGGAAATTCTTTGGAACTTCCACAGGAAAATTCTTTGGAACTTCCACAGGAAAATTCTTTGGAATTTCCTCCGGGAAATTCTTTGGAATTTCCTCCGGGAAATTCTCCGGAATTTCCTCCGGGAAATTCTCCGGAATTTCGTCGGGAAAATTCTCCGGAATTTCTTCCGGAAAATTCTCCGGAATTTCCTCCGGGAAATTCTCCAGAATTTCCTCCGGAAAATTCTCCGGAATTTCCTTCGGGAAATTCTCCGGAATTTCCTTCGGGAAATTCTCCGGAATTTCCTTCGGGAAATTCTCCGGAATTTCCTTCGGGAAATTCTCCGGAATTTCCTTCGGGAAATTCTCCGGAATTTCCTCCGGGAAATTCTCCGGAATTTCCTCCGGGAAATTCTCCGGAATTTCCTCCGGGAAATTCTCCGGAATTTCCTCCGGGAAATTCTCCGGAATTTCCTCCGGGAAATTCTCCGGAATTTCCTCCGGGAAATTCTCCGGAATTTCCTCCGGGAAATTCTCCGGAATTTCCTCCGGGAAATTCTCCGGAATTTCCTCCGGGAAATTCTCCGGAATTTCCTCCGAAATTGTCCGAATTTCCTCCGGGAAATTGTCCGGAATTTCCTCCGGGAAATTCTCCGGAATTTCCTCCGGGAAATTCTCCGGAATTTCCTCCGGGAAATTCTCCGGAATTTCCTCCGGGAAATTCTCCGGAATTTCCTCCGGGAAATTCTCCGGAATTTCCTCCGGGAAATTCTCCGGAATTTCCTCCGGGAAATTCTCCGGAATCTCCTCCGGGAAATTCTCCGGAATTTCCTCCCGGAAATTCTCCGGAATTTACTCCGGGAAATTCTCCGGAATTTTCTCCGGGAAATTCTCCGGAATTTTTCCGGAATTTTTTTCTCCGGGAAGTTCTCCGGAATTTCCCCGGGAAATTCTCCGGAATTTCCTCCGGGAAATTCTCCGGAATTTCCTCCGGGAAATTCTCCGGAATTTCCTCCTGGAAATTCTCCGGAATTTCCTCCGGGAAATTCTCCGGAATTTTCTCCGGGAAATTCCAGTATTTCCTCCGGGAAGTTCTCCGGAATTTCCTCCGGGAATATCTCCGGAATTTTTTTCCGGGAAATTCTCTGGAATTTGCTCCAGGTAATTCTTCGTTGAAATTTTCACCCGGAAAGTCTTCAGAATTTCCACGACAAGTTCTTCGCGATTTTCTTTTGGAAAATTCTTGGGAATTCGGCCGGAAAATTCTTCAGAATCTCCACCAGTAAGTTTTTGGGCATTTTCACCAAGTCTCAAGACAGAGTTCAGTGTGTGTTTTCTCTTGCTTCGGACAGCAGAACGAAATATTGTGTTCTGCTTTGTGCGGCCGGTAATAAAGCTAATCAGTTCAGTGTGTGTTTTCTTATTTGATTTGAGCAAGTATGTACAGTGCGTGGTGGTATGTGTTTTGGTCGTCGCGAAATAGTTCTGTGTTGATTTTACGATTGATCGTTTTTCGAATAGCAAGCAAAACTGTCGCGTGATCCGAGATATTTTGTTTTGATCTGTACGGTTCGCGTTTTTATTTGTATTTCATATAATCCCCTCGCTTAGATCGCATCACTTACCAAAGTGAATCCAGATAAAATATCCTATGCAACTAACACAATACCACAACCCGTGACAATCGTGGAGATGCAGAGGTGTTCTCGGTCTCTAGTAGCAACGAGAGTCGAACTAACAATCCTACCTTTCCTATATGACCGTAAGGAGGTGGCCGGCGCCGTTATTGACTTTAAATACGTGAGCTTCTGAAACGTGTACATTGAGAATGGATAGCATATCCCATGCTCCATTCACATGGTTCTCTGTGCAATTTCACAAGTTCCAGTCAATCACGGAGTAGCAACTACGAATTGTACGGCCATAATGCTCATGCTCATTTTCACCAAGTTTCAAGACAGTTTTTTTAATTATCATTGAAATTGCTCTGAAATTTAATTTGGAAGTTCTCTGATTTCAATGCGTTTTTTTTTTTGGTAAGACCTAGTTCTGCCCAATTTCGAGATCTATTTTAGTCGACTTGTTTTTTTTTCTTAAAAAAATAAATCAACTGAGACTCTCAATCGAGGTAATCCGTTCGTATATTGTGTTGTAAAAATAAAGTAACTTAGTCCAACTGAGTTTGATTCCCATGGGCGTAGCTTAAACTCTCTGGGACGAAAATGATTCGCTCGAAAAACTGATCCACTTCTTCTAATCCAACACCACTTGGAACAAAGAGGCCATTGGTTATTCACACCGTGTGTTCTAATAACTAATTATCAGTTGGCTACTTGACAAAAAGCTCAGGAAAAGCTCCCGCGTTCCATATCAATTACCACCTTCTCGTTGATGATGTATCGCTTCCAATTTTTGCTGCCTTTATTATGACAAGACAGCATTTTTTAGCCACAAACAAATCACGAGCATCACAAGAAGAGCGCTAACTTTCTTCCGCAGAGCTCCCTAGTTCGGTTGTCGGTGGCAACTTCTATTTGTACATTTTTTTCTTCCTTCTGCTCCACGCAAACCATCTCACACTGGCGAAGAGTTAGCTCCTGAGCTGGTTTCTCGGCCGGACACGTTCACCACTTTGTCTTTTGATCACGTGCCGTGGACGTGTTCATTAGACTAATATTTCTTGCTGGCACCTTCACCATCATCACCCCCACCGACCGCCCACGTGCCGCCCGAGGCTGCTGATGGTTTCGGACTTCTGCAGGTCCAGAGTTGGGAAAAGTGTGTGTATCGAATTTCAAATTATGTAATATTTTTTCCCTCTGCCGCGTTCAGCTGCATGCTCCTCTGGGTACAGATACACTCTACCCCACTAACCTCCATATAACCATATAAATATCTCGCTGGGGTTGTTTTTCTCGGCGATAGACCGACTTGTTTGGCAGCGCGAGCAAAATTTTACGAAATCGGGTAAACAGCCTGAAGCGGAATAAATCAATCGATCCGATTTTGGTGCCAATAAATAATACCTGGTGCGTCGACAAATCTTCGCATTCCGGGGAAAACAACTTTTTGTCATCACCGACCGGCGACGGCGCACTCGTTTGCAGGTCGGCAATCAAATTGAATTTAAAGTGGAGGAAGGGGAAATTCTTTTGAACTGTTTTTCGGCAACTCGCTCGTACTTCGCTGATAGTACAGATCCTGGCAGCCAGATAAACAAGTTACTTCTCCGATGGTTTATCCTTTATGAACTCTGTGCCGTAATAGTGAGGAGGAAAAAAGCACCAGCAACAAGGAGAGGCAGTAAATTTTCACCCCTTTTTCTTCATCGCCACCGAGCTCCAAGCTGGGAAAACATCGGTGACGTGCGAAGTAGCGCGAGGAAAAACTTTCCATCGCAGGTTTATCGCATTCACGTACCGTAGGAGTAAAAGTCTTCTGCCCTACTCAGCGAAAATACCAAAGCATGGGTTCCCAACGCAAGTAAGCTGAAGAACTTGATCCTTAACTTAACATAAAAATAACCTAACCTGCTACTAAACATGTACCAATTCGTAAAGTGGATTTTTTTCGTGATGCTTCGTTTCTACTTTTACGCAGAATCAGCTGACGCCCGTGAATTCCCAAGTTGGAAACCCTTCATGTGAAAGCACCCTTGCAAAATAGGGGAGATGATTATTCAACCCGGTGATGCCGCCGCAAGGATAAGAATACATCAAAGTCAGTGAGTGCACACACGCTGCTCGTCGCTCAGTCAGCCAAGCCGGAAAAGCGATATTTGATCGTATATTTAAATCACGTATTTTCGGGGGATTTTTGCCCAGCAGTCCTTCTGCCCCGACAAGTTAGTCCGCAGTGCTTGTTTGTATGGGGAGCGCGGAGTGGGGTCGTCGTTTTTCGTTATAAATAGAACATGCCGCTACCTGGTCCCGAAGCAAAGCTCAGTCCCATGTCATGTCACCTATCCATGCGAATTGTGCGTTGTGCGAGGAGAGCTGTCGACTCACGATGAGCAAACAGCTTGGCTTACCGACCCTCCGGGATGCCACCCTTTATGGGAAATGGGTATTTAGGTAAGCGAAATCATCCGAACCATCGCGACGGATCTGGCGGAGAGGAGAGATTATTAAGATGAGGGATAGAATTTAATCTACGAAAATCAAATATACGCACGGAGTTGCTTCCCGGCTGAATCTATTCACTGCACGACCTCACAAACACCGGCACGTGAGCGAGAAAAATCGGTTTCTTGCTGACACAGAAGGATCTGTTCCTGCTTCCCGCCTCACAGTGGCGTGTTGGTAACGGAACCTCTCCTTGTCCCGACAGGGGTGATCCTTTTGACGAAAATTCTATACGGCTCGGGTGAATGATTAAATCCAATGTTGGAAGGTGAATCGAACCCGAATTCTTACAAATGACGAGGTTCACCTGTAGCTTGGAAGGGGGAAAGCTTGGACCACTGATATTTTGATGAATATGGCTTATTGGGTGTAGGACGCTTTGGGCGAACATATTCATCGGTGAAACGACGATGGCGATGGTGTAACAAGATAAATGATATGAAAAGAGGCTTAATTTCGATTTGATTAACGTGATCGGAAAGGTTTCGGGTTTGATTTTGATCTGTCGGGCGGTGTATACAATTTTAGGGAAATTGGGTCGTATTCAATGTGGAAACCAATTTTATCGGATCATAGGAATGGCTGATTTCATCTGGGACAAATCAGATATTTGATTATGTGGAGAGTATCAGGCATAAAGTGTGTCTTTGGTGTGAATTGAAAGGAAAGGAAAAGAAGGTTTGTCAATTGCTACCGATTTTGGATATTGGATTTTGAGATAGTCTATCTGTTCATCGTGTGTTTTATTTTAAAATTCACTGGGGAATATTTTTCCCATTTTTATTATAGTTAACCTCTATCATTCTTCGACGTACAATGAGTAATGAATTGCACCAATCTCCTCGCATAAGGCTCAATTATCAAAAAAATTGAGTGGATTTAGTCCAATGGAACTAATAGCTAAGATCAATATTCGGCTTCGATCTCAACATTATCAATAACGTTTGGATCTGCATCGGTAAGCGCCCCATTTCTTGATTATCAGTTTCATGCTATTTTCAATTCTAATGACGAACTCAATTACCAACTGTGTATCCAAATATTACAAGAATAAACAAGAACATGAGAATCTTGTAACATGATTAGTTATGACGCACCAGCTTCATACCCAAACACACTCAATTAAAGTGACAACTCAATCAAGAGAGCATTTAATTAAAATGTTAATCAGAATGGAGATCGTCTCACGGCACATAACAAAGCGAGGTCAACTGCTACTGATTGGATTGGCCTCCGGAGCCTAACAACCTCTTCTTGCTGCCCGGCATATTCAGGTCGTTCATCTCCAACAAGCGTACAGTGCTACGAACGATCCAGTTTCTGTCTCACTGCTCCCTTATTACAAGTGAGAAAGGATTTAATTATTTCATTTCCTTTTTCCAACCTTCAATCAAAGTCATGAGCCCGCTCGCATTTCTCAAGCATCAAGAAGAAAATCACTCTCTTCCAAGACGACATAAGCTCCCGGTGACATCAGACAGCAGTCCTCCCATCATTCCGCACCACATACACTCGCACGGTCACAAATACAAGCTGTCATCGTTGCTGACTTTAATATTGATTGAAGTCCTTACCGACGACCGACTTCGCCCTACAAGACGATGCTATGGGCTGGTTGATTCTGCCCGCATCCATCAAGGAAGCAACGGTACACAGCCCGGACCAGCCATATGCATGAGCTCTTGCCACCACCGTACCAGAGCGGATAAGTCATGATCCGACAGATTCCTGGCAGAGCGGAGCGAAAAATAAGACCAAGATGAAGTGGAACAATGTAAATTGCATACAAACTACTCTGTCTTCCATGTTCCGTGTCCCATGCACTAAGCCCCCCGGAGGTAGGGACGAGGTCTGCTGCAACGATACTGACAGGCGACCCCAGGGAACAAGAACCCTGACCGCCTTCACCGGTTCACCTACACACGAAGCATATTAAAATTAAAGGGAAAGAGATCTAATATATCAAATGTCAGATCCAGTGCATGCGGTGGCTCTTCCTTGGGTTCGGGATTTCTTTCTCTGCTGGGATGCCCTGGTGCTCCAAAGCAGGAGGGCAACCTGAGTCCCAGAAATGAATTTTGAGCCATCGTCAACCAAATCTGGATGGGGCAGCGGGTGCGGTTTTGCATGCATGCTACCAAAGCTGATTATGTCTGCACTTCCACATCCACTCGACGCCGGCTTGGGCAGCTGAAGGCTGTGCGATATGAGACTGGAGTGAAATCAAGCGATGCGAATTATGATGCAGAAGATGAAATTTTCGACACATTACGATTAAAATACAAGAGACAGTGTTGATCAAGTTACTTTACTTGGGAGATTCAATAATAGATTCTTGAAATTTGTAATCAGGACCAACGGAAATTCATCCGAATTTCCAACGGAAATTAATTCGAATTTCCAACGGAAATTCATCCGAATTTCCAACGGAAATTCATCCGAATTTCCAACGGAAATTCATTCAAATTTCCAATGGAAATTCATTCGAATTTCCAACAGAAATTCATTCAAATTTCTAACGGAAATTGATCTATATTGCTAACGGAAATTCATTCGAATTCCCAACTGGAGTACTCACGAGTTCTCATCAGAAATTCATCTGACTTTCCAACGGAAATTCATCCAACTATCCAACGGAAATTCATTCGACTTTCTAACGAAAAATAATCCAACTTTCCAACGCACATTCATCCGAATTTGCAACGGAAATTCATCCGAATTTCCAATGGGAATTCATCTGAATTTTCAACGGAAATTCATCCGAATTTCCAACGAAAATTCATCCGAATTTGCAACGGAAATTCATCCGAATTTGCAACGGAAATTCATCCGAATTTCCAACGGAAATTCATCCGAATTTCCAACGGAAATTCATCCGAATTTCCAACGGAAATTCATCCGAATTTCCAACGAAAATTAATCCGAATTTCCAACGGAAATTGATCCGAATTTCCAACGGAAATTCATCCGAATTTCCAACGGAAATTCATCTGAATTTCCAACGGAATAGTCCCTGCTGCCCCCTCTTTCGAATTTACAACGGAAATTCATCTCAATTTCAACGAAAATTCATTCAATTTCCAACGGAAATTCATCTGAATTTCCAACGGAAATTCGTTCGAATTCGGAATGGAAATTTGTTCGAATTCCGAACGGAAATTCGTTCGAATTCCAATCGAAAATTTAGGTCAAATTCCGAACCGAAATTTGTTCGAATTCTTAAAGGAAATTTGTTCGAATTCCGAATGGAAATTCGTTCGAATTCCGAATGGAAATTCATTCGAATTCCGAACGGAAATTCATTCGAATTCCGAACGGAAATTCATTCGAATTCCGAACGGAAATTCATTCGAGTTTCGAACGGAAATTCATTCGAATTTCGAACGGAAATTCATTCGAATTGCGAACGGAAATTCATTCGAATTGCGAACGGAAATTCATTCGAATTGCGAACGGAAATTCATTCGAATTTCCAACGGAAATTCATTCGAATTTCCAACGGAAATTCATTCGAATTTTCAACGTAAATTCATTCGAATTTTCAACGTAAATTCATTCGAATTTCCAACGGAAATTCATTCGAATTTCCAACGGAAATTCATTCAAATTTCCAACAGAAATTCATTCGAATTTCCAACAGAAATTCATTCGAATTTCCAACAGAAATTCATTCGAATTTCCAACGGAAATTCATTCGAATTTCCAACGGAAATTCATTCGAATTTCCAACGAAAATTCATTCGAATTTCCAACGGAAATTCATTCGAATTTCCAACGGAAATTCATTCGAATTTCCAACGGAAATTCATTCGAATTTCCAACGGAAATTCATTCGAATTTCCAACGGAAATTCATTCGAGTTTCCAACGGAAATTCATTCGAATTTCCAACGGAAATTCATTCGAATTTCCAACGGAAATTCATTCGAATTTCCAACGAAAATTCATTCGAATTCCGAACGGAAATTCATTCGAATTCCGAACGGAAATTCATTCGAATTCCGAACGGAAATTCATTCGAATTCCGAACGCAAATTCATTCGAATTCCGAACGGAAATTCATTCGAATTCCGAACGGAAATTCATTCGAATTCCGAACGGAAATTCATTCGAATTCCGAACGGAAATTCATTCGAATTCCGAACGGAAATTCATTCGAATTTCCAACGGAAATTCATTCGAATTTCCAACGGAAATTCATTCGATTTCCAATGGAAATTCATTCGAATTTCCAACGGAAATTCATTCGAATTTGCAACGGAAATTCATTCGAATTTGCAACGGAAATTCATTCGAATTTCCAACGGAAATTCATTCGAATTCCGAACGGAAATTTATCCGAATTCCGAACGGAAATGCATTCGAATTCCGAACGGAAATTCATTCGAATTCCGAACGGAAAATCATTCGAATTCCGAACGGAAATTCATTCGAATTCCCAACGGAAATTCATTCGAATTCCGAACGGAAATTCATTCGAATTCCGAACGGAAATTCATCCTAACGGAAATTCATTCGAATTCCGAACGGAAATTCATTCGAATTCCGAACGGAAATTCATTCGAATTCCGAACGGAAATTCATTCGAATTCCGAACGGAAATTCATTCGAATTCCGAACGGAAATTCATTCGAATTCCGAACGGAAATTCATTCGAATTCGAACGGAAATTCATTCGAATTCGAACGGAAATTCATTCGAATTCCGAACGGAAATTCATTCGAATTCCGAACGGAAATTCATTCGAATTCCGAACGGAAATTCATTCGAATTCCGAACGGAAATTCATTCGAATTCCGAACGGAAATTCATTCGAATTCCGAACGGAAATTCATTCGAATTCCGAACGGAAATTCATTCGAATTCCGAACGGAAATTCATTCGAATTCCGAACGGAAATTCATTCGAATTCCGAACGGAAATTCATTCGAATTTCCAACGGAAATTCATTCGAATTTCCAACGGAAATTCATTCGAATTTCCAACGGAAATTCATTCGAATTTCCAACGGAAATTCATTCGAATTTCCAACGGAAATTCATTCGAATTTCCAACGGAAATTCATTCGAATTTCCAACGGAAATTCATTCGAATTTCCAACGGAAATTCATTTGAATTTCCAACGGAAATTCATTCGAATTTCCAACGGAAATTCATTCGAATTTTAACGGAAATTCATTCGAATTTTAACGGAAATTCATTCGAATTTCCAACGGTAATTCATTCGGATTTCCAACGGAAATTCATTCGAATTTCCAACGGAAATTCATTCGAATTACAACGGAAATTCATTCGAATTTGCAATGGCAATTCATTCGAATTCCTAACGGAAACTCGTTCAAATTCTTAAACTATTAAGCATTCATTCGAAATTCCAACGGAAATTCATTCGAATTTCCAACGGAAATTCATTCGAATTTCCAACGGAAATTCATTCGAATTCCGAACGGAAATTTATCCGAATTCCGAACGGAAATGCATTCGAATTCCGAACGGAAATTCATTCGAATTCCGAACGGAAAATCATTAGAATTCCGAACGGAAATTCATTCAAATTCCGAACGGAAATTCATTCGAATTCCCAACGGAAATTCATTCGAATTCCGAACGGAAATTCATTCGAATTCGAACGGAAATTCATTCTAACGGAAATTCATTCGAATTCGAACGGAAATTCATTCGAATTCTGAACGGAAATTCATTCGAATTCCGAACGGAAATTCATTCGAATTTCGAACGGAAATTCATTCGAATTCAATTCATTCGAATTCCGAACGGAAATTCATTCGAATTCGAACGGAAATTCATTCATTCCGAACAATTCATTCCGAACGGAAATTCATTCGAATTCGAACGGAAATTCATTCGAATTCCGAACGGAAATTCATTCAATTCCGAACGGAAATTCATCTGAATTCCGAACGGAAATTCATCTGAATTCGAACGGAAATTCATTCGAATTCGAACGGAAATTCATTCGAATTCCGAACGGAAATTCATTCGAATTCGAACGGAAATTCATTCGAATTCGCAACGGAAATTCATTCGAATTCGCAACGGAAATTCATTCGAATTCGCAACGGAAATTCATTCGAATTCGCAACGGAAATTCATTCGAATTCGCAACGGAAATTCATTCGAATTCGCAACGGAAATTCATTCGAATTCGCAACGGAAATTCATTCGAATTCGCAACGGAAATTCATTCGAATTCCGAACGAAATTCATTCGAATTTCCAACGGAAATTCATTCGAATTTCCAACGGAAATTCATCTCGAATTTCCAACGGAAATTCATTCAATTTCAACGGAAATTCATTCGAATTTCCAACGGAAATTCATTCAATTTCCAACGGAAATTCATTCGAATTTCCAACGGAAATTCATTCATTTCAACGAAATTCATTCGAATTTCAACGAAATTCATTCGAATTTCAACGGAAATTCATTCGAATTTCCAACGGAAATTCATTCGAATTTCAACGGAAATTCATTCAATTCAACGGAAATTCATTCGAATTTCCAACGGAAATTCATTCGAATTCCGAACGGAAATTCATTCAATTCGAACGGAAATTCATTCGAATTCGAACGGAAATTCATTCAATTCCAACGGAAATTCATTCGAATTCGAACGGAAATTCATTCGAATTCCGAACGGAAATTCATTCAATTCGAACGGAAATTCATTCAATTCCGAACGGAAATTCATTCGAATTCCAACGGAAATTCATTCAATTCGAACGGAAATTCATTCGAATTCCGAACGGAAATTCATTCGAATTCGAACGGAAATTCATTCGAATTCGAACGGAAATTCATTCGAATTCGAACGGAAATTCATTCGAATTCCGAACGGAAATTCATTCAATTCGAACGGAAATTCATTCGAATTCCGAACGGAAATTCATTCGAATTCGAACGGAAATTCATTCGAATTCCGAACGGAAATTCATTCGAATTCGAACGGAAATTCATTCGAATTCGAACGGAAATTCATTCGAATTCGAACGGAAATTCATTCAATTCGAACGGAAATTCATTCGAATTCGAACGGAAATTCATTCAATTCCGAACGGAAATTCATTCGAATTCCAACGGAAATTCATTCGAATTCGAACGGAAATTCATTCGAATTCCGAACGGAAATTCATTCAATTCGAACGGAAATTCATTCGAATTCGAACGGAAATTCATTCGAATTTCCAACGGAAATTCATTCAATTTCCAACGGAAATTCATTCAATTTCCAACGGAAATTCATTCAATTTCCAACGGAAATTCATTCAATTTCAACGGAAATTCATTCGAATTTCCAACGGAAATTCATTCGAATTTCCAACGGAAATTCATTCAATTTCCAACGGAAATTCATTCGAATTTCCAACGGAAATTCATTCGAATTTCCAACGGAAATTCATTCGAATTTCCAACGGAAATTCATTCGAATGTCCAACGGAAATTCATTCAACGGAAATTCATTCATTTTCATTTTCAACGGAAATTCATTCGACGGAAATTCATTCATTTTCATTTTCAACGGAAATTCATTCGAATTTCCAACGGAAATTCATTCGAATTTCCAACGAAAATTCATTCGAATTTCCAACGGAAATTCATTCGAATTTCCAACGGAAATTCATTCGAATTTCCAACGGAAATTCATTCGAATTTTCAACGGAAATTCATTCGAATTTCCAACGGAAATTCATTTGAATTCCGAACGGAAATTCATTCGAATTCCTAACGGAAATTCATTCGAATTCCGAACGGAAATTCATTCGAATTCCGAACGGAAATTCATTCGAATTCCGAATGGGAATTTCATTCGAATTCCGAATGGGAATTTCATTCGAATTCCGAATGGAAATTTCATTCGAATTCCGAATGGGAATTTCATTCGAATTCCGAATGGGAATTTCATTCGAATTCCGAACGGAAATTCATTCGAATTCCAAACGGAAATTCATTCGAATTCCGAACGGAAATGCATTCGAATTCCGAACGGAAATTCATTCGAATTTCGAACGGAAATTCATTCGAATTCCCAACGGAAATTCATTCGAATTCCGAACGGAAATTCATTCGAATTCCGAACGGAAATTCATCCGAACGGAAATTCATTCGAATTCCGAACGGAAATCATTCGAATTCCGAACGGAAATTCATTCGAATTCCGAACGGAAATTCATTCGAATTCCGAACGGAAATTCATTCGAATTCCGAACGGAAATTCATTCGAATTCCGAACGGAAATTCATTCGAATTCCGAACGGAAATTCATTCGAATTCCGAACGGAAATACATTCGAATTTCGAACGGAAATTCATTCGAATTTCGAACGGAAATTCATTCGAATTTCGAACGGAAATTCATTCGAATTTCCAACGGAAATTCATTCGAATTTCGAACGGAAATTCATTCGAATTTCGAACGGAAATTCATTCGAATTTCGAACGGAAATTCATTCGAATTTCCAACGGAAATTCATTCGAATTTCCAACGGAAATTCATTCGAATTTCCAACGGAAATTCATTCGAATTTCCAACGGAAATTCATTCGAATTTCCAACGGAAATTCATTCGAATTTCCAACGGAAATTCATTCGAATTTCCAACGAAAATTCATTCGAATTTCCAACGGAAATTCATTCGAATTTCCAACGGAAATTCATTCAATTTCCAACGGAAATTCATTCGAATTTCCAACGGAAATTGAATCGAATTTCCAAAGGAAATTCGTTTGAATTTCCCTAGGAATTTCATTCGAATTTCCCAATGAGCTTCATTCGAATTTCCCAAGGAAATCCATTCAAATTTTCAACGATCAAAACGAAACCGAATTGATTACGGGGGTGAATCCGATTTTCCAACGAAAATTCGTCCGATATTCCAATTGAAATTCATTTATTCAATTAGCTAATATTAAATAATTTTTTTGACACTTGCTATCTCAATGAATATCTAAAAACTATCGACCAAAAGTTAATCATCAGACTTCAATCCAAATCAAATTTCGTCTTTCACAGAATTACAGACAACACACATTACATAGATCATATCTTATATTTAGCCTTTTAGCTACCTCCAAGTATTTTAACAAAAAAAATCAACGGAAAACTTACACATCTATGGCGTTTCAGCTTTGAATGTTTTTATGTAACGTAAGATACCACGAAAATGTCAATAATTTCTTTAAGAATGCTTATCTTGGTGGAGAATTTTTCAGAGTAAATTACAAAGTCAGAACTATTGCAAGACCATACTGGACCATGAGCATTTTTTATCCATCCTGCGGTTATCAGCGAAAGTTCTCCCAATTTCCCCAAAAATCACATCCAATATCGCACAACCCTACCGAGCGCAAGTAACCGCGCTCCCACACGGAAGTGGAAAGATTCAATTTTGAATAGCCCCAGCGCACGTGAGGTTACGCTTCCGAGGGCATTAACAATAGCAAATTAAGCCATTTGTTAGCGCGCTCGTTCGCTCGCGGAAAACTGCACTCGGGAACGCGAACATTAGCTGCGCCAAAGCGGGAACCGAAACACCGACCGGCGAAGAAAAAGAACCCCGGAAACTTCATCAATTTCTTTTGAATTTTAATAGAAATATTACCGAGCGTTGACGTTCCCTTCAACCTCGCTTCATACTCCCGTGGAGCTTATTGGCTGGCGGTGGGATAATACGTCTAATTCGTGCTTGTCTGCCATGACGATGAAGGCTCTCCTATTGTGTCTGCGACTGCCTCTTGGCAGCGACGAAGTAGGAAAAGCGCTTTTCCGTCTCCTTTTTGCTGTTTTCCTGTAAAACAACTTGATCGATGGATTGCACTTGAAGAATGAAAAGTAGTTTTCGTATGGCTCAAACCGAACCCGGCTTATGGCTGTCCTCGTCCAAGAAGCGAGGAAACAGGCTGCAGAAACGAGTCAAACTTGCACCCAAAGTGGCATTTTGTCGTCTGGCGTAGGTGTTCCGGACGATGGTGCAGAAAGGGGTCTGATGGAGAAGAGGTCACCCGCGCGGGAGGTTAAAAGGGGTGATTGTTGCCTGTCAAAACATTTCACACGAGTGTGGCCCGAAGTAGGAAGCGGCGCCGGTTCCTTCAGGGTGTAATGAGAAATGAATGTAGGAGTTTTGTTCTGCTTCGAGGGTTGGGAGGTTGAGCCGGCCCACCGCCTTAGCTGGAAGGAAATGTAACTATGAAGGGCTCTTTGGAGAGAGTGTACTTTATGATGAATTGCAGTTCAGAAGACGACAACAACAGCAGCCTTGCACGGCTTCTGGAATAGTGTGCAGTTTTGCACTAGCTGAGGCAGTTGTTCTGACGGAATTCATGCTGACTGGTGGAAACGTGTGAAAAATTGAACATAAGAGGTGAGCGTCCTCGTCCTCGACGACAGCGTTGATGACGGTGTGATGACTGGGTGAGAATGAAAGCGCTGCACACGCCTTCGTCAGCGGGACACACAATGGAGCTGTGCGGTGGACAACATGATTCCGAAGTGACGATTACACTCGACGGTGATGGAACAAGTGGAAAATTCACCGCTTTGCTGGAGCCGGTTGCGAGTTCTCTGTTGTCGGCCGGTGCCACGACCACCCCTCCCTCGTCAGCGCAGCATCTCAAACACTTGAGAGAGCCTGTCATAATACGGTGCGGTTTTGTTAAACCTGCTTTCCAACAACAATTTATTACGTGTTTAGTGCGGAATAAGTTTCAGAAATTACGGGAAAATGCGCACAATGGGGCCCTGGGAGAAGTGGCTTGACACAGTGTCACATCAAGCAGCGTCACCCGCAGAGGTGGGATGGCGGGTGGTGAAGTGGGATAATTTATTTCTTGAAACTTTAGGGCTTTATTTCGAGGCTCATAAGGATGAAGTTTCTTCAGAGTCATGACCGAGTATTGTGTTCTGTTTCCCACCCCAAAGATAGAACTGGTGCGTGGAAGGCAGTGTTTTGTTAAAGACAAGAAATTAACTTGCGAACGTACTTTATACTAAACTTGGGCAGACGGAATTGACCCTTGGGTTTGAAGAGATGGTTCTTGACGCTGATTACTAAGCCAATGCATTATGAATCCGATGCCAAGCTTAAGATGAAGCCTTAGGGCAGCGTTACTCAATTAACTTCCATTGGGATATGCACTGAACTACTAAAAAGAGAGTAGATTTATGAGAGAAATTCTGATTTCGAAGCTGAGAAAAGGATGCCATAAATTTAGTACTTAACTGACTGAATGAACATATCGCAAGACCAACAAATTTGTCTTAAAGCACAAACCCCGGCAATCTGCCATTTTGCGCACTGTTACAAACCTCAAGATAACACTCTCGTTTGCCTGTCCCCACAACAACACCAAGCGGCGTATTAATCAACTGCAGTGGCACAATTTATGCTCCACTCGTATGATTAATTACCGTGGCAATATATTTCGTTCCCTCGCTGTGGCCCGAAGCAAGCAACTCAAGAGACTCCGGGTTCGGCGTCGCCGTCGTCGTGGACGTGGCTGTCCATCTACCAAAACCAAGCAATGCAAATCGGTCACCCGCCAACATTCATCCACCCACTCGTCCAGCAACTTCGAAGCACTGCATAGAACTGCAACAGCGCCAAAACATCGCCAACACACCCCGGAGAACGAGACAAATCACTCGTAATTACAGCAGCTTAGTTGACAAAAGCTGTGAGTTTCGGAGTTTGCCGGGCAGTTGATCCTTTTCTCGGTTGACTTTTTTGCCGGTCGGTGCATGAATCAAACGGCCACGCTGCTGCTGTTGCCGGTCGAGTGACGAGAACGATGACGGTCGCATGCTCCAGTTTTCTGCGATAAAAATCATCGAAAGCTGGTTGGAAACCGATGCATCCGATTGGACGGTGGTGGACGCTTCGATGGATTAAAAAAAAAACGTTCCGACGTGGAATGATGTGAAGGACGTCCAACCGATGGACCTTCGCGAACAAATTCCCAGGAAGCCTTTCAATGTTGGCATAACAACAATCGATAAAAGTATGTGGAACGGTTGGTTTCAGCTCGATGTGGCAGTTGGTGCGATTCGAGATTTAAATCCGCTGGGTGAAATAGGTGAAAGATTCCTCGCGCCAGCCCTGTAAACCCTTACGCTGTGAACCAATCCGCACGCCCTCGTACGGCTGTCAGTCCGTCAATCTTCCGCCCATCACGATCCAAGTTTTTTTTAATCCTCTACCGCTGCCCTGGAAATTGTCCGAACAAACACAGCAATTGAAAATTTTTCGTATCTTTTTCCGTCACGATGACGACTCCGAATCGACCAGGCTGGGCTGGATCGATTCGTCGTCCGGTAGGTGTTGGATGTGTTTGCCAAACGACAAAGCTAACCTGAAGTTTGAACCCCGTTGCTCGTCGGGTTCTGTAAAATATCGTGTACGACATCAGATACATTTAATCTTGATAGCCGAGCCCGGTGCACTGTATTTTTGTGCTGCTGGCTTCGACGAACCCTCCACAGAGGAGAGGTACCCGAGAGGCTCTAATTTATTACCGAGCGAGTCACCCGAAGCTCAGGAGCTTAAAAGAAGAAACCACCGAGCAGGGATCGAAAGCTACGTCGACGACCGATGGTTTGTTTGTGTGTGTGTGTACGATGCACGGACTTTGGCTTCGAGACCGAAACATGCAATTTTCTAATTAATTTAAATTCCATTCCGGTGGGGAAGCGGTGCGCAGGAAGAAGTCGGCTTACTGGAGACGTCAAAGGATTTTGACTATTGCTGTCATGTTTATTGCCAATGGACTTCCTTACCCCACGAGCGCGCGCTGGAGAGTGGGCTGACATGTTGGTGTAGGCACGGTGAACGAAGGGTCCCACTTTCTATCGCCGGAACACCATGGAGGAAACGTTTTTATTGCCAAATGCACTCAGGTGATTGAACCAATTTTAACTGAATGTTAATGGATTGGGAGAAATGTGGAGAAAGTGGGAAATAAGGGCATACAGTGGACGATTTCAATCTTGAAAGGCTTTTCTTTAGCTATGCAAAATAGAAAGCCCGATCATTTTATTGTTTGTTAAACTTACTAAATTATTGTATTCTTTGATTCGCAATTTCCGACTCAACATATCGGATTGAATCGAAGCGACCGGAAGTCATTCGGCCAAAAGTCATTTGGCCACTGTGCCGGAAGTTGTTTGGCAGAATATGCCAAATATATTAGGCCATTAGATCGTTTGGCCGAATTGTCGATCGGCCGGAAATGCCGTTTGATCCGCCCTATTTCGCATCAACACGTCATCATTTTGAATATGTCACGCTACTGATCTACAAACTTCCACGCCGATTGAAAACAAGTTGAAAAATATTTTTTCGGGATGTACTAGATCATCCAAATTGTCCTTGAGTACAGAACATGCGGTCTACAGCCATGAAACTAGATTTTTTCGCCACTAGAAGCTGTATTCAACCATATCCATAACATACTCGAGAGGACCATGAGACATGGTAAGATAGTTTTGGGATATCCCGGGTCATCCAAACTGTTCTTGAGTTCAGAACCTGCGATCTACAGCCACCACTCCAGCTTTTTTCGTCGCTTCAAGCTTGGATATGTATTCAACTATATCCATAATATACTTGTGAAGATCAAGAGACATGGTTATATGGTTTTTGGATATCCTGGGTCATTCAAACTATCCTTAAAGTCAGAACTTGCGATCTACAACCACTATACTAACTTTTTTCGTCGCTCCAAGCTTGGATATGTATTCAACTATGTCCATAACATATTCCAGAAGACCAAAAGACAAGGTAAGATGATTTTGGGACATCCTGAGTTATCCAAACCATCCTTGATTTCAGAAATTGTGATCAACAGCCCCACTTTAGCTTTTTTCGTTGCTTCAAGCTTGGCCATGTATTTTTTTCGTCGATCACATATTCATGAAGATCAGGGACATGGTTCGATGGGTGTTGGGATATCCTGCGTGATCCAAACTTTCCTTGAGTTCCGAACTTGCGATCTACAGCTATGACACCAGCTCACGTAACTAGAAACTAGGATACGTATTTAAGCATGTCCATAACATATTCCAGGAGGAGGTATTTTAAGTTGGTTTTGGGACATCCTGGGTCATCAAAACAGTCTTTAAGCTCAGAACATGCAATCCACAGGCACAGTAGTACATTTTCCAGCTTACCGGAAGCATTAAAAAACGTACGTGCGACTTCAACGTTGTCATAGTGAAAACATGCTTTATACTGGCATATAGAGCCTGTCTTATATAGCTTTATATTGCAGAAAAGCCAAATATAGTGCTAATGGTTACTTTGGGTTTCTGTCACTCAAAGCTCCAATTTATCGGCACCAACATTTCAAATTTTCTCAAAGTTACTACATATATGTATGTGATTATTACATTTAAATATATATACCAGCACCAATATTTAAAAAAAAATATTTCGCAGCTGTAGTTCTTAAGTCCCAATCTCAAAAACAGTTTGAATTGTTCAGAATATCTCAAAACTATTTTACCATACCCGTTGACCTCCCGGAAAGTGAAATGGATATAATGAAATTCATATTGAACCTTCTAATAACGAAAAGAGCTTCTAAACAGATGTTGATCCGAAGTCAAAAACTCAAGGACAGTTTGTATTGTCCAGAATATCTCATAACTATCTTACCATATCGGTTGACCTCCTAGGAGGTGTAATGGATATAATTGAACAAGTATCGAAGCTTTGAGTACGGAAAAGAGCTTCTAAGCTGCTGTAGATCTGAACCCAAGGGCAGTTTGGATTGCCCAGAATATCTCAAAACTATATCCTTTGTGCTCCCGAGAGGTGTAATGGATATAATTGAATGCATATTGAAGCTTTCAGTACTGGAAATCGATTTTCTTGTAGCTGTAGATTTCAAGTCCTAAACTCAAGGAATGTTTGGACATACGAGGAACTTAAAAAATAGTTTATTGTACATCACAGTAACTCTACGCATACGTTTAAATAAAAATCCTATTTTGAAACAATACAATCCGCTGCCAATACACCTAAATTTTTTTTCTTTCGTAACTTCACCGTGTTCATGACGTTCTAGGTTGTCGTAGGACCTTGATCGCCCATGCCTGATATTTTTCCCTGATAGGGGTGCTAATTTAAAAAAAATCGTTATAATCAAATTTTTCAACGAGTAAGGAACGTTTTTCCGCACGACCGAAAGTTGTTTGGCAGAATATGATTTTTTTTTTTTCGAAATGGACACTCGGCCAAAACCTATCTGACCGAAAATGTCATTTGGCCAAAATTGAAATACCTGTTCCACCAAATAGGTCATTTTGCCGAAAAAGTTGTCTAGTCAAATAGGTGATTTGGCTGACATGTCGTTTGACCAATATGGTCATTTGGCATACAGGGCCATTTGACCGAAAATGTCATTTGGCTGAAATGGATACGCGATCCAAAGGGTCAATTGAACGCATTTGGCAGGAAGGGATATTTGGGCGAACGTCGAATTGTCCTTTCTGCCAAACGACGATTTCCACCAAATGGCAACTACGGCCAAATGCCATATTCGGCACAACAACTTTTTTCGACCAAACTATCGACTTGGTCAAACGAACATTTGGGCCAAATAACCAGTTCGGTCGTGTGTCCTTTTTAGCTGTATGTCGAATCTATAGCCGTCGTAAGACATTTAGTCGTATTACGTTTGGTTGAAAGGCCATTATTTCGAATGGACGTTTGGTCGAGAGGCTTGGGACACTACGTGATGTTTGGTCGACAGATAGTCGTCGGATAGACATTTGATCGAATAGACATTCAGTCGGAAGTAAAATTTTCGAATGAATAATCTTTGTACATTTCGTCGAATTACGTTTCGTCAAATGGATATTTAAAATAATGAAACTTTATTCAATAATAATTAAAAACTAAATGATTCATAGCGGTGTTCCAAAAAGACATATAAATAATGCTCAAATATTGATGAAGGATTCATAAAAAGAATAAATAATAAGAAAACAATTATTTCCCTCGACACTCGACAATGTTGTTTCATAAGGGCAAATGTCGCAAACGTAAACAACGCACTATGGTCCAGGATACAGATTTACGCGGAAAGATGAATTTTACGCCAAAACTATATTTTTTAGAAAAAACTGTTGTTGTACAAAATTGTTCGAAATAGTAAGGCCATCATTATGGTGCAACCAAAAAATAGGGTGGCCCATCATATAAAAAAAAATTAGAAAATATTTTTTATTTTTTGGAATATTGACATGTTATGTTCTACAAAGTTGTAGCGCAGCTTATTCCAATCAATTTGGTTATAAAAACTTTTTCTGTAACTCTTAAGTTGGCTGATTTAGAGCAATTTTGCCTAATTGAATTAGGGTGTACCGATGCTATAGGAATATCGTCTGTATCTTCTTCCATTGTCGAGTTATATACATTTTTTTGAAAAAACATGATTTTAGTAAAATTGGTAAAACTTGAGATAAAAAAACAACATATCTCCAATTTTTTTTACATAATAAGGAATATGAGTTTCTCTTTCAAATGCCGTGTAAACATATTCTTTTGGTCTGCCCTAACCGGAGATATCAACTTATGAAAAAAATGTAATTTCGACAGAAAAACGATTATAACTTTTGATCGGTAAAAGATATTGAGTATATTTACCCATCAAAAGTTGCATTTTTTTAAGCTCTAAAACTTTTTCGAGAAATCGACTTTTTCGAGAAATATAAAACAAAAAAATTAGATCAAAATACTGTTTTTGTGAGGTACACCCTAATCCAATTAAGTAAAATTTCTCTAAATCAGCCAACTTAAGATCTACAGAAAAAGTTTTTTTAAGCAAAATTGATTGAAATAAGCTGCGCTACAACTTTGTAGAACATATCATGTCAATATTCCGAGAAATAAAAAAAAAATATTTTCTATTTTTTTTATATGATGGGCCACCCTATTTTTTGGTTGCACCATAATGATGGCCTTACTATTTCGAACAATTTTGTAGAACAACAGTTTTTTTACAAAATATAGTTTTGGCGTAAAATGCATCTTTCCGCGTAAATCTGTATCCTGGACCATAGAGCAATGCCTTTTCCTGCAAATTACTCAACAACTAAGACCGCTCTCAGCTAACAATCATTTGGAACTGGTGGCACTCTGCGCCTTCTATCGAACCAAACTGTAAAATACCGCCAGAAGTCTCTAATCTTCCTGAAATACGCAGAAGAAGTCAATGTTTACGTTTGCGACTTTCGCCCTCATACAACAACTCGCGGTGATCAATCCAAAGTAAGCGTTTTGTATGCTGCATAATAAATGTGAATATTTAGATGGATCTGATCTGAAGTTCACTTTTAGTATTCGACTGAACGTCCTTTCGACTAAATGTTCAATCGATCAAATGTCATTCAATTCAGCGTTGTTAGACGAAATGTCATTCAACAAACTGTCCCGAAGCCAAAGACATTTTCTATTAAACATCCGTTTCGAGAAAATGGATGTCAACTAGATGACTGTCGGCTTAACGTGTCTATCGGGCCATTTACATATGAACAAACGGCTTTCTGCTGAATTACTTTTGGTAACATGACGGAAAGGGCCATTCGGCCAAAAGTTGTTTCACTTAACCGAACAAACCATTGGGGTGAAACCCATTTGGTCGCAGCACATCTGGTCATTCCGCCGAAAAAGTTGGATGGCCGAAAAAGATAGTTGACTGAAATTACCGTTTGGTCGAAATGGTCATTTGGGAGAAAGAGCCTTTAAGCCGAGCAATGATTATGTACTACTCATTGCTCACTTCAAACTGTGAAAAGTGCAAAGATTAAATGAGAAGTGAGAAGTCTTACTTGTTACATGTTACATCTCACTTATTACTTCTTATTTATCATCTCTCGTTTCTTATCTATCAAGATAAGAGTAAAGAGGAATGATTTATTCGGCCAAACGGCATTTTTGTCAAAACGGCCTTTCCTATCATGTGACCGTTTCGGACAAATGATCATTTCGGCCAAATGATTAGTTCGGCCAAGCTGCCCCGTAACGCTGGGTAGACACTTTTGCGTGGTGTGTTACGGTGTAAGATCTAGCATGGTCACATTGTCAGCTACAGGCCAACCCTGACCCAACGAATGCCTTCCCCAATATCCCTCTCCGTGGTACTTAAGAGGGTGTCGCTAAGTCGGAGGCCTCTCATTATGTAAGTACTAAATCAATACTTCCTTCCCCTCCCAAGCTACGGCGAAGATGGGCGTGGCCAGGAGTAGTAATTCTCATGCTTTTGTGACTTTTATCGTAGATTGAAATCAAGGAGCACATCCACCTTGATTTCTGATAGCAATCTGAATAAGGATTCCAAATGAAAAACATGAGTATCACTAGTGTCCAATCTACGAAGTACACCGTAACTATGCTTTGCTAATGACATTTTCGGCCAAGCTATTTTCGCCCCAAAAGCCGTTTCGGTCTAACGTTCAATTCGGTGAAATGGCCTGTTAGGGCAAACGTAAGCCAGATCTACCAAATGGAATTCGACTAAAAGCCTTTTGACATAACGCGCTATCAGCTCAATTGGATATCTTTGTCTGAATGGCTTTTAGCGAAATGATCCGTTCCACATTATAAAATATTTATAGAATAAACACAGGTTTTTTTTCACACGGTTTGGATTTGGTCGTTTAAGACCTTCAGCGTCAATGAAGCAATGAGTTAACCCCACGAAAAAATTCACAAAAAATCAAAGAAAATTCAGGGGGTATTTACAAAGCTGTGAAAGTTCAGGTTAACCGAGAAATTAATGGATTCCAACCGTGTAAAAAAAACCTGGGTGTATAGAATTGACTGGCTTATTGAGGTCTTAGAAAGCAGTGGATGGCCAAAATGGTTGCTTGTTGCGTACTTTAGGCTTAAAGGCTTGCAACCAGTGTTGGTAAAAACTCAAAATCTCAAAACTCATGGACGATTCAAACTAAGCGTGAGTTGAAACGCACCCAACTCAGCACCTGAAAACTCATGGATGAGTTGAACCATCCATTTGAATCATGGTAGGTTTTAATAAAATAGAGAACAAAAAAAATGTTTGTCTCATAAACTATTAGACACTCTTCCATGTATAAACATAAATTGCCCCCAAATTGATTTCAAATGTGTTTTTAAGCCAGAATGTTTTTTTTGGCAAATGAGTGAAATGATGCGTTTTAGCATGAAAAATTCAAGCATGCTGCATTCCTTTGAAATCGCAGACGATTTCGTTCGCACGGGAGGGCTCGTTGATTGAGATTCTTGAGTGATCTTACCAACACTGCTTGCAACCAAAATTCTGCATAAAATTACTTTCTAATCACATATTTTGCTAAAAATATGTCACTCCATAATGTTCTATAAACATAAAAATGAATTTATGTCTGTCTGAACCTTATAGACTCCGAAACTACTGAACCAATCATCGAGAAAATTTATATATAGAGGTTTTTGGGGCCGAGGAAAGTTCTGAAAATGGTTCAAGGCCCCTCCCCCTTTGGAAAGGGGAGCTCACATACAAATAAAACAGAAATTTCTGAATAACTCAAGAACTAATCATAAAATAAATCAATTTTAGGTGAAACAAAATTTGTCGGGTCTGCTAGTAATGAAATAAAAACTGAATTGGTTCACAATATTTTCTAGGCACGAACACACCTTTTCTCATCCCGATAAAAGTTAGACCAAAACCGAATCTGAATAGCGAGAATCTATAAAAATAGTCTTTGTTAGTTTCATCCAAAGGTTCAAGACTTCACAGTGAGAGTCGACGCTGTCATACCAAATGAAGTCCTCCATGTATTCGTTCATTCACGTTTGGGACAGATGCTTTTCAGCATAATTTTGTAATACAAGTTAAAAGATATCGTTAGGGTCAGCAACAATATCTAATTGATTTGCCAATATACTTTTTAAGTTTGTTTATTATCATATTCATGGATTGTAATAAATGTGGTAAATATTCTTCTATAAAAGATTCCATCTCAAACATATTTCTCGAGTGACAAAACTATCTGTCCCAACTTTATCCGGAAAAGAAGGAATGTCAGTCCATTTTCCAGTTTCTTAAAATCTCGGCAAATAGCGCCACTCGCACTGAAGAGTCCTTCCAGCTTACACAACCGAAATCAACTCTCAAAGCGAAGAACGAAGAAAGTCCCCTCCCGTGTCGGCAGAATCCTTCCGCAAAACGAAGCCGTTAGTTCTGATCAAATAGAACCAGCCCCGTTCAGGGAAGCACTTTAAAATTCCTTTTCTCTGCGCCTGAAAAGCTGAAAAGCGCAAGTGTCCATGGCACGGCTCTCGCTCTATCTCGTCGAACAAACAAACGAGGCTGCCAACAACGAGACGAGGGATAACGAGCACCCATCAGCTTTGGAAAATTCTTCCACAGCAGCTGAAGAGCTGCTTACACATCAACTGCAGTGTGGCCGTCGTTGTCGTCGTCTTCGACGCCAACGAACTGCCAGTGACTCGCCCATCGTTCAAAGGGCGGGCGAAAAGCCATTTTCCGTTCCATAAATTATAAATAGGAGAAAAATGTGTACTTTTCTCTCGGACCGGTTCTGGGTGCAGCAAAAAATGAAGTGATCAAAAAATCAGGCTTCAAGTGCTACTCATTTATTCATACACACATATTAAGTACGAGAAATGGTTGCCTCTAAAATAATTTGCAGAATGGTCCCCAGGGGCATTGCAAGAGCCAAACTGACTGACTGTCAACTGGTTGCCGGTAAGCGAGCTGTTTTTCACTCCCGATTCGGTTGGTCGAAAGCCGACAGGATTCACTCACCACCCGCTCGTAATTGAGTTTGGCAATTTGCGATAATTATTCGGATAATTAGATTTACGAGCCCGCTCCGTCGACGTCCGTGGAATGATTCTGATTCCGAGAGTCCACTTACCCGAAATGAAAGTGCCTGTCCTGCACCACGCTAGAGCCGGCGAGCTCATGGACCGGGAAAATTAGACTACGAATGAAAGGATGCGTGTAAAAGTGTGTAATGGGATTTCCACTATTTTCTCTGAGTGTTGTCGTCGTTGCCGTCGCTAAACAACTAACAGCCCGGACGGAAAGACATCCGGCGCCGGGTTCCGGTGAAAGTGCTTGGTTAAAGGAGTAAAATCAATTTTCTCCTGGCCGAAGCAAACCTGGCTTACTTCCACTCAAGTACCTCCAACAAAAACATCCACGCGTCCTGTCCTGGCCCTTCGATGAAAGTCGTGTGTTATGATGGCAGAAGGAGGAGGGGGCTTTACAACTTATTTTCAGCACCCCAGTCGGGGTATAAAAGTTGACCCGGATAGCCGATGACCTACTAAATCTAATTACGTCCCCACCACCGTCGTCGTATTTAATCCGGATTGTTGAACCGAGCATGAAGGGGTACGCGGAGCAGGGAACGTTATCGTTTACGTGTTGAAGCGTACTTAGGTGTATAATGATGACAGTGCAAAAGCGTGGGTGTCCCCAAAATGTTGATGCGATATTGATTGGGTTCGGATCGGTAACGTTTGGAGGGCATTTGCAATGTGAAGTTATTGTATTACGCAGCAAAAACTCAATTTTGGTGTAAGCGTAGCTGATTAGTATTTGATACAATAATAAGTCTCTGTGGATCGATAACGAAATTGTGATAAAATACGAACACTGCGTGATATGATCTTTTCACAGACGTCTATTTGAAGGAGATTAAATACTTCACAGCGACAGCTCAAGACCAAGTTACCAAGACCAGAAACTTTTGTGATTAAACTCCCAGCTCAGCTTCCTAAATCAAACCGGAGTTTAATTTAACCTTGAGAATCTCCCCATTTCTTGTTCGACAGAGCCCGCACAGCAAGCTTCGAACTCCCCAAGCATTTCCAAAGGTTTTACCATCAAAGCATAATGTAATGACCATTTCATAGTGTACCGCACTCAAATCCAGAGGCAACTCCACACTCGAATGTGGGCACAGCAGAAGGAAGAGGGTGTTATCTCTCGCTCTCCGGCTGAACATGGTTTCCATGCCACTTCGGTATTCCTGCTGTCGGAGAAATGCGGAACACACATTCGTCCGACCATTATGCACATGACTGCATTATTCAAATTTTATTCCACACCCCCAACAGTGCTGGAAAACAGATCGCTTAGTCCAGTGTATTATATAAACGTGGATGCAATGTACGCCAGATGTAGTTGGACGACACTCTGTCGGAACGTACGCACACAGCACCCACCAAACACTTTCGAAGTTTGTCGTGTCGAAGGGATGGTATTTCAATGCAACGCAACTACCCGGTACCATGATTCCGGTAGCAGCAGCAGTAATAGCAACACCAGCCAACATCCGGGTGGCGAAGGAAAAATGACAATAATTAAATTGTGCATAATGATATTAAAATGTAATAATGATTCTCTTTTAAAATTTAATCATCATTTAATGTATTTTTAATTAACTTTATTTGCGCGCAAAACAATCTAACTGGGATCGATCATCGTTGCTATGTTGTGAGTTGTGCATTCGAAGCTTTGGCGCACTATTCAGGATGCCAAATTAGGGTAGTCCAAAGTGCCAACAAGAGTGAATTATTCGTTTCTTACGATTTGTTGAAAAGGATATCAGCATGTTGTACTTTTGGATGAATTTCTGTTGGCAATTGGAATGATTTTCCATTGCAAGTTATGAGATGAATTACTGTTAAAAAATCAGAAGAATTTCCAGTTAAACTTTATATGCTATTTCCGTTGAAAATTACGATAAATTTGGAATTTTGAAATTAGGAAAAAATTCTTTGGAAATTAGGATGAGTTGGATTACGATTAGGATGAAATTGAATGAAATTCCGATGGGAATTCGGATGAATTTCCGTTGGAAATTCGGATGAAATTTCATTGGAAATTCGGATAAAATTCTTTTGGAAATTCGGATGAATATCTGTTGATAATTGGATGAATTTCCGTTGGAAATTCGAATAAAATTCCGATGAAAATTCGGATGAATTTCCTTTGGAAAATTGGATGAATTTCGGAAATTCGGATCTCCGTTGGAAATTCGGGTGAATTTCCGTTGGAAATTCGGATTGATTTCCGTTGGAAATTCGGATTGATTTCCGTTGGAAATTCGGATTAATTTCCGTTGGAAATTCGGATGAACTCCCGTTGGAAATTCGAATGAATTCCCATTTGAAATTTGGATGAAATTCCGTTTGAAATTCGGATGAACTCCCGTTTGAAATTCGAATGAATTCCCATTTGAAATTCGGATTAATTTTCTTTGGAAATTCGGATGAATTTCCGTTGGAAATTCGGATGAATTTCCGTTGGAAATTCGGATGAATTTCCGTTGGAAATTCGGATGAATTTCCGTTGGAAATTCGGATGAATTTCCGTTGGAAATTCGGATGAATTTCCTTTGGAAATTCGGATGAATTTCCTTTGGAAATTCGGATGAATTTCCTTTGGAAATTGGATGAATTTCGGAAAATCGGATCTCCGTTGGAAAATCGGATGAACTTCCGTTGGAAATTCGGATTAATTTCCGTTGGAAATTCGGATTAATTTCCGTTGGAAATTCGGAATAATTTGCGTTGGAAAATCGGATAAATTTCCGTTGGAAATTCGGATGAATTTCGGATGAATTTCCGTTGGAAATTCGGATGATTTTCCGTTGAAAATTCGGATGACTTTCCGTCGCAAATTCGGATGAATTTCCGTTGGAAATTCGGATGAATTGCCGTTGGAAATTCGGATGAATTTCCGTTGCAAATTCGGGTGAAGTTCGGTTGCAAATTGGGATGAATTTCCGTTGGTAATTCGGATGAATTTACCTGTGAAATTCGGATGAATTTCCGTTGGAAATTCGGATGAATTTCCGTTGGAAATTCGGATGAATTTCCGTTGGAAATTCGGATGAATTTTCGTTGGAAATTCGGATGAATTTCCGTTGGAAATTCGGATGAATTTCCGTTGGAAATTCGGATGAATTTCCGTTGGAAATTCGGATGAATTTCCGTTGGAAATTTTGATGAATTTCCGTTGAAAATTTGGATGGATTTCCGTTGGAATTTTGGATGAATTTCCCTTGGAAATTCGGATGAATTTCCGTGGGTAATTCGGATGAATTTCCGTTGAAGTCGGATGAATTTCCGTTGGAAATCGGATGAATTTCCGTTGGAAATCGGATGAATTTCCGTTGAAATTCGGATGAATTTCCGTTGAAGTCGGATGAATTTCCGTTGGAAATTCGGATGAATTTCCGTTGGAAATTCGGATGAATTTTCGTTGGAAATTCGGATGAATTTCCGTTGGAAATTCGGATGAATTTCAGTTGGAAATTCGGATGAATTTCCGTTGGAAATTCGGATGAATTTCCGTTGGAAATTCGGATGAATTTCCGTTGGAAATTCGGATGAATTTCCGTTGGAAATTCGGATGAATTTCCGTTGGAAATTCGGATGAATTTCCGTTGGAAATTCGGATAAATTTCCGTTGGAAATTCGGATGATGGAAATTCGTTGATTGGATGGAAATTCGGATGATTTTCCCGTTGGAAATTCGGATGAATTTCCGTTGGAAATTCGGATGAATTTCCGTTGGAAATTCGGATGAATGTCCGTTGGAAATTGAATGAATTTCTGTTGGAAATTTGTATGAATTTCCGTTGGAAATTCGGATGAATTTTCGTTGGAAATTCGGATGAATTTCCGTTGGAAATTCGGATGAATTTCCGTTGGAAATTCGGATGAATTTCCATTGGAAATTCGGATGAAATTCCATTGGAAATTCGGATGAATTTCCGTTGGAAATTCGGATGAATTTCCGTTGGAAATTCGGATGAATTTCCGTTGGAAATTCGGATGAATTTTCGTTGGAAATTCGGATGAATTTTCGTTGGAAATTCGGGTGAATTTCCGTTGGAAATTCGGATGAACATCCGATGGAAATTCGGATGAACTTCTGTTGGAAATTCGGATGAACTTCCGTTGGAAATTCGGATGAATTTTCGTTGGAAATTCGGATGAATTTTCGTTGGAAATTTGGATGAATTTTCGTTGGAAATTCGGATGAATTTCCGTTGGAAATTCGGATGATATTCCGTTGGAAAGTCGGATGAATTTCCGTTGGAAATTCGGATGAATTTTCGTTGGAAATTCGGATGAATTTCCGTTGGAAATTCGGATGAATTTCCGTTGGAAATTCGGATGAATTTTCGTCGGAAATTCGGTTGAATTGCCGTTGGAAATTGATGGATGATGATTTGATTTGTATGAATTTCCGTTTGATGTTCCGTTCAGATGAATTTCCTTTGGAACTTTTGATAAATTCTGATGAATTTCCGTTGGAAATTTGAATGAAATTCCGTTGGAAATTCGGATGAATTCGAATATGCATTTAATGTTTATGTATAACACGTTACAGATCACCCTAATAGGATGCCAGGATCGGTGACAATATTTCAGAAGTGTTCAATTACTCGCCAACCGAAAATCACCCCGCCATCCAATGCGACTGCCTTTTGTTGTTTGCGCGAATGTTGTTGTCATCGTTCATCGTCGTCAACATAATCCACGGGATTGTCTGGTGGCTTTAATTATGCGCTAGAAATTAACCTCTCCCGGCTCCGCTCCTTCCTGTAGTTCCCGGAAGTGCCCCTGAAGCGAACAAGGGAGACGCCACCGGCCGATCGCTAGTCGGCAGCCAGACTGGAGCCTCCCGCGGTTTTGCCGCATGGTTCACGTGCCGTACCGGGCGCGTCACGCGGAGCCTTCTGGCCTCTTACGTGCGAGGGCTTGCCGGATTAGGCCGGTATTAAATTGAATTAAAGTTCGATGAAATTTAAATGAGTTGGCGTTGTTTCGGAACGGGTTTCGATTAAAATGCGAACCTGATTAGGCTTTCGAATTGGGGTGGCGGGTTGGGGTGTTTAAGCAGAAATTAGGCGTTTTGTAGCTTTGATTCGAGTTTTGTTGTGGTCCTGCCACCGTTTCACAATGGGATGCTCATTATCTGATGCCTCTGTAGCAGCTATGAAGAACGTTGCCTGCCGCTCGGCAAACAGCAATCGATCTTCATTAAAATGGAAGTTTTGTGGATTTTTGCGCCGCCAATATCGACGATTACAGTTTTCGAAGAACCTCCATTCACCAATGCGGTAAGTGATTAAATTAATATCCATTCGTGTGAATGACTTAATCAATCATGCTTCATCGACAGTGTCGAGAGTGTTCAATCATTCGGATCTTTGTGGCCAACACTGAATCCACCTTCCAGCAGGAACATGGAAGTCATTTTAAAGGATAGACAGGTAGCGGGAAAATAAACTGCTCCTTATCAGTGAGCTTCAATCAGGCATTAAATATGCAAAAATTACGTTCCTTTCGCGCTTGACTGCCATCCACATTATCGATTTTCCTCCCACTCTGCAAGGGGACGTCGTCTAGTCTGATGGAAGACCGCACCGGTTTTCATCCCCATCCGACCTGAATACATCGTCGTTACCCATTACGAGGAGCAACACAACTCGGTGAGCTAATATTTATGCGATGTCTCATCGAAAACGCCACCAAGGTCTGGGTGCAGACAAGCGGCGAAATCAATATGAATAAACGTCAATAAGAATGCTGCACGTCTTCAATTTACGAAAAAGGACGTCAGTAAAATAGAGCACAAACGACTCATTTTTCATGATTTCAGAATCAAACCCCAGGTTCCTCTTAACGAAGAGCACGAAACCGTTCAGGGTATCCTAACAAAAAAAATGAAAATCATGTTCCCCTCTCCCAATCTTCCACAAAAGAAATCATGATTCTCGGAAGAAGACGACAACAACTAAGGAACATGTGAGTCCGTTTTCCTTTTATTAAGATGAATGTTTGTTTCGTTCAAGCGAATCTGCATCACCTTGGATACCCTCCCCGCCACTCTTCGGGTTGACAGCCATTCAACGTGGCCTCACTGCTGGATGCTGCTGTTGCTGACTGAGAGCATAGCACACCTCTTTTTCCAGTCGACCAAAACAAACAGCACAACAAGTCGACGACCGACGACTACGACGACGACGACGACCAAAGGCAAAGAAATCGTCAGCCTTTGATGATAAGGAAAGCAGGAATTTCTTAGGTTTCCGACGGGGTTGCCGTGGTGATGCAAGACACCGAGTTGAGATATGATTTTCACCGTAAATGAAGATGAATTGCGATTCCACAAAATATGAGCAGGCATTTGTTACCATGGCGGCAGTGTCACCACCATCACCCGACCCCCCTACTGAATAATATCTGCTCTATGGCTTCACATTGGAGGATAATGCTCTCGGATGTGACCACCGCAGCGCTGCTGCTGGAGGGACTTTATTGAAATTTGAATTTAGGGGTGGGTGGTAGCGGTGAGGTATGGTTGGGAATACTCTTCAAAGGATTTTGAGGTATTACAGCTGGGGATGAAGTTTTGATATGTTGCGTTGCCTTGGCATTTGAAATGATTATTCGACATCCTTCTGCGGCAAGAACAAATCACATACTCAACCGGCACGAAAAGCATTCAATTAATGAAGTCAATGACCCAAAGAAGCGAAATAATCACATTCTGGTAAATATATCAAATATATGTAATTCAAATAAAACCCCTGATTCACATAACTGAACAACAAAAGTACATATGAATTGATATAAAATTATTTTCGCCATCGGTTTACGTAAAAAAAAACACGAGTCAGTCAAAAAGCCGCTTGGTGTGGTTTGGCAGAATTCCGACCATATGGTGCTCCATCGAATTGTCGACCTCTTGAACAGAATATCAAATATTATGTCCAACCCCGTACTGCTTACTTTTTTAATTAAATTGCTTCTAGAATTTTTGAGAAAAGTTTTAAAAACTTCTTCACATGGTTTCCCGTGGAGATTATTTGATTATCATCTTTCTGCTTCTTCTTCTTCATGCAACATCAAAGCGCCAATAAAAAGTAACGGTACAGAGAAAGTGGATGAATTTCCGTTGGGAATTCGAATGAATTTCCGTTGGAAATTCGAATGAATTTCCGTTGGGAATTCGAATGAATTTCCGTTGGAAATTCGAATGAAATTCCGTTGCAAATTCGAATGAATTTCCGTTGGAAGTTAGAATGAGTTTCCGTTGGAAATTCAAATGAATTTCTGTTAGAAATTCAAATGAATTTCCGTTGGAAATTCGAATGCATTTCCGTTGGAAATTCGAATGCATTTCCGTTGGTAATTCGAATGCATTTCCGTTGAAATTTCAAATGAATTTCCTTTGGAAATTCAAATGAACTTCCGTTGGAAATCCGAATGAATTTCCGTTGGAAATTCGAATGAATTTCCGTTGAAAATTCAAATGAATTTCAATTGGAAATTCAAATGAATTTCAGTTGAAAATTCGAATTAGTTTCCGTTGGAAATTGGAATAAATTTCCGTTGGAAATTGAAATGACTTTTCGTTGGAAATAAGAATGAGTTTCCGTTGGAAATTGGAATGAATTTCCGTTGGAAATTGAAATGAATTTCCGTTGGAAATTCGAATGTATTTCCGTTGAAAATTCGAATGAATTTCCGTTAGAAATTCGAATGAATTTCCATTGGAAATTTGAATGAATTTCCGTTGGAAATTCGAATGAATTTATGTTGGAAATTCGAATGAATTTCCGTTGAAAATTCGAATGAATTCCCGTTGGAAGTCAGATGAATTTCCGTTGAAATTGAATGAATTTCCGTTGGAAATTCGAATGAATTTCCGTTGAATTCGAATGAATTTCCGTTGGAAATTCGAATGAATTTCCGTTGAAATTCGAATGAATTTCCGTTGGAAATTCGAATGAATTTCCGTTGGAATTGAATGAATTTCCGTTGGAAATCGAATGAATTTCCGTTGGAAATTCGAATGAATTTCCGTTGGAAATTCGAATGAATTTCCGTTGAATTCGAATAATTTCCGTTGGAAATTGAATGAATTTCCGTTGGAAATTCGAATGAATTTCCGTTGGAAATTGAATGAATTTCCGTTGGAAGTCGAATGAATTTCCGTTGGAAATTCGAATGAATTTCGTTGAAATTCAGATGAATTTCCGTTGGAAATTGAATGAATTTCCGTTGGAAATTCGAATGAATTTCCGTTGGAAGTCGAATAATTTCCGTTGGAAATTCGAATGAATTTCCGTTGGAAATTGAATGAATTTCCGTTGGAAATTGAATGAATTTCCGTTGGAAATCGGGAATGAATTTCCGTTGGAAATTGAATGAATTTCCGTTGAATTGAATGAATTTCCGTTGGAAATTCGAATGAATTTCCGTTGGAAATTCGAATGAATTTCCGTTGAATTGAATGAATTTCCGTTGGAAATTGAATGAATTTCCGTTGAAATCTCGAATTAATTTCCGCGGGAAATTTGAATGAACTTCTGTTGGATATTCGAATGAATTTCCGTTGGAATCGAATGAATTTCCGTTGAAATTCGAATGAATTTCCGTTGGAGAATTCGAATGAATTTCCGTTGGAAATTCGAATGAATTTCCGTTGAAATTGAATGAATTTCCGTTGAAAGTCAAATGAATTTCCGTTGGAAATTCGAATGAATTTCCGTTGGAATTCGAATGAATTTCCGTTGGAAGTCAGATGAATTTCCGTTGGAAATTCTAATGAATTTCCGTTGGAAATTGAATGAATTTCCGTTGGAATTGAATGAATTTCCGTTGGAAATTGAATGAATTTCCGTTGGAAATTCGAATGAATTTCCGTTGAAATTCGAATGAATTTCCGTTGGAAATTCGAATGAATTTCCGTTGGAGATCGAATGAATTTCCGTTGGAAATTCGAATGAATTTCCGTTGAAATTCGAATGAATTTCTGTTGGAAATTCGAAGATGAATTTCCGTTGGAAATTCGAATGAATTTCCGTTGGAAGTCGAATGAATTTCCGTTGAAGTCGAATGAATTTCCGTTGGAATTCGAATGAATTTCCGTTGGAAATCGAATGAATTTCCGTTGGAAAGTCGAATGAATTTCCGTTGGAAATTCGAATTAATTTCCGTTGGAAATTCGAATTAATTTCCATTGGAAGTTCGAATGAATTTCCGTTGGAAATTCAGATGAATTTCCGTTGGAAATTCGAGATGAATTTCCGTTGGAAATTCGAATGAATTTCCGTTGAAAATTCAGATGAATTCCGTAGAAAATTCAGATGAATTTCCGTTGGAAATTCTAATAAATTTCCGTTGGAAATTCAGATGAATTTCCGTTGAAGTGGAATGAATTCCCGTTCGAAATTCGAATGAATTTCCGTTCGAAATTCGAATGAATTTCAGTTGAACATTTTAATGAATTTCCGTTGGAAACTTAAATGAATTTCCATTGGAAATTCGAATGCATTGCCGTTGGAAATTCAGGTGAATTTCCATTAGAAATTCGAATGAATTTCCGTTGGAAATTCGAATGAAATTCCGTTGCAAATTCGAATGAATTTCGTTGGAAGTTAGAATGAGTTTCCGTTGAAAATTTGAATGCATTTCTGTTAGAAATTCAAATGAACTTCCGTTGGAAATTCAAATGAATTTCCGTGGGAAATTCGAGTGAATTTCCGTTGGAAATTCGAATGAATTTCCGTTGGAAATTCGAATGAATTTCCGTTGGAAATTCGAATGAATTCCGTTGGAAATTCGAATGAATTCCGTTGGAAATTCGAATGAATTCCGTTGGAAATTCGAATGAATTCCGTTGGAAATTCGAATGAATTTCCGTTGGAAATTCGAATGAATTTCCGTTAGAAATTCGAAAGAATTTACGTTGGACATTCGAATGCATTTACGTTGGAAATTCGAATAATTTCCGTTGGAAATTCGAATGAATTTCCGTTGGAAATTGAATGAATGAATTTCCGTTGGAAATTCGAATAATTTCCGTTGGAAATTCGAATAAATTTCCGTTGGAAATTCGAATGAATTTCCGTTGGAAATTCGAATGAATTTCTGTTGGAAATTCGAATGAATTTCCGTTAGAAAATCGAATGAATTTCGTTGAAATTCGAATGAATTTCCGTTGGAAATTCGAATAATTTCCGTTGGAAATTCGAATTAATTTCCGTTGGAAGTTCGAATGAATTTCCGTTGGAAATTCGAATAATTTCAGTTGGAAATTCAGATGAATTTCCGTTGGAAATTCGAATGAATTTCCGTTGAAAATTCGAATGAATTTCGTTGAAAATTCGAATGAATTTCCGTTGGAAATTCTAATAAATTTCCGTTGGAAATTGGGCCGAATGAATTTCCGTTGGAAATTGGAATGAATTTCCGTTGGAAATTCAGATGAATTTCAATTTGAAATTCAGATGAATTTCCGTTGGAAATTCGAATGAATTTTGCGTTGGAAATAAGAATGAATATCCGTTGGAAATTCAGATGAATTTCCGTTGCAAATTCGAATGAATTGCCGTGGGAAATTCGAGTGAATGGCCGGGGGCAATTCGAATGAATTTCTGTTGGAAATTTGAATGAATTTATGATGGAAATCCGAATAAATTTCCGTTTCAAATGAATTTCCGTTGGAAATTCTAATGAGATTCCGTTGGAAGCTGGAATGAATTTCCGTTGGGGATTGGAATGAATTTCCGTTGAAAAATCTAACGAATTAACGTTGAAAATTTGAATGATTTTCCGTTGAAAATTCGAATGAACTTCCGTTGAAATTCAGAATAATTCCGTTGGAAATTCGAATGAATTTCCTTTGGAAATCGAATAAATTTCCGTTGGAAATTCGAATGAATTTTGCGTTGGAAATTCGAAAGAATTTCCGTTGAAATTCGAATGAATTTCCGTTGGAAATTGAATGAATTTCCGTTGAAACTTCGAATAAATTTCCTTTGGAAATTCGAATGAATTACCGTTGGAAATTCGAATGAATTTCCGTTGGACATTCAAATAAACTTCGGTTGGAAATTCAGATGAATTTCTGTTGGAAATTCAGAATGAATTTCCGTTGGAAATTCGAATGCATTTTTCGGCTGCACTTTTCATCCTATTTTGAGGTCAAGCAGTTTGTAAACAATTTCAAGCACAACAATTCTCAATATTCTCAAAAAACTTAGCTTCGAAACAAAAAAGAAGGTATCTTTCATCTAACATCTTCCCACAGAGGAAAGAATTCCACAAGCTACATCGCCCAAGTGGGAGCAGGTGTAATGAAGAATGACAGTTGTACCGTTGAAATTGATGGATGATGATTTGGTTGTATGAATTTCCGTTTGATGTTCGTTCAGATGAATTTCCTTTGGAACTTTTGATGATTCTGATGTAGTTTCGATTGGAATTTAGTGAAATTTCGTTGGAAATTCAGATGATTCGAATATGCATTTAATGTTTATGTAACGCGTTACAGATCACCTAATAAGTGCAGGATCGGTGACAACTTCCAGAGTGTTCAATTACTCCTTAACCGAAAATCACCCCGCCATCAATGCGACTGCCTTTTATTTATTTTTGAATGTGACTTGTCATCGTTCATCGTATCAACATAATCCACCTGCAGGATTGTCTGGTGAAAGCTTTAATTATGCATGAAATTAACCTCTCCGTCCGCTCCTTCTGTAGTTCCAGAGTGCCCTGAAGCAAACGAACGCCACCGGCTCTAAATCGCCAGTCGGCAGCCAGACTAAGAACCTCCACGGTTTGCCGCATGGTTCACGTGCCGTACCGGGCGCGTCACCGAACCTTCTGGCCTCTCTCACCCATTAGCGAGGAGCTTGCCGGATTAGGCGATAAATTGAATTGAAGTTCGATGAAATTTAAATGGTTGGCGTTGTTCGGACAGGTTTCGATTAAAATACGAACTCGATTAGGCTTTTCGAATTGGGGTGGCGGGGTTGGGGTGTTTAAGCGAAATTAGGCGTTTTGTAGCTTTGATTCAGGTTTCTGTTACGGGATTATATTTATCTGATGCCTCTGTAGCTATGAGGGCGTTGCCTGCCGCTCGGCAAACAGCAATCGATCTTCATTAAAATGGAAGTTTAGCGGATTTTGCGCCATAATGTAAGCGATTACAGTTTTTGAAGAACCTCCATTCACCAATACGGTAAGTGATTAAATTAATATCCATTCGTGTGAATGACTTAGTAATCATGCTTCATCGACGGTGTATCAAAGGTGTTCAATCATTCGGATCTTTGTATTGTACACAGATCCACCTTCCAGCTGGGAACATGGAAGTCATTTAAAGGATAGACAGGTAGCGGGAGAAATCGCTGCTCCTTATCAGTGAGCTTCAATCAAAGGCATTAAATATGCAAAAATTACGTTCCTTTCATGACTGCCACATCCATTATCGATTTTCCTCCCTCTGCCAGAGGACGTCGTCTAGTCTGATGGAAGATACTTTCGGTTTTCCTTCATCAAACCTGAATACATCATCGTTACCTGCCCATTACGAGGAGCAACACAACTCATTGAGCTAATATTTGTACGATGTCTCATCGAAAACGCCGCAAGGTCTGGGTGCAGACAAGCGCCCGAAATCAATATGAATAAGCATCCAATACAAAGTGCTGCATGTCTTCAATTTGAAAAGGACGTCAGTAAAATGAAACAAACGGCTGTTTTCATGATTTCGAATCAAACCCAGGTTCCTCTTAACGAAAAGCACAAGAAACCGTTCAGGGTATCTAACAAAAAAATGAAATCCATGTTCCCTCTCCCAATCTTCCACAAAATCATGATTTCTCGGAAGACGACAACAACTAAAGACATGTAAGGTCATTTCCTTTTATTAAGATGAATGTTTGTTCGTTCAAGCGAATCTGCATCACCTTGGATACCCTCCCGCCACTCTGGGTTGACAGCCATTCAACGTGGCCTGCTGGATATGCTGCTGACTTTGACATGGCACTCTTTCAGTCGACCAACAAACAGCACAACAAGTCGACGACCGACGACTACGACGACGACGACGACCAAAAGGCAAAAGAAATCGTCAGCCTTTGATCAGTAAAAAAGGAAAGAAGGAATTTCTTAGGTTTCCGACAGGATTTTAATGATGATGCAAGACATACCAAGTTGAGATATGATTTTTCACCGTAAATGAAAGATGAATTTTTGATTTCCACAAAATGTGACAGGCATTTGTTACCATGGCAGCAGTGTTGTCTACCATCACCCGACCCCCTACTGAATAATATCTATGTAAGCCCATCGGAGGATAATGCTTTCGGATGTGATACCCTTACAACGCTGCTGCTGGAGAGGGACTATTGAAATTTGAATTTAGAAATTGGGTGAGCATGGTGAGGTATGGTTGAATGTTCTTCAAAGTTTTGAGTGTGGCTAGGGATGAAGTTTTGATGTATTTGCGTTGCCTTGGCAATTAGGTATTATTCGACATCCTTCTGCAGCAAGACAAATCCACAAACTCAACCGGCAAAAGCATTCAATTAATGAAGTCAATGACCCCAAGATGCAAAATAATCACATTCTGGTAAATATATCAAATATATGTAATTCAAATAAAACCCCAGTTACATGGCGAACAACAAAGTACATATAGATATAAAATTATTTTCATAAATGGTTTTACGGCATAAAAACACAAGTCAGTCAAAAAGCTGCTTGGTGTAGTTTGGCAAAATTCGACCATATGAATTGCTCATGATTGTCAGACTCTTGAACAGAATATCAAATATTATATCCAACCCCGTACTGCTTACCTTTTTAATTAAATTGCTTCTAAATTTTTTTGAGAAAAGTTTAAAACTTCTTCATATGGCTTCGGAGATTATTTGATTATCATCGTTCTGCTTCTTCTTCTTCAAGCAACATCAAGCGCCAATAAAAGTAACGGTACAGAAAATGGATGAATTTTCCGTTGGGAATTCGAATGAATTTCCGTTAGAATTCGAATGAATTCGTTGAATTAGTGAATTTCAATTGGAAATGAATGTTCCGTTGAAATTCGAGAATTCATGGAAATTCATAATTCCGGATCGAGATTCGTGAAATTCAGATGAATTCCGTTGGAGGTGTCAATGATTTCCGTTGAAAATTCAGATGACAATCTCGTTGAAATTCAATGAATTTCCGTTGGAAATTCGAATGAATTTCAGAATTCCGAGGCATCAAATTGACGAAGTGAATTTCCGTTGGAAATTCAATGTCCGTTGGAAATTCAATAATTCGTTGATAATGTTTCTCGTTGAAATTCGAATAGAATTTCCGTTGGAATTTCAGAATGAATTTCCGTTGGAAATCGATGAATTTCCGTTGGAAGTCAGAATGAATTTCAGTTGGAATCGAATGAATTTCCGTTGGAAGTCGAATGAATTTCGTTGGAAATCAAGATGAATTTCTGAACTGTCCGTTGAAATATCCGGAATGCAATGATTCCGTTGAATCAGATTATTGAAATTTATCCGTTGGAAATCGAATAATTCCGTTGGAACATTTCCTTTGAGATGAATTTCGTTGAAATTCAGATGAATTTCCGTTGGAATCGAATATTCGTAAATCGAATAATTTCCGTTGGAAACGATCTCGTAATCGAATAATTCGTTAAATGATATCGTTAATTGAATGTTTCCGTTGGAAATTCAGATAATTTCCGTTAAATTCGAATGAATTTCCGTTGAATCAGAGAATTTCGTAAAGATGAATTTCCGTTGGAAATCAGATAATTTCCGTTGGAAATCGATAATTTCGTTGGAGAATGTTTCGTGGAATAGATATTAATTCCGTTGAAATTCAGATGATTCGTGAATGTGAATTCCGTGAGAACGAATTCCGATTGGAAGTCGATGATTTCCGTTGGAAGTAATTTCCGTTGGAAGTCGAATGAATTTCAGATTGGAAGTCAATGAATTTCCGTTTGGAAGTCGAATGATTTCCGGTGAATCGAATAATTTCCGTTGGAAGTCAGAATAAGTTTCCGCTTTGATAGATGGAGATTGGTTCAGTTTCTGAAGATAATTTCCTTGAAGTAATATGGAAATCGAATGAATTTCGTTGAAATGAATGAGATGAATTTCCGTTGGAAATTCGAAGATCAATAATTCCTTTGGAAATCGAATGAATTTCGAAGAATTCTTGGAAGTCGAACGTTTCTGTTGAAACTCAATGAATTTCCGTTGGAAGTCGAATAATTTCCGTTAAATCGAATAATTTCCGTTGAAGTCAGATAATTTCATTGGAAATCGAATGAATTTTCAGTTGGAAATCGAATGAATTTCCAATTTGGGAGAATCAGATAATTTCGTAAAATCGAATGAATTCCGTTCGGAAGTCGAATGAATTTCCGTTGGAATCGAATGAATTTCCGTTGGAAATCAGAATGAATTTCAAATTGGAAATCAAATGAATTTCCGTTGAAGTCGAATGAATTTCCGTTAAATCGAATGAATTCCGTTAAAATTCGAATGAATTTCCATTTCCGTTGGAAATTCGAATGAATTTCCGTTGGAAATTCGAATGAATTTCCGTTGGAAATTCGAATGAATTTCCGTTGGAAATTCGAATGAATTTCCGTTGGAAATTCAAATGAATTTCCGTTGGAAATTCGAATGAATTTCCGTTGGAAATTCGAATGAATTTCCGTTGGAAATTCGAATGAATTTCCGTTGGAAATTCGAATGAATTTCCGTTGGAAATTCGAATGAATTTCCGTTGGAAATTCGAATGAATTTCCGTTGGAAATTCGAATGAATTTCCGTTGGAAATTCGAATGAATTTCCGGTTGAAATTCGAATGAATTTCCGTTGGAAATTCGAATGAATTTCCGTTGGAAATTCGAATGAATTTGCGTTGGAAATTCGAATGAATTTCCGTTGGAAATTCGAATGAATTTCCGTTGGAAATTCGAATGAATTTCCGTTGGAAATTCGAATGAATTTTCGTTGGAAATTCGAATCAATTTCCGTTGGAAATCGAATGAATTTGCGTTGGAAATTCGAATGAATTTCCGTTGGAAATTCGAATGAATTTCCGTTGGAAATTCGAATGAATTTCCGTTGGAAATTCGAATGAATTTCCGTTGGAAGTTCTAATGCATTTCCGTTGGAAATTCGAATGAATTTCCGTTGGAAATTCGAATGAATTTCCGTTGGAAGTTCTAATGAATTTCCGTTGGAAATTCGAATGAATTTGCTTTTGAAATTCGAATGAATTTCCGTTGGAAATTCGAATAAATTTCCGTTGGAAATTCGAATGAATTTCCGTTGGAAATTCGAATGAATTTCCGTTGGAAATTCGAATGAATTTCCGTTGGAATTCGAATGAATTTCCGTTGGAAATTCGAATGAATTTCCGTTGGAAATTCGAATGAATTTCCGTTGGAAATTCGAATGAATTTCCGTTGGAAATTCGAATGAATTTCCGTTGGAAATTCGAATGAATTTCCGTTGGAAATTCGAATGAATTTCCGTTGGAAATTCGAATGAATTTCCGTTGGAAATTCGAATGAATTTCCGTTGGAAATTCGAATGAATTTCCGTTGGAAATTCGAATGAATTTCCGTTGGAAATTCGAATGAATTTCCGTTGGAAATTCGAATGAATTTCCGTTGGAAATTCGAATGAATTTCCGTTGGAAATTCGAATGAATTTCCGTTGGAAATCGAATGAATTTCCGTTGGAAATTCGAATGAATTTCCGTTGGAAATTCGAATGAATTTCCGTTGGAAATTCGAATGAATTTCCGTTGGAAATTCGAATGAATTTCCGTTGGAAATTCGAATGAATTTGCGTTGGAAATTCGAATGAATTTGCGTTGGAAATTCGAATGAATTTCCGTTGGAAATTCGAATGAATTTCCGTTGGAAATTCGAATGAATTTCCGTTGGAAATTCGAATGAATTTCCGTTGGAAATTCGAATGAATTTCCGTTGGAAATTCGAATGAATTTCCGTTGGAAATTCGAATGAATTTCCGTTGGAAATTCGAATGAATTTCTGTTGGAAATTCGAATGATTTTCCGTTGGAAATTCGAATGAATTTCCGTTGGAAATTCGAATGAATTTCCGTTGGAAATTCGAATGAATTTCCGTTGGAAATTCGAATGAATTTTTGTTGGAAATTCGAATGAATTTCCTTTGGAAATTCGAATGAATTTGCGTTGGAAATTCGAATGAATTTCCGTTGGAAATTCAAATGAATTTCCGTTGGAAATTCAAATGAATTTCCGTTGGAAATTCAAATGAATTTCCGTTGGAAATTCGAATGAATTTCCGTTGGAAATTCGAATGAATTTCCGTTGGAAATTCGAATGAATTTCCGTTGGAAATTCGAATGAATTTCCGTTGGAAATTCGAATGAATTTCCGTTGGAAATTCGAATGAATTTCCGTTGGAAATTCGAATGAATTTCCGTTGGAAATTCGAATGAATTCCCGTTGTAAATTTATATTTATTTTCGTTGTAAATTCGAATGCATTTCGGTTGGAAATTCGAAAGCATTTCGATGAACTTTTGAATAAAATTCCGTTGGAAATAAAAATGAATTTCCGTTGGAAAATTCGAACGAATTTCCGTTGGAAATTCGAATGAATTTCCGTTGGAAATTCGAATGAATTTCCGTTGGAAATTCGAATGAATTTCCGTTGGAAATTCGAATGAATTTCCGTTGGAAATTCGAATGAATTTCCGTTGGAAATTCGAATGAATTTCCGTTGGAAATTCGAAAGAATTTCCGTTGGGAAATCGGATGAATTTCCGTTGGAATTTCAAAAACAATTTGAAGCTCAACATCTCTCAATATCCACAAAAAACTTTCCTTCGAAACAAGAAGTACCTATTTTCCATCTAACATCTTCCCACAGAGGAAAGAATTCCACAAGCTACATCGCCCAAGTGGGAGCAGGTGTAATGAAGAATGACAGTTGTAAAGCGGGAAAACTGTGCTGCCCAACTTCCCGCGGTGCAGTGGAACGAGGATGAGTCTTATGAAAAATGCAAAGCTCGGCTCGGAAAAGCGGACCTGGCAGTTTCGGCTAAATTAAAGAAATTAATTTTCCCAAATTAAGAAAGTGGGAAGAAAAATTAACGTTCAAACAATTATGAAAGTTTGCATATTTTTGTTGCTTTTATATTTAATTTAAATTATTATTAATGTTTGCTCAAATGCACTCGGTCAGACCGCATCCTATACTTCATGTTATGAAGTAGAAGCATAACATTAAATGTTTTAAATGCAATTATCCAAATTTTTACTGGAAGTTGAAAATGCAGGCGTTTTCAGTTATCAATTGTTCTCCAGACACTTTCTTTGTATGGAACCTTCATCCAGTTGCCGTGTACCGTGCCTCAGTATCAGTTCGTTTTAGTGAGCAATTCGTGCGTGGTATTCACGCCTTCTTCCTGCTTCCATGGCTAGTATTCATGGAAATTAACACTAAACTCTGATAGCGTAATTCTTTTATCCGGATCGCCCCACACCCAATGCCCTTTCGGTTTGAGAGCGCGACAAACGTGGGCATTGTCCGTTCGTCCGGATTTCGTTTGTCGGTGCACGATGGCAAGCCTATTGCTCGGTGCTTCCGTGTGCTCGCCTCACAGGCGGACAACAAAAACATAAAACCATAAAATTTATTACAATTCTCACATGCAAACTCAATAAACATTCATAAAGTGTAAACTTAATAAAACTGTCAATTATTCACATTCTCCCCATGCGGTCCTTCGGAGAGAGGCTCGGAGCGCTACCCGTCGTCGCTGGGCGTCATGCGAGACTTCTTTGTCGTTTGTGCTGTTTCGGTGGATTTCGAAGAAGGTAACTATTTTACCGGAAATGGCACCGAATCAGTATCGGGGGTTGTGGTGGTGGTTGGGCATGTAGACTGCTGCTGTATGTGAAGCATTCGGTCATATACTTTACTGTCGTCGCCGACACAGTTTTATGGAATGCTTTTAGCGATGAATGACCGGGACGTGTTCCGGAGACCGTTTCGCGCTGGTCAAAAACAGGATTCTTGCGATAAAGTTGTGTATGCAATATATTTTATTGCACTTCAAGGAAGAATTGAAACCATTTTTTCTTTATTAAGATTACCGTACTCAGGAATCAACGGTAGTTTCGGAAGGCATTTGTACTACACGTTCCTACTTTCTGTTAAAAGGTGCTTACATTCTTACAATATGTTTGGGAGTTTGTTCATGCTATTTTTAATGGTATAAGAACTTATTTATTTCAAAGGTAAATACAAGAAGAAGTAGTAATAAATTATAATCCTAACCCTAATCGGATGAGTCCATTCCAGCTATATCTATGATTTTAGTATTTGACAGATTCACCATTCTATAGAATTATAATTATTGATTGTATTAACGAGCCAAAATTTTCTTTCAAATGTATTTTCAATTTTTCACTTCTCTAATTGACAATGGTAGAAATTGTATTGCCCCCCTACAAGAAATTATAGATTCGTTCCAGATATGCAATGTCAACAGTAGTGCATCAATGGACTGATTTTCTAAACAAAGCCTAAGGAATATCTAATCATAATCCAAGCACCATTGTACAATCTGATTAAGAATTTTTCTTGTTCGTTTGCAGTTGTTTTGGGACACTTGATGCGATTATGCCTTTCTCGCTTCTTCATTTTCCAAATCTGCAAAGATGGAAAAGATTGTTTTCACTATCATGACCGAAAAAAAAAACATAATAAACACATTATATTTGAAAGTAATTTCCATTTTTCTCATTTCTATCCCGATCATGTAGCAAGTGGATGGCTGCTTGTGAGCCCTTACCGGGCATGTCACGAACAGAAATAGCGCCATAAGGCCCACAGCTGGCCGCGAAGCCATTAGAAGCTTTAAATTAATTTTTAAGAGAAAATGTATTCCGAAAGAAAAAAAAAAGTTAACGCTTATATTAAACGGTGCACCATGGGACGGCCGTAGTCGTCGTCATCATCGTCGTCAGTGCTGCCGGAGAAAGTAAACAACCGAGAGCGGACCGAAATTAAATGAGTGAAAACGGCGAAGAAAAATAGCCATCGGCAAAATGAGTGACAGCAAAATTGCCATCCCTTTGGTACCTTAGTCGGGCACCCCCGCCTGAGCCAGCGGAGCCAAGACGGAGATGAGAGAGGCTGCGGTTGAGAATACATAAAACATAAGCAAATTATTTATTCATGACACCGAATTTTATTTTTTATATCTACATATATAAACAACATTTTCATTTACATTGCGCTTTACTTCACCCGGAGAGACACGCAAGGGGTAGAGGCGTCGTTGTCGCCGACATCATCATCATCATCGTTGTCGTCGTAGCCATCAGCATCAACAGCGCCGCCATCAGAATGGTGTCTCCTCGATCCAGAGGCAGCTATTTCCCTCTGTTTTGCATAGTCATACTCTCATGCTTGTATCTTGTATTGCTTCGTTTCAGTTTTTTTCTCACTCCTTGGTCCTTTGGAAAGCATTTATTCCAAAACCATGACGCGTGAGGCAGAGAAAAAGCGTTGTAATCGTAACCGTTTTCATGCTGATTTTATGCTGGCCGTCTTTGACACTGATTTTTCGCACCATTCAGAAGTCATCGCCCTTTGAATGTGGTTCCATGGAGATTATTGTCTGGTGGTTGCAATTTTTTACACATTGCATACATTTGCTTCTGGGGAGTGACTTGAATTTAATAAAATTTTAACCATATGAGCTCTGATTTTTTTCTACGGGAAATTCTTCGGAATTTCCACGGGAAGTTCTTCGGAATTTCCCGTGGAGTTCTTCGGAATTTTCGCGCGAAACTTCCCCTGAAGTTCTTCGGAATTTCCACGGAAATTTTACCGGAATTTCTACAGAATACTTCCGAAAATTCCCAGCGAATTTTTCTGGATTTTCCATGAAAAATTCTTCGGAATTTCCAAAAAAAATTCTTCGGATTTTCCACGGGAAATTCTTCGGAATTTCCACGGGAAATTCTTCGGAATTTCCACGGGAAATTCTTCGGAATTTCCACGGGAAATTCTTCGGAATTTCCACGGGAAATTCTTCGGAATTTCCACGGGAAATTCTTCGGAATTTCCACGGGAAATTCTTCGGAATTTCCACGGGAAATTCTTCGGAATTTCCACGGGAAATTCTTCGAAATTTCCACGGGAAATTCTTCGGAATTTCCACGGGAAATTCTTCGGAATTTCACGGAAATTCTTCGAATTTCCACGGAAATTCTTCGGAATTTCACGGAAATTCTTCGGAATTTCCACGGAAATTCTTCGAATTTCCACAGGAAATTCTTCGGAATTTCCACGGAAATTCTTCGGAATTTCCACGGAAATTCTTCGGAATTTCCACGGAAATTCTTCGGAATTTCCACGGAAATTCTTCGGAATTAACACGGAAATTCTTCGGAATTTCCACGGGGAATTCTTTGGAATTTCCACGGGGAATTCTTTGGAATTTCCACGGAAATTCTTCGGAATTTCCACGGAAATTCTTCGGAATTTCCACGGAAATTCTTCGGAATTTCCACAGGAAATTCTTCGGAATTTCCACGGAAATTCTTCGGAATTTCCACGGAAATTCTTCGAATTTCCACGGAAATTCTTCGGAATTTCCACGGAAATTCTTCGAATTTCCACGGAAATTCTTCGGAATTTCCACGGAAATTCTTCGGAATTTCCACGGAAATTCTTCGGAATTTCCACGGAAATTCTTCGAATTTCCACGGAAATTCTTCGGAATTTCCACGGAAATTCTTCGAATTTCCACGGAAATTCTTCGAATTTCCACGGAAATTCTTCGGAATTTCACGGAAATTCTTCGGAATTTCCACGGAAATTCTTCGAATTTCCACAGGAAATTCTTCGGAATTTCCACGGAAATTCTTCGAATTTCCACGGAAATTCTTCGGAATTTCCACGGAAATTCTTCGAATTTCCACGGAAATTCTTCGGAATTTCCACAGGAAATTCTTCGGAATTTCCACGGAAATTCTTCGAATTTCCACGGAAATTCTTCGGAATTTCCACGGAAATTCTTCGGAATTTCCACAGGAAATTCTTCGGAATTTCACGGAAATTCTTCGAATTTCCACGGAAATTCTTCGAATTTCCACGGAAATTCTTCGAATTTCCACGGAAATTCTTCGAATTTCCACGGAAATTCTTCGGAATTTCCACGGAAATTCTTCGGAATTTCCACGGAAATTCTTCGAATTTCACGGAAATTCTTCGGAATTTCCACGGAAATTCTTCGAATTTCCACGGAAATTCTTCGAATTTCCACGGAAATTCTTCGAATTTCCACAGGAAATTCTTCGAATTTCCACGGAAATTCTTCGGAATTTCCACGGAAATTCTTCGGAATTTCCACAGGAAATTCTTCGGAATTTCCACGGAAATTCTTCGGAATTTCCACGGAAATTCTTCGAATTTCCACAGGAAATTCTTCGAATTTCCACGGAAATTCTTCGGAATTTCCACGGAAATTCTTCGAATTTCCACGGAAATTCTTCGGAATTTCCACGGAAATTCTTCGGAATTTCCACGGAAATTCTTCGAATTTCCACGGAAATTCTTCGAATTTCCACGGAAATTCTTCGGAATTTCCACGGAAATTCTTCTTCGAATTTCCACGGAAATTCTTCGAATTTCCACGGAAATTCTTCGAATTTCCACAGGAAATTCTTCGGAATTTCCACAGCAAATTCTTCGGAATTTCCACAGGAAATTCTTCGGAATTTCCACGGGAAATTCTTCGCAACTTCCACGGGAAATTTTTCGGAATTTCCACGGGAAATTCTTCGGAATTCCCATGGGAAATTTCTTCGGAATTTCCACCGGAAATTCTTCGGAATTTCCATGGAAAATTCTTCGGAATTTCCTCGGGAAATTCTTCGGAATTTCCACGGACAAATTCTTCGGAATTTCCACGGGAAATTCTTCGGAATTACCACGGAAATTCTTCGGAAGTTCCACGGGAAATTCTTCGGAATTTCCACGAGAAATTCTTCGGAATTTCCACCGGAAATTCTTCAGAATTTCCATTGGAAATTCTTCGGAATTTCTACGGAAAATTCTTCGAAATTTCCTCGGAAAATTGTGCGGAATTTCCACGGAAATTCTTCGAATTTCCACGGAAATTCTTCGAATTTCCACGGAAATTCTTCGGAATTTCCACGGAAATTCTTCGAATTTCCACGGAAATTCTTCGGAATTTCCACAGGAAATTCTTCGGAATTTCACGGAAATTCTTCGAATTTCCACGGAAATTCTTCGAATTTCCACGGAAATTCTTCGAATTTCCACAGGAAATTCTTCGGAATTTCCACGGAAATTCTTCGGAATTTCCACGGAAATTCTTCGAATTTCCACGGAAATTCTTCGGAATTTCCACGGAAATTCTTCGAATTTCCACGGAAATTCTTCGGAATTTCCACGGAAATTCTTCGAATTTCCACGGAAATTCTTCGAATTTCACGGAAATTCTTCGGAATTTCCACGGAAATTCTTCGGAATTTCCACGGAAATTCTTCGAATTTCCACGGAAATTCTTCGGAATTTCACGGAAATTCTTCGGAATTTCCACGGAAATTCTTCGAATTTCCACGGAAATTCTTCGGAATTTCCACGGAAATTCTTCGGAATTTCCACGGGAAATTCTTCGAATTTCCACGGAAATTCTTCGGAATTTCCACGGAAATTCTTCGGAATTTCCACAGGAAATTCTTCGAATTTCCACGGAAATTCTTCGGAATTTCCACGGAAATTCTTCGAATTTCCACGGAAATTCTTCGGAATTTCCACGGAAATTCTTCGGAATTTCCACGGAAATTCTTCGAATTTCCACGGAAATTCTTCGGAATTTCCACGGAAATTCTTCGAATTTCCACGGAAATTCTTCGAATTTCCACGGAAATTCTTCGGAATTTCCACGGAAATTCTTCGAATTTCCACGGAAATTCTTCGAATTTCTACGGAAATTCTTTGGAATTTCCACGGGAAATTCTTGGGAATTTCCACGGGAAATTCTTGGGAATTTCCACGGGAAATTCTTGGGAATTTCCACGGGAAATTCTTCGGAATTTCCACGGGAAATTCTTCGGAATTTCCACGGGAAATTCTTGGGAATTTCCACGGGAAATTCTTTGGAATTTCCACGGGAAATTTTTTGGAATTTCCACAGTGAATTCTTCGGAAGGTTCTACGGAATTTCGATGGAGTTGTTTCGGTATTTCGCTGGAAACTCTTAGGCAAATTTCCCCGAAATTTCTGTTGATTTTTTACAGGAATTTTTATAAAATTATTTTGATTGATTGATCAGCGTCTCAGCGTTGCAAAACTGTTGGCTCCTCCTTCTTATGTACGACTCAATCCTTTTATCAAGCTGTGATGAAATTCTTTTTTGACATACAATTTCACTATTGCTTTTAAGATATTAAAGGAAGAAACTGAACAAAATTGGAAAAAAAATATATTCATAGCTCGAGCCCGCTCAGTGACGTTCGTATGTATGTGGATAACTTGTAAATATTTGAATAAACTCCGGAATTACTTTTTGGGCAGAAAACCGGTAAATCCGAATGATTTTTTTCCCTTCCCAGCCTCCATCAAACTACGATAAAAGCAATTTCAAAACAATTTCCTGCCGTTTACCGCAACAACGTGAATTCCATTCAATGTAGGCCACACAACCATCACTGCACGAAAATCCCCACCGCGCTGAATAAAATTAAATTGAATTTAGAATTTTACTTCATCCAGCTTGCCGGAAGTGACAGCAGAAACAAAAAAAAACATACAGAAACCAAAGTACTGCAACCCCAAAAAACGGTGTAAACTTGCACCGTGACGAGACCGCCACTATGTACAAAATAAGAAGAAATCACCCCAAAATTCCAAACACACATTGCAGCTTGCAGCGAAACTTTTCGTTTTTCCCCGGATTTAAGCTGCTGAATGGAGCTTTCCAGCACGGTTGCTCACTTTTACTTGGCAAAAGGGGATTTCACGCCATCGAAAAAAAAAAGCAGCAACAGCAGCAGCTAGAGAATGCTGCATAGATTTTGCTCCCTGTTGGTCCCGTTGAATATAGTTTTGGGCCTCGATCCGCCGTGCAGTTTGCATCATAGTGGCACATAGTGGCGTTTTTTTGCACGATCTCGGGGATTACAGTTAAATCACTAAATGTTTGGTTACCGATAGAAACCGCAAAAACAGTTATTGAAGTTTTATAACGGTTTTATCGCAACTCAATAAATTGAATTGTGACTAAATACTAATTTTAGTTGTTTTTGATGATTGATCTGGTTTTGTGGCAGTTTTTTGGCAGCACAGGAAAGCGAACACAGAGAGCATACCATAGAACTCCTTTCCTTTCCTTTCGATGAGAAAGGAAGTTTAGAATTCGTAATTGTTGCACCAAAATCTGATGTGAAAATCTGTTTCGTTCTTTAAATTTCCATATGTGATATTGAAATTTCTTCAATTTTCCATATTAGAATTTAAATTCTCCACGGGGGAATGATTTTGCTATTAGAAGAAGCAAAGTTTAATACTGACTAAGCGTGACGCGAAAAAAATCAAAGTAAAAAAAACTCGTTCAAATGCTCATTACTGTCCAAATGAACGCGGCACGTGCAACCAGCAAAGGGAAGAACTGATTTTTGGTTAGATTCCAATAACAAAATCGTATAAAAGAGGTTAAAATATCAGTTTGAAAAGGATATACCATCTTCGAGTTTATAAGCATTCGGTATATTTATCGTTCCTCTAAGTGATGTCGTAGTTTTGAAAAACAACTTGATGAACGAGAATATTGACATTGAAAGTACATTTCATAGAGCCACATTTTACCCAAATGGATCAAGCAAATATCGGACGGTGTTCCGAGTGTGCAGAGATTTTACAGTTCGAATTTGGTCTGTTGCTCGTTGGGCAAAGCTTGGAGCCGTGGACCGTGGTGAGTCCGTTTCCTGCTGGATCCCATTACTGGCTATCACGCTCACGTTGACTGACGACGACGCCGGTGGTGGTGGCAACCGAGCGCGACACAGCGAGCAGCGATACCTCCCGGCAAACGTTCATTTGCATAAAAATACGTGTGTGTTACAGTGAATATCAAATTTGAAGTTTTTTTTCTCCCATGCCAAATGGTGAATTGAAATCCTGCTTCACACTGTTTAACGGATGCTGCATGCCCGCCGCTTACGGAGAGGATGGGGGCGCTGCCATCTAACCGTGGAAAACATTTGCCCTCTGGTGAGTCAAGCAGACTACGACGACTCCGACGACGAGAAACGCTGATTCAGCTGCAGAACAATGTTTTCCAAGCTATTTTCCAACTCACGGTGAAGCTCATGTTGGATGTTGTCCGACGTCGTCGCCGTTGGTCGTGACGCTTTTATGGCTCTGTTACGAAACGTTAATGAAAATCTCGTATTAAAAAACGCAATCTCGTCGGAACGATCGACAACGCTTGACACCACCAACTGACGGCAGTCGTCGGTGCAGATTTCAGAACCTGTCCAGATGCTGGACGTGAAGAAGTTCACGTTAAAGAGCGAGGTCGATGGACCGGAACGATATCGGATATTTTTAATACATTCGGAAATGGGAGTTGAATTGTGGGAAAAGTCTGACACATTAGTGTCATATAAAATAAATCGCACTTAATCTCATTGTGTGTGAAAATTCCCATTAACTGAAAGGAAGGTAATAAACTCATTCTCATAAAACAACAGTCACTGACAGAATTGTACAGCTCGCGAAAAATCATAAAGAAGTTCTCCAACCGCTGGCTGACGAAAAACCGCTGACAAAAGTGTAATTTCCTTCCGCTTTCAACTTTCTCATAATTACAATAATTAAAAATTATTCAAATTTACCACAGTTCTTCTTCTGCCCCTGGCCGTACTTCGCCGGGGCCGGATATAGTGCCGTCACACCCACTAAAGTAAACCCCAAACCCAACTACGGTACGGTATGGCACATGCCATCAGCGGCAATCATAGAAAGCATCAACTACCGCACGAGAAAAGGTTGAAAGCACTTTTTAATTCCATCTTTTGGCACACCGACCGACACCACCGCACCGCCACGCCAGCAGCAGTTAGTGTTTAGTTGTTGGAGGAAAATTTTCGGTGCGATGGCGGTATAATTGGAGTGAATTAAAAACTTTTTCCGACTATTTGTGATGGGCGCGGATCTGACGGGTAGGAAGGTACGAACTGACACGTGAGACAGAAGGAAATTGCTTGGCGAAATTACCTTGAGAGCATGATCAGAGGGTACATGTGGTGTCTTTTTGAAAACTTTTAATGGCCTCGAGAAAAACACAATGATGATTTTTGATCTTGATTGAATCTATCTGATCATGGACTCAGCGGAGATCACATAAGAAATTCTGTACAAATCATTTTATTTTTTAGGACTTCTCTACATGAAAAGGCTCTCACGTTCATTACATAATTAAAGAAATTCTCCATCGCTAGAAATGAAATTTACTGCATGTAATGTAAAACGCCGCATGGAATGTCTTATATAGAGAAGATATGTTAAGCATTTTGATAGAAACATGAACAAAATTCAGCCAATTCAGATTGCCAATTCTCTCAAAATATAAAGTATCGAACAGCATAGTAAGAATTGAATACTGGGAAGATCACCTTCGGTGCCAGACCCGTTTTTTACCAATTTCCAATGGCAATAACCAACAACCCAAAGAGAAATGAGTTTATCTTTGGCATTATCATCAGCTTAATGAGACAACGGAAACATCCATACTTTCGATTGCCCGCCCATATTCAGACACTGCACCGCTTTGTACCAAACATTCCATTACAAATCGTCGCTAAACGTTCACTAAAAGCTCTAATTATAGTTCGCCCTTCTTTCCATCGTCCATTCTGTACTAAACGCCCGCAACAAAGTACCCACCAGCAAACACTCCAGGAATATGATTAAGCCAAATATTAGCATAACCAAATTGTTGCATCGTGCTCCGTCGTCGCCGTGGCTGACATTTGGTTGTTGTGGCGTGGCTGAGGCCCAAACTCTTTCCCTCCACGGTGGGACATTAGCCAAACCGCATCGCACGATTCCGGCTGGTCTCCGTGTGCCCCAAGAACTTATCGCGTGCTCAGCTGCGACGACGACGACGACGACAACAACACCAACGGAACCGGTACGCCCGACGACGGAGTAAGCAATTTATTCCTATGTTTATTTAGAGATCCTATCGCCCAGTCACGAAACCGCTAGCCCTGACTGTAAGCGAACATGGTTGTCGTTGTTGTTCAGGTGTCGCGCCAACATCGCCGTGGTCGGCGTCATCTTCGGCGGGCGGCCGCCTGAAAGCTGGATGATAATGGAATTAAAGCCACTTTCCGCGGAATGTCTGCTGGCGCCCAGCGGAAGGGCCCATTATGGCGCCCATCCGCCACGCATTGTTCGATGGAGAACAATCGCTTAAAGCACTTCGCCGTGGTCTGGTGAAGATCCTCTGGGAAAAACCCGCACAATGAGCATTGTGTATTACTTACTTACACCGTTTCGCGGGAAAATACTTAAAAGGAGCAACGGGTTGGAAAACGATTCCTTCGAGGGAATCCTTTAATCAACATCGTCTTTCGGTTGTTCGCCTCTAGGCAACCGGAGCTCCAACTTGGGCAGAAGAAATCTTCTGCATAATATGCGAGATGAGACAGACACAGACAGTTGGGTTGTGCCCTTGTTGAAAATCGGAACCCTTCCATCGTTTCCATCTCCAAGGTGCTGTTAATTATTCATTATTCACGAAATTTTCAATTCATTTAGATTGGGCTCTAAGTGCACGCTGTTGGAAGAAGTGAAGCAACAATTTCCCTTTCTTTGCCGGTTTCAACTTGGGCGATGGAAAAGTTGATCCGATTCCTCGTATTTTTTCCGTTTCGATCCCCGAGAGTGGGAAAGCTGGTTGTTATCCGAAGCCTCAGAGTTTCTTACCCGAGGATTTTCTTGTGAAATTTGAAAGCATTTTGCTGTATACGCCTTCATCACTCACAGTTTGTTTGTGCGGCGACGATGAGGCACTATGCAAAGCAGCCGACTTAGTGGCGGTGCGGCTGCCCGGCTTTGTGAATTATGAATGCACAATATTTTAACTCGTCTGGAAAATTGCAAAACAGCACCGAACGAAGTGACGATGCCTTCATCGATTTGACTGAAGAATGTTGCCAAGTTTCCCGTTCACTCCGGGCAGGGTGTTGGGCGCAGTGCAAATCTTTGGCTTGTGATACTGGATGGATTGAACTTGGTTGGTTTACTGGTCCGGCCTGTAGGGCGGTATTGGTTTTCATGAATTTTAATTGCGAATTAATTACAGCAGCAAGAGGCAACCAGATGAAAGAGATTCCCGGTTTAGTTAATCACCCGTTCGTTTCCATCAGGTTGTTTACGAGATTGATGAAGTGAAGATGAAAGGCGGATGAAGTAAGAGGTCAGCTGAGGGTTTGATTACAATTTCAAATCTCGTTCTACGAAGGGCATTGGGTGGATGAGGAGTTTGGCACTCTTCCAGTACTGGTTATGCAAATATCAGTTAAAAATGCATACATTTTGTTACTCTTTATGAGAGACAAAGTAAAGTAAATAAACATTTTGGCATTTCGTTTGTGTTTGAATTTTTTATGATTTCAAGGACATCGTTCGATCATTAGTTTAAAGTTCGATACATTGCGGTCCACAGCAATTTGAAAAATTTTGAAAAAAAATATTTTGAATACATAATTATCTGAAAACGTTTCTTTTCAAATCGAGAAAGACGATTAAATTGAAAAATATTCAAATTTGTAAATAAAGGCTACACTCGGAAATAGTTGGACACAAATATGGGTCATAAAAAATCGTTCCAGTCAATTATCTTCAAATGTTTGGGGAATTAATTACAGCATTAATGTTTGGCTTCCACTAAATTTTATTATCTCTATCAGATCTCTTCTACATAATCAAATGCCTGCACAATCCCTTCATAAGGTTTCAAGGTGATTGGGAGACCTGTTCCTTCAAAGTCAACTCGTTCTTCATTGGCTTGGATGTTGCTTCTGTTGCGAAGTCCGGTGACTTTGGTGTAGTTACCTTATTGACGTTTTTTGGTACAAAAAGTTTAAATCTATTTGTTCCACTCTGAACCAGGGTTGAATGTTAATTAAAGGAGTTAAACATGGAGTTGAGTGTAAACATTATTACCATGCGTCCGACCGTGGGTGGCCTGAATGTACTGTTCCAATAATATCGACCAAACGATTGAGTTAGCTATATTAGACACATACAAACCATGCTGACAATTATTAAGCAACTCATTTCAAGCATGACTGCATGCAAGTTAGCGACTTATTTTAGCGCGTGCCGAATTTTACTCACTTTTTGATTTACTCTGACGTTTCTGACCGAAGTGACAGCATGCTACATCCATGCAAACAACATCTTCTCTTCAAAATATTTATCTCTATCCGATCTGTTGTAAATCTCTTCACCCATCACGACGCACCTCTGTTTAGACATTTGGTCGCTGTTTCATTTGATGAGGAGTCTGACAAAACACGCCACAAGAATCTATCTTGTTTGTCGCATCTCAGAAACTCAACATTTTCCCGGCCTTGAACAGGTCAATTATCTTTGGTTTCTGGCTGTCGCTTTTCTCCTTGAATGACATTGTCAAATCTTGAATTCCAAAGCGCTTCCCGACCAAAGTATGGACAGTTCTGCAGTTTTCGGATCTTCGTTTTCTCGTTCCCCATAAAAAAAGTTCGCGAACGCTGCGCTTCTTTGTTTCAGCCAGACTGTTCTGTTACAGCTTTGGTAGCAGAATTTTCTGGACGAATATCATTACGAATTTGGGAAATGTTTTGAAGATGTTGATGATTATTCATTTATTAAATTACGGACTGGAGCAACGTGGTATAGAAAGTAGTTTTATTAGAGAATAAAATCTTCATGCGGAGTGCGGACTTTCTTCCCTGCCATCTGCATAATAGGAAGCGCGATGGAACTTCTTCATTATTTCGTTGATCTTCGATACAAAACGGAGGCAATACAGATGAGAGATATCAAAGAAGTTTCGTTGTGCCTGCAGCCACATCAGCCATCCAGCGCATTCCTGTTCAGCGTGATCATCAGTCTGATCGAGTTGGAAGGCTTTTGCAAAACCCCACAATCGCCGCAACGATTTTTCGCTAAGTCAGTTTCACGCTGGCAGCAAAGCTACAAAGTATTTCCTTCATCTTGTTAAATGATTTGCTTTCTGGTGTTGCGAACGACAGGCCCTATTCCATGTTCATGATTTCTGCACTACCAAGTCCAACGCTTCTATTTAAATATGGGGCCATAAGAACCAAATGCCACATCCGGACTCATGTGCCATTGAGGAAGACCGAGTATTACCACACCGTCTGCCCTTTGCGGTTGTAGAGGGAGGAACGACCGGCCGAAAGTCATTCGCCAGAATATCTCATTGGGCTGAACAAAACATTAGACCGAAACACATTTGGCCGAAAGTAATTGATCATTTGACCAAAAATTTCTTTTGCTCGAATAGGCTAGGAAGAAAAGCCATTTTCTCCAAATTACTCACACGACCGGAAATGACGTTGGGCCATATGTCCGAAAATGTCATTCGGCCGAATGGGTCATACGATTGTACATGTTGTTTGCTTATCGGGTTATATGGCTGAAAATGTCGTTTGACCGAATAATGTGGAATTTGAAAAGTTTGATGAAAACCATGATAATGTAGAAGTGAGAAACAACGAATTAAAAGTAAAAAAAATAATAGAAGTGAGAAGTGCGATGTCTGCCTTCTCTTTTCAACTTCTCATTTCCCACTTCTCACTGAGTAAAGTGAGAAATGAGAATTTAGGAGTAAAAAACAACGTGAGAAGTGAAATAACGTCTCACTTCTTACTCCTCATCTCTCATTTGTTTTTCTCTCCACTCACTTCTCATTGTTAGAATTCAGAATGAAAACAACCAAATGAGACATAGGAGATGGGATATGAGAAGTGATTAGTAAACGATCCGATATTACTTATCATTTTTCGTTTCTTATTTATAACTTCTTACTTTTAACTGTGAAAATGAAAAAAAATTAGAAGATACGAGTTGGAAGTGGTCGTCTCACTTCTCACTCCTCATTTATCACTTTAAATTTTACACTTCTCACTTTACACAGTGAGAAGTGAGAAATGGTAAGTATGATTTCTTAATTCTTATATCTCACTTTCTTACTTTTTATTACCATTTGCCAATTACCAAACATTTGACACATTCACTTTTGTTCGGCCAAATCACTAAAGTGCTAAACGACTATTTTGAATAAACGGCATTTTCGGAACTTTTTGCTTCTCACTGTGATGAATAAGAATAAGAAGTGTAAAGTGAGAAGTAACAACAAAACAGTGAAAATGATAAGTGAAAAATAAGACGTCTCACTTCTTACTTCACACTCCTCATTTCACATTTCTCTTTTCTCACTTCTCCTTTCACACATCTTTTTTTTACTGTGAGAAAAGAGAAATCAGGAGTGAGAAACTATACTTCTCACTTCACACATATATTTTTTTGCCAACAAATTCGCAATTTTGTCATTAATATCTTAATTTTTTTCCTATTCACTATTTATTTGAGTAAACGATATTTTTGGCAATATGACCCGTTTAGAAAACAACATTTGCGGTCAACAAAATATATTTTTGGACCTCTTTTCCAAACGACCATTTCAGTCAAATGAAGTTTTTGGGCAAATGACTCTTTCCAATCGATCATTTCGGATAAACGGCATTTAAGGCACCTTGGCCAAATACTTTTTCATTTTAATATTTAAATAAAAAATCACGAAAATAAAGTATATAAAAAAAATGATTCATCTAAATGAGAAGCTCGGCCAAACAATATTTTCGGCCGTATGTCCATTTGGACACATGACATTTTCAGCCAAACCATTTTAATTTGGCTAAATGTGGGCTTATGGGTTTCATGGCAATGCGGTTAACGACGTCTAGACGCATGAGCTACGGAGTGTGGCTTCGATTCCCGCCCCGGTAAGGAGGAAACTTTTCGTGATCGAAAAATTCTCCACTGGTCCACTGCACGTTATGTGTCCTTGTCCGTCGTCTCATGCTAGGTGTTAAGTCTTCAGTCTATACGGCCAATGTCATTCGGTATTCAACCAAATGGCTGTCAGTCGAATGATGTTCGGCCAAACAACTTTTCCCAGCGCTCATGTCTAATCGATCTAATTTGAAATTAAAACTAACGTCCGCAATTTCCTGATCACACTAGCACAGCTTTTTCAGAAATGAGGAGTGATAAGTGAGACGTCTTATTCACTGAAAAAATGAAAGCGCGAAGTGAGAGGTGAGGCAACTCACTACTCACTCCTCATTTCTCACTTCTCACTGTAAAAAGTGAAAAGCGCAAAGTGGGTAGTGAGACATCTCACTACTCACTTCGCGTCTCTCACTTTTTACCGTAAGAAGTGAGAAATAAGGAGACGTCTCACTTCTCATTTCTCATTTCTTACTTCTCACTGTAAAAATGAAAAAGCGCGAAATGAGTAGTGAGATATCTCACTGCTCACTTCGCACTACTCACTTTTCACAGTGAGAAGTGGGAAATAAGTAGTGAGAAGTAAGACGTCTCACTTTTCACACATCATTTCTCACTTTCCAACTGACTTATTCGGCTAAATGTCCTATTCGGCCAAATATCCTATTCGTTCAAATGTCCTATTCGGCCAAATGTCCTATGTGGCCAAATTTCTTATACGGCCAAATGTCCTACGCGGCCAAATGTCCTATTCGGCCAAATGTCCTATTCGGCCAAATGTCCTATTCGGTCAAATGTCCTATTTGGCCAAATGTCCTATTTGGCCAAATGACCTATTTGGGCAAATGGTCTATTCGGGCAAATGTCCTATTTGGTCAAATGACTTCCGACCTAGCGGCCTTCGGCCAAATGGCGTTTGGCCAAACGATATTCGGCCAAACGGCCCATCGTACTCAATTAATTGACCCAAAACGGAATCATGAAAATCTGATTCTCAATAAAAAATATGCAACAGTTCAGTCAACCTCAAAATCAGTGAAATTCAACTCCGCAACCTTGACCTTCTGTTCTTAGCATGAATGATCATTAGATTCAATTATCATACTAACTACTGTAATCGGAATAACAGCAAGTCCTTCATCGAGCCAAGTTACATACGAACAGTTACTAAAATAAAGCTGTCTGTCCATTACTCATTATTCACTGCTCACATTAGAAGCAATTTTGCAAATAATATAACTTTACCATGAATATTCCCCTACTAATTATGAATTCCATTCGTTTCATTACCAAGAGCCATAAGCAGAAAAAGTGGAGCTCCCAATGGGGGAAGATCTCGCCTCTCATCAAACAGACATTCATAATGAACGAACTGCATACGACCAACCACCACCCGTCACGCCGTGTTCCGTCTCCCTTCGCGCACACACACACTCATTACCCACAATGTATTACACCGAATTCCCATGCTCGCACTCACGTTTGCACAAGCACAAGCCGCGGAGTCGAGCTCGCGCCGCGCCGCGCCGGTTGCTCTCTCGCAAGCAATTACTGCAATTATGGGAACGTGAATAAATTATTTTCCTAATTATTTAATTGAAGCAAACGGTGCGCTCTTCCTTCGCACACAAACCGTCGCCGTCGCGCGCTAAAAGCAAACCATCCCGGCTGCACAGGATTTGTCAACACAGATTCCCCGTGTTTTTAACGCTGATGAGGATAAGGATGTGAACGGGCGTCGGGACGGTGCTCAACCACAAAAAGTTGCTTATTAATGCTTAGGCAAATTTGAGAAATCCCCTAACAACCGTCCAGGGAAAGTCGCAAACGAGTTGTGGAAAGTGGAACCCTTTTTTACGGGTGTGTCTTAGAGTGGGTATTAGTCGTCACCTCCTCCAACGGAACCGGTGGAAGAAAATTGAAAGGATGGCTTTTGGGGGAATTGTGGTTTTGGCGCGGAGAATTAATTTCCTCAACGACCGCCCGGATCAGCATCTTGAGAACGTTTCTTTCTTGCTGAAGAAGTGTCTCTGTAAAGCTGTGGAATTATTCCCCAAGCATTAAAGTTATAAAGCGACACTTTGCCAGAGCGGGTTGCTCAATTCCCTTCAGGACTTTTGAATATGTGAACATTTTCAGGGACAAATCAGATCAACATTCTTAACTTTTTCAAAATTGCCTCAAAGAATGTTAATTTAAATGGAATCCTAATGGTCAACGTTTTGTTTTGAAATTACATCACTTTCCGGTTGAATCCAAAAGGGATATTTGTTGTCTACAACCAGACCAACGAACGAGCAAAACAAAACTTTTCCAAAAGCTTTCAGCTAACTAAGAACCCAATCAAAATCACTCACGTGATTCCATTACCCTACCTTGAGAAAGCCACTTCCAATCCAAATGGGACACATTCATCCTCCCAAAGCACGGATCAAATAGCAATATTTAAAGCCATCAAAAAAGTGCCATTCGCCAATCTTCCACTGCCATAACAACTCGTGCCGACAGCAGCAGCACATATAAGACCCAACAGCAGCAACAGTAACGATAGAGCCAGGGAAAAAAAGACCTAAAAAGCAATCTCAGCTCCACTCGCTACCAAATCGAAGACAATAAAGTTAAATGACTGACCTGAATCGAAAATCCGTTGACGACAAACTTCTCCACGTGCGCCCTCCCTTCCGCTTTCGACAGCAAACCAACTACGGTACTCACGGAATGTCCAAAATGTCATTCCTCCTCCTAAATCTCGTCATCATCCTTACGAATAAAAGTCCGAACCGGTCGCGAATGGTAACCGACTGACGGGGTCAGACAATCGATACACACCCTCGCCGACTGCGGAATCGGGCAGACTAGAAGATACGGACGACCAGGTTTTCCAGAAGGGGGCGGGCGACTGTCCGTTGTCCAAAAACACCCCAAAGAATATTTGTTAGCGACAGAACAGACAGAATGAAGCAAAAAAAAAAAACAGGACGTTCGGGACAATGATCGTTTTATGTCACCATCTGCCAGTGCCAATTTAGAACGAAATGGTTCTTCGATTTTCCGCAGAGTTTCAGGTTGCTCCGCGGTCAACAACAGCTGAGTTCTCGTTGATCGAATCGAATCACATCAAACCACTTTCGGGGCAATTTTATTGCCCCAAATCTGTGTGCCTCCGTCGTCGTCATTCAATAAAAGTTTTCTTCCTTCTCCGGTTTTTCCGGAACTGGGAGCCGATGGGTGTCATAGCGATGATGGGCACTGATGACTATGGCGACGGAACAAACCGAAACTGGATGCTGAAACAAATAAAAATGCAAATTGGGAGTCCTGCTCAAATGGACCAATTAAAAGTGGGCATGGGAAATTTAATACACTGGGAACAGTCGCACACAATAAGGGACACGCGGGGAAAGGTTGCAATGTGAGCTGAATACGGAATGATTATGATTGAATGGGAAACAGTGGCGGAAGAATTTTCCGGCATGGCTGAAAGGCATTTCGATTCCAGAAGATAGGGGAGGGATAGTTGCTTCTGATTTTGGATGTCGCAAAATAGAAGGACATGAAGGTTAGGTAAGGCATTTCAGCCTTCTTCCAATGCCGGACAAGATTATCTTGATCCTCCTTCAGAAAGCCATTCAGACCGGAAGACAAGTTAATAATATTGTGCAAATAAAATTTAAAGTTTTCCGGGCCCTTCTAGAAGTCATTTGAAGCATTTGTTAGATTGTTGTTGGGAAACCAGGGGTGACACGATGGACAAATAGCTTTGCACTCGAGAAAATGATTTCAATTTGCTAAGATCTGACTATCCATGCCGTATTTTTGGGAGAACATGAAATGAAAAATTAGACTACACTATGGGGGGAACGCTTTTTACGTAGATTTTTTCAAGTTTTTATGCGGATTTTGGGAATTTTTTGAATATTTCTATTCTACGCACGTGAAAACCGACTCCAGTTAACATCAAATAACAACACGGTAGAATCAGTTCCCAGCTGGCCACCTATGAATAAAAAAATATTTGACTATTCGATTCTTTGATACTTCCGTGATCGTTTTCCGCTGACTTGTTTTATTTATCGTCGCTGTTTGGAGTCAACAATTTCGCTAACTTGGCAAGCGAATAATTTGTATTGTCACAACGTGGAAGTAAAATTTTGATGTTTTGCTTTCTTAGCCTCTAAAGGTTAGTATACTGTGCAAATAGCGGGATGATTCCGCTACTGAAATTCCTTGAGCAATATGGACCTGGCAAGTAAAGAAAATTTCGTAACGATAACCATGCTGGCTGGGTAAAGTAAATGGAGCTGTCACTTTTCCATGCAAAAACAATATTCCGTTCCATTATTCCGCACGGAAAAGTGACATTTCTCCCATACTGTCAAATTTACTTTGAAAATTTGATTATTTTTTCCGTAAATCTTTTCCGTATGAGCAGCGTAGGGCAGAACCACTTCAACTGGCGGGATGTCAAGACGAATTCTTAAGCAGGAGGAAAGAGTTGAAGGGTCCTATGCCAAAGTAAAGTCTGGCAGATGAGAGCTATGTGCTTCAAGTTAGAATCTCTCCGGCTTCAGATCATGCATTAAAGATCGAGAACAACTATTTGAAAAGTCAACGAGATAGCACAGATGCTTCCTTCGGAGCCTCGGCATCGCAAAATTCGATTCCATTCTTGCTGTTGTTTAACCATCCAAGCCTCAATCCAACTCTTTTACATCCTTCGTTACCATGAGGAAGATTCATTAATTACGTAACACCGAAAATTTGCCATTTTCAAACCCCCCTCCACCCTTTTTTTTCCTAAACAATGGAGGGGGAATCTGCTCAACAGACATCCTGAGTTGACCAGGAAGTGCGGGGTTAGGGATCACCGAGGGAGGCAGGACTACATCCCCGACCCGCTAAACCGTTTCCATTGCCGCCAAGCCCATAGTCCCTTCGGTACAACCAGAAAGTAATGCTTCAAAGGGGGGCCAGTGCACAACGCACCCTCGAGGTTAGCTGCGTGTCCTTGCAGCACCGAACATTGTAACTCGCTTTTTTAGAAGAACACCATGGTATCGTGCCAGCGCGTTGCCGGCTTTCCAGGTGGCCTTACCACGCCCTATGTCCTCGGAAGGTGGGAAGGGTCGACTTCGCGGCTGCTTCCCTCTGCACGACTGGTATCAAAAATGATGATGCCGCGTGCACCCCAAATTGACCTTTCTGCGATAGGGCCTATTCGCCAGCACACAGAGGGACTTGCCGACGCGGTGCCTACGCCTGCCCCAGCCTTGACGAGGACCCCTTTCCGTCCTCGGGCTCCGAACCCGCCCGGTTGACCGACGCCGCGAAAGCGACGATACCATGTTGTTCTTCGCGCGGCCACTTGTTCGGTAAAAGGATCGAGTTCGACCACAGAGCATGACCACCGGTATGACCCATGAAGCCAACTCCGATCCCTTGGACCACCTCTTATTTGCGCCTGAACTAGCCATCCTTGAGTCCACGCGCCACCTTCTATGTAGCTCCGAGACGATTTGGGCGATAGCCGATAAAACGGCGTTCCAGCCAACTTCATCTTTACACATCCTCCGAACTAGGTTGTCCGGGGTAGTGTCCAGACCTCATGTGGCAAGCATGTGGTCACGCATTGCGCGAAAACGTGAGCACACGAACAACACGTGTTCCGCCGTTTCCTCTAAACCTGCGCACACCAAACACTCGGGCGAGGCCGAGCAAGCCAGCTGCGTTACCTGCACTTTGATTTTTCAGCACGCTTAAACGCCGGGCACATCGAACCCCCCATGGGGTGCTTGCTGTTCACAGCTTTGCTGGAACAAATCAAACAATTGGGAGGGTTCGTGCAGCATTGTGCCTTATGTCCCTCCAATCCGCAGCGTCGGCAGAGATTGATTCACCCTATGTCACACTTTTTGTATGAGTCATTTGAAATTTTTGTATGGATTGTCGCACTTCGGGCCACCCCCTCCCCTCTAAGCGTTACATAATTTATGGATGCTCCCTGAGTGGCGAACCAGCCACTATCTCCCCCGCTTCCCAGACCTCACATAGAAGCAACGACAACTCATCCGATATTTATCCTAAGCAGGATAAATACTTTCCATACTCTCCAGAACCAGCGGCATCCAACTTAGGCTATTCCGCTGCAAGCATAACTGTCCCATTTTTGCTTGATTTCCTGTCTATATGGGAAAGATATGTTTTTATGGGCAGCGTACCGCTACCAAAATAACCGCCTCCAATATTGGAGTCGGTTTTCAAGTCTTCAATACTTCCAATATAGTCTAACTAACGCATCATCTGACCTAAAGACCCCAAAAAGGCTTTAAATCCCTTGGACCGTATGAAGTATGAAGAGCTATGTCCAGATTCCCCGGCAATACCCCCCCCCCCTCCTTTAGCACAGACATCATTCCTCACTAAAGCTGAAGAATGCAAGGTTCCAAAAGGCAGTTTCTCAGGAGGATTCTTTGGTAGGCAAGCGATTCCTTGCAGGCGTTATCAGGCCACTTTGTTCTTTCCTGCCGGACAACGATGGATGCGATGGATGGATTCAGACCTTTAGTAAGTCATACCACACTTGTTGTTACTAACTGAGAAACAAGTGATGCTGCATGGAGTAAGTACCCACGGTCTTCTCTTACGGGTGGTTATTCCTTTTGGACGCTTTCCGGGCATCCCGGATACACCTATCCTGATTATAAGTACCAACAGACCCAACGCCCCAGGCCTCTCCGGGTACTCCAATTCGGCTGATAAGTCCTGCTACTGCCAGCATTTCTCCAAATCTAGTCCAGTTTTTTTCGTATATTTATTTGACAGGCAGACATTCTTAACCGCTACTGTGCCGTGATCTACTGTGGTATTCTGCTGTGCAGAATGCACACAAAATCTATTTGTTATTGATGTCGTTGCCAGTTCATCTCGTCGTGAGTCCATTGTGTCCGTTTGTCCATGTCGTCTATCCAATGATCGTTGCATTATTTGGTTGCCATTTATCCGGGTAACGTTGGAGGAATCCCTCCGAGATGAACAAGTTGTCAGTCGTCATCAGGCAGCCCTGACGGTGAGGCGCGTACCCCAGAACGTCACCGTATGGGCTGCGGATCTAGTGACTGACGAAGGCTTGGTGAAGGGGCTGGGAATCGAACCCATGACCATTCGCTTCCGAAATCTAGTCCAGTTCCATTTGTCGAATCTGTCTATGGGTCCAAAGGTCACTCAGGATTCACCAAACAAGACACTCTCGTCAACAATAATTCCCTTCCGGACACCTCCGAGAGTAACCACACCGATTCCCAAAACGTTTTCTTCCCTTCTACCAGCGTAGCGTAACTAATACGTCATCATCATCTCGCTTATCTACGTCGGGATCTTTTCAGCATTTTTTCCTGACCCCTATGCTTCCTCTGTAGGCCAAACTCTGTCTTCAGTGGAACATTGACGATTATTTGAACAACCTTCTCAACATGGAGCTGTTGATCAAGGATAGTTTGTCATGGAGTGTAGTCATCCAAGAGGTCAACCATATCTCACCAGTCGCCATGGATGGTTCTCTTGGGGGCACGCACAAGAGGGTTACCAAGCTTGGAACTAACATCCGGCATTGACGATCGGGGATCCTCCGGACGATTCTTTTTGACGTATTACAGGTAGCATTCCTATATCCGTGGCCAATGTCATCCTCTCCCGTATAACACTTTCCAAAATCAAACAAAATTGAGATCTTTCCTCTCCAATGCTCAGCTTTGGATGGTACATGGTCGGATCCCAGTGGTGTTGCCTTACTCAGAACTTTCGGTAGCGGTAGATTTAGTTACGCTCAACGATGGTTCATCTACTTTTTAACTACCATTCAACTACCTACATCCGGCGCTTTCTACTCGAGCTGAAGTGGGAAGTTGCCCTCTACCTTTACGGTAGGAAGGTGGCAACATTTTCCAATTTAGGTCACTTCTAACGCCTCTACTCTTAGCATCGCCAAGAGACTGCGATGGCGCTATGATGCCGCTGACTAGGAATCTTTTGACAACAATATCCGACACGCGTTAGAGAATGGTACCCCGTTTTTGGCTCCTCCAAGACCAGCCTCGATGCCGTTGGTTCATTTATCCCGCTAACCGGTTCTCGGCCTGGACGTGAAGCCTTTCGTTAGTGGACAGATGAAACGCGTCGTGTTGTTAAGGCCAGAGATTGTACAGCACTTTTTCATAGAAGAAGAAACATTTTTGAGAAGGGTTTTATTGAACCCTCGGATGTTTGGATAACTTCTCCCAACAAGGCAATAAACTTCATTCGTTTAATTATACCTTACTGGGATAATAATCATAGTCAGTAAGTTCAAATCACTCTTCAATGGTGTTTTAGACTATCTGACTTCTACTATACATTAAAAAGGGGCCCGCCACGATAGATCAAATATCTGGTCGCAGTGGATATTGTACCCGACAGAAAAAAAAAGGCCTGAGAGAAGGCCCTCCAAACGCTCAGGAGGCTTCCTTCTGGTCATCCGGGATCGGTCTTGGAATTGGAAAATTATAAACAAAAACATTACAAGAGATGAACGGTCATTCAAGGTGCCAAGAGGTAGCAATGGGAAGACTAACTTGACTTCGTCAATACGACCAAACTGTGACATATCGACTTGCAAGACCGCACCACTTTCGATCCGGCGGAGGATGCCAACGCCCTTGGGGAATATTTTGCATTGCTAGTGTAGGTCGGTGGATGTCTGACCGATTTCCAAATTTTCGAGTCTCGCCGGGCTGACTGAGTTCCCCAATTAATCAATCTTTTTTTCATTTTCCGAGTTGTTCTTTATCTTTTCCAGAAGTTCCAGCAGAAAGTCTACTAAATGATCAATAATCTTATTCCTTGATTTGGTTAATCAAAGATGATCTGATCAAACCTTTCCCGACGAGAGGCGGCTCAGCCACGTCTGTTATAATCTGAAGCCTCCCGGGAGGCTAGCGGCCTACCTTTCTGATCTCTTGCGTATGAAAGGTTGTAGAGAGACTGGACAATCACCGGCTATGTGAGAATCTTGAAGAGGAAGGAAGATTTGGTTTCCGACAACATGCCTTCCGCCCAGAAATGCTTTGGCTTTTGGTCTGGAATTACCTCATGGAACGCTCGTTCCTTAACAATCATTTTTCGAGGTCCTATCAGAAGAAACAGATGTGCCCCAAGGACCTAGTGGTCACACTCTTCTTAATCGCCATGGATGGGATGTTTAGATTCCTTCCGCCCAACACCTTTTGATCGTCGTCTGAGACACTCCTTGATAGACTCGGATTTTGGCGTAATCCACCGGTAATGCCGTTTCTCATTTGGCCACTTCAGTAGGGTGCTCGAGGACTGTCAGCAAGTGCGTCCATGGGAACTTGTGTTGTAGAAGAGACCAATTGCTCAAGCTGAGCATCAATTTGGAAAGAACTCCGTATCCCTAACCGCACACTTGTTAAAGTTGGTGTCTCTATCGGCCGGGATATAACATTTCTCCCCCACTTCCGTGGGCCACGGACAGCTGTAAAACAGGATAAATTTGGGCCGAACACTGTCCAAGCCACACAAGATCAAAAACAGGGCTTTCTAACCGCGGATAGAACATGCTTTCATAAATAGTCACCTTCTCTACGGCTTGGAACTAATCTGCTTTGCCCACCGTAGCCTCATCGATACCCTTTCGCCGACCTTCAACCAGTACGTGAGAGCTGCTCCTGGATTGCTCACATCCATACCTACTGATGCCGACTTTGCCGAGGTAGGCATCTTGCCATTCCGCCATTGTGTGCTAGCGACAAACTGCCTCGAATCCGCCGCATTCGTTTCTTACACATCCGTAGATCATGGAATCCCTCTTTTTATTACCCACAATATCCGGCCCGGTCTCAGTCCGTAGATCGGGTTCATTGGCGGAGCGAGGAGCTGGTCAGGGCTGACAATAGTCATCGTCACAGCACGAAATGCCACAGTAGCAACGAGGCGCAGTGTCTTCATTGCTACTCCACACATCGTCAATGGCGCGCACGACGTTAGCTTTCGTCGTGCAACCAAATCGTCATGACGACATCGAAGAACGAAGACTTCATACCGTTATTCTTCAAGCAGCAGCTGCCATGCGAAGATTTTTATTAATCCTAATAATGAGTTTGAAGTGTCGTATGAAAACGTTATGAATGTTATCATTACATTTATGTTACCAAAGTTCCCACTATTTGATTATTTGAGACGCCATTATGTTTTTAACCAGTCGGTCTATAATGACGTACAATCAATTGTGTGAAGAAGTGACGACGAAAATCGTCATAACTTTTGGCTGCGCGACTATCGTCGTGGTACGCATGCGGCCCGAAGAAAACGAATAGGTGTTGCGTCGTGCAATGTTATGACGAAGACTAATTTTTTTTCGCTTTCTTCATACGACGAGAACGACTATTGTCAGCCCTGGAGCTGGTGCTCTTCTTCTGTTACCATAAACAGCTCCATAGCACATCGTTTTCGCAGAGGAGACAATTCAAAGGCACTTATAAGGTCGTTTGGAGAGTTTGTGTATGGCCAATACAGAAACCTCCACCAGAAACCTTCAAATTGTCGCGGCTTTCACCGCAGCTATGTACCCATCGAAGAAGCCGCTTTCGATCCTGACCGACTAAGCCAGTGTTATATCCGCACTGCAGAGTGGGCAGCATTATCGTTAACCGAAGCCAGTACATGACGTTAACATGGATCCTATGGCACTGCGGAGTTCTCGCCAACACCATCGCCGACCTCCTGGGGGGTGTCCGTTAAGAATGCTGGCGCTTTGTACCGACTCTCCCCCTGGCGGATATAAAAGTATGGATTAAGAAGGTTGTCTGGAAAAATTGTGATCGCAGCTGAAGGCTTGAATTGATTTGCCTTACCATGAGGAGCAACATCTTCCGATTGCGTACTGGGCATACTACACATTTTGGTGGGCTACCCTCTGATTTTGGTGGGATCCACTTTCACACGACTTGCGACATCAGTGAGATCCTCAAAACCGTCGAATTTCATGTGTTGCTATCCCAACTCCCAACAAACAGAACCCACGATGCTTCCACCTCTTACCTAAAGGGGGGATTATACAGCCTAATTTAATTTTTGCTGCTTTCTTGGACCTCCCGAGTTTCATAACAAGGGGTTGAAGTGCCAAGGAGGTGCCCAAGCCCACCCCCACACAGTTACCAGGCTATACGGGCACTTCAACCCGGGTTGTAAGTCCTCCGCTCTCAAGCAATAATCTCAATTAGCTTCCTTTCCCAACTTCTCCACACTTTGCATTCATCATTCCGTCTTCTGTCTACCGGTCAATTTTCATATTAATGGGAACTCGAGAAAAGTCATTTTTAGAAAACTCTACTCGGCTTAAGACTATTCTTTTTAAACAGCTTTTCAGTCTTCAATGATTCACCTCTGGAAACAGTACCTTTTTTGTCGCTCAGATTCAGATTTCTACAGAAATTATCTTGAACAAATCGTTAATGAAAAAAAAAAACCATTGATTTTGAGCTGTTGCTCAATTCCCTGACAAATTATTATACTGCCGCTGACCACAAGTCGGGCACATTTTTGCCTTATTTCCTGTTCAGGACATTCATACATTTCGTTTTTCACAATTCTCACTACTCCATTCTCCAAATACGGGACCGACCTACGTTCGCAGAAATTGAAGCAATCTCGGCATTCAACCATCCACGGACCCCTCGCCCAAAATCCCAAAAGCACCTTCAGCCTCAAATCCCAAATTACACGTCAACTATTTTGAGTGACAGCCCGGAGAGTGAACCGTAGATTCGGAGGCCCGAAATACCAAACCGAAAACTTTTGTCATCGCATTCCAACCAGCCAGCCAGTCGTCAGTCAACGAGGAACGAACGACCGACCGGTCGACCGAAAATTCCCCTTGGGGACGCTCTCGTGAAACACACGGACAAGACTATTTCCTTCTCGTGATTCCACTTGACAGAACCCTGCACGATTTCGGTTGCTTCCTTACAACGATATTCACCAACAACAGCAGCATCATCCCGGCGATAAAGATGATGATGATGACGATGAACACAGGCAGCCCCAGAATCGGACTCAAACTTTTCGGGCTTCCGGAAATAAATTTGAAAATTATTCAAATTACCTTTGCGATGCTTCTTGGTCCGGCTTTCGGATATGTGCGATTTTTATTTGGATTTTCTTTTTCGGCCAGGCCAAAGGTCGCCCCAAGCATGATTGATTTGGGTAGCGGCAGTTTCGTTGCGGAACGCGGCCGGCTTCACTAGTCAGCAACTGATAAGCTACGGCCGGGAAGAGGGGAAGAGAATCCGTTTACTCGGCGATATGCTGCTCCTCCCTTCGTATAAGTCGGAAACTGACATTTTTACCGGTCGTAAATTTATCAAAGGAGATGAAATTTCAACTGGAGCGTTCATTTTCCGGAACTGCCTACGTCTGGCGACCGTGCGTATGATGAAGAAAGTTGGAAAATTTATGATGTATCAGATGAAAAGGCACTGTTTCTTCCTCCTAATAGTATTAAAATATGGCGGATTAAGGCAAAAGTGATGAGTTTGTTACCGGATTGAGACGAGGAGTAATAAAACCTTGGGTTCAGGATGCGAACTGTTCGAGTGGCCTTCTGAAGAGAAAAATTTTCACTAATGAGATTACCGCTCGATAACTTTGACAATAGAGTAAAGTTTTTCTCCAAGTTCGCTCCGTTTTTTTACGATCCTGGCAGATGAACGGTTGAAATTCTGCTCACGAACGCTAACTTGGCCCCAGCAGAACATCCACCTGTGGGAGGGTACACGACCTGTAGATGTGAAACTTAGCAGGGAAAAGTTCAATTCTGACTGGTGGAGGTGACACATAAAAAATTGAAACTCTTCTGCGCTAGGCAAGCACTTAATCCAGCCAATTTTCTGCACTTTGACTTTCAATGTTTGCTTGCTGCAACCAAGGCGGTTCCATTGGAGTTGATCAGCATTGCCTCAGGAAGAGCTCTTGGAAGTAAATTTGTTGATGGAATTATTTAGCGACCCATCAATCATGTCCAATCAAAAGCAGATGCGACACCATTATTACGCATGAGTAGATATGATGATTGTGAATTTCGGAGTGGGCAAATAATGCCGATCGCAAATGTTTGAGAATTTCGCCTTATCAATCAAACTTTTTTATAATTACTTCTTCAAGACTAATAAACGAAAGGACATAAACTTTTAATGAATTAAAAATAATGATATCTCGGATGTGACTCAATTATAGAACGCTGTTTTGAAATACTTACAAAATTCAACCAAAAAATGTCTCAATTTATATAACAAAATTATCTCCCGGTTTTATTCCGAAGGGCTGCAGACGATTCACCACAAGTTTTAATCGTGTGTCCTAAACAAATATTAATTCGCATAATGGCTTCATCGCATCCGCCTTTCCAACCGGTGGTGCCGGTAGGCACTTTCCTCGGAACCATCCGAACCACAATTTTTCATTATTTCCCCGAACCATACCAACACATTCCGACACAAATAGCTTTTATGTGGTTCCCCATGCGACCAACTTGGGCAGAGGCAATCTCCTTCCCAAGGTCCACTGTGGACCACGAATGATTAAAATGCGCAAGTAAACAATTTCAATTTGCATCTTTCTCCCGCAGCCAGAGGCGGCAGATACGTGGCTTCTGAAACTCTTTCCTCAGATGAACATGGAAGGATAGATGGATGGTGGTCGTTGCAGGACAAAAAAGAAGTGCATTGCTTCGGAGAGAGTCCATTCTCCGTGGACGTGTAGTTATCGCACCTGCCTCTTCCCAGTCAGTAAATGGGATGCAAATGTAGGCTCCGTATCCCACCGCGAAAACCAAGCACCGTGGCACTCAGATTTGCATTTCAGCCATTAATTTCCCCGGATGGGTGCTTCCGGTTTTTCAAACCGCGCACACATTGGCCTATTCCACTGTTCTAGACACTATCTACGTGGGCTGATGTTTCCGTCGTAACGGCTTTTTTGGGGGGAAGGAAAGTAAAATAAAAATCTGCCAACTTTAGAAATCGTTGGAAAAGCCATTTTCCCCCCCGGTAACGGCTCGCGCGGACGGACAAGCGCAAGTATTCGAGTCAACACCGAAAACGGGAGTCTGTTTTCATTTCTGCACGAAAAATCACTCCACTGAACGAAGAAGTGTGTTTGCAGTGCTGTCGAAACTGTGTGTTGGATCTTTTTCTGCGAACATTTTTTTTCTCTCATTCACTGCTTGATACTTCTGGGTGAGGTAGTGCGAACCGCATTCGGCACACTCGCGATAATCATGAGACTTGGCCAATTATGTGCATTGCAGTAATGCATTAAAAGTTGTTACGAAAAAATCCACGCTTACCACGACGTGATCTCAAACCAATCAAAAGTTGTTCTTGGCATTTCTACAGCACAAACTTCCGTCGAAGGCAAGTTTTCCTTCCAAAATATCGAAACTCGTTCTGAACATGGACCCAACTACCCTAACCACGCAGGGCTTTCCATTCGGCAAAGCATACACGCGGGGAAATGTTTTTCTTTCAATTCACTTTGTCGAAAAATGTTGCATAGAGCACACACCGCACCGCCGCCACACTGGTTTCCGGCTAGCTGGAATTCGTTCCATGCTTTTTAGGATCCATCAAAAGTTGGGGGCTGCTGGTGAGTATTTTCTTTTTGAAGTGTAGAAGCAGGGCGAGGTTTGGTGGTCTGGTTCATCTGGCAAAACTGCAACTGTTTACACGATGGAAGGTAAATATTTGGGCAGGAAATTACCGGCCATCAGAAGTGTTTTCCGATGGTGAGCGCAAGTTGGTTTTAGAAAGTTATACTTAGTTGGCGATTGCAAAAGAAAATAATTCAACTATTTTCAGAAAGACTATGATCATTTTTTGGTAGGCAGAAAACTGTGCCAGATAGATAATCGTGCAGCTTTCCATCGAATCCGTGTATCACAAGTAATCACCGTGAATGATCGAGCCTAGGGTGGCTGTAAATTCATGCAATGATATAACAGCAACTCGTTTTTAACTTCAAATGATTTGTTTGAATCATCTGAATTCGTAAAATTAGATGAACTCTCAAACGTGACATCAAACAGAAAGAAGTTTGAAAGTAATTAGAGAAAAAATCGTGACGGCAGGCTTCAGTCGACTCTAGATCGTGTTATGACACATGAACTTTATTGAAATGATTATATAAATTGAACAAATTTTGCAAACTGCACAATCTGAATAAATTAGACAAATTTAAACAAATTGGAATTTCAGTATTTCGTGAAATTTGTAAGAAGACGAAAAAAGGTGCTCGCTCGAGTAAACGAGACGTACGACACGACGCGAAGCCACGGGAAATTCATCCAAATTTCCACAAGAAGTTCATCCGAATTTCCAAGGGAAATTCATCCAAATTTCCAAGGGAAATTCATCCAAATTTCCAAGGGAAATTCATCCGAATTTCCAAGGGAAATTCATCCGAATTTCCAAGGGAAATTCATCCGAATTTCCAAGGGAAATTCATCCGAATTTCCAAGGGAAATTCATCCGAATTTCCAAGGGAAATTCATCCGAATTTCCAGGGAAATTCATCCGAATTCAGGGAAATTCATCCGATTTCCAGGGAAATTCATCCGAATTTCCAGGAAATTCATCCGATTTCCAGGAAATTCATCCGATTTCCAGGAAATTCATCCGATTTCCAAGGAAATTCATACGATTTCCAACGAAAATTCATCCGAATTTCCAAGGAAAATTCATCCGAATTTCCAAGGAAAATTCATCCGAATTTCCAAGGGAAATTCATCCGAATTTCCAAGGGAAATTCATCCGAATTTCCAAGGGAAATTCATCCGAATTTCCAAGGGAAATTCATCCGAATTTCCAAGGGAAATTCATCCGAATTTCCAAGGGAAATTCATCCGAATTTCCAAGGGAAATTCATCCGAATTTCCAAGGGAAATTCATCCGAATTTCCAAGGGAAATTCATCCGAATTTCCAAGGGAAATTCATCCGAATTTCCAAGGCAAATTCATCCGAATTTCCAAGGGAAATTCATTCGAATTTCCATAGGAAATTTCCATAGGAAATTCATCCGAACTTCCAAGGGAAATTCATCCGTATTTCCAAGGGAATTCATCCGATTTCCAAGGGAAAATTCATCCGATCTCCAAGGGAAATTCATCCGATTTCAAGGAAATTCATCCGATTTCCAAGGAAATTCATCCGATTTCCAAGGAAATTCATCCGATTTCCAAGGAAATTCATCCGATTTCCAAGGAAATTCATCCGATTTCCAAGGGAAATTCATCCGAATTTCCAAGGAAATTCATCCGATTTCCAAGGAAATTCATCCGATTTCCAAGGAAATTCATCCGAATTCCAAGGAAATTCATCCGATTTCCAAGGAAATTCATCCGATTTCCAAGGAAATTCATCCGATTTCCAAGGAAATTCATCCGATTTCCAAGGAAATTCATCCGATTTCAAGGAAATTCATCCGATTTCCAAGGAAATTCATCCGATTTCCAAGGAAATTCATCCGATTTCCAAGGAAATTCATCCGATTTCCAAGGAAATTCATCCGATTTCAAGGAAATTCATCCGATTTCCAAGGGAAATTCATCCGACTTCCAAGGAAATTCATCCGATTTCCAAGGAAATTCATCCGATTTCCAAGGGAAATTCATCCGATTTCCAAGGAAATTCATCCGATTTCCAAGGAAATTCATCCGATTTCCAAGGAAATTCATCCGATTTCCAAGGAAATTCATCCGATTTCCAAGGGAAATTCATCCGATTTCCAAGGAAATTCATCCGATTTCCAAGGAAATTCATCCGATTTCCAAGGAAATTCATCCGATTTCCAAGGAAATTCATCCGAATTCAAGGAAATTCATCCGATTTCCAAGGAAATTCATCCGATTTCCAAGGAAATTCATCCGATTTCAAGGGAAATTCATTCGATTTCCAAGGAAATTCATCCGATTTCCAAGGAAATTCATCCGATTTCCAAGGAAATTCTTCCGATTTCCAAGGAAATTCTTCCGACTTCCAAGGAAATTCATCCGATTTCAAGGAAATTCATCCGATTTCCAAGGAAATTCATCCGATTTCCAAGGAAATTCATCCGATTCCAAGGAAATTCATCCGACTTCCAAGGAAATTCATCCGATTTCAAGGAAATTCATCCGATTTCCAAGGAAATTCATCCGAGTTCCAAGGAAATTCATCCGAATTTCAAGGAAACTCATCCGAATTTCCAAGGAAATTCATCCGAATTTCCAAGGAAATTCATCCGAATTTCCAAGGAAATTCATCCGATTTCCAAGGAAATTCATCCGATTTCCAAGGAAATTCATCCGATTCCAAGGAAATTCATCCGAATTTCCAAGAGAAATTCATCCGATTTCCAAGGGAAATTCATCCGATTTCCAAGGAAATTCATCCGATTTCCAAGGAAATTCATCCGATTTCCAAGGAAATTCATCCGATTTCAAGGAAATTCATCCGATTTCCAAGGGAAATTCATCTGAATTCAAGGAAATTCATCTGAATTTCCAAGGAAATTCATCTGATTTCCAAGGAAATTCATCCGATTTCCAAGGAAATTCATCCGATTTCCAAGGAAATTCATCCGATTTCCAAGGAAATTCATCCGAATTTCCAAGGAAATTCATCCGATTTCCAAGGAAATTCATCCGATTTCCAAGGAAATTCATCCGATTTCCAAGGAAATTCATCCGACTTCCAAGGAAATTCATCCGATTTCCAAGGAAATTCATCCGATTTCCAAGGGAAATTCATCCGATTTCCAAGGGAAATTCATCCGATTTCAAGGAAATTCATCCGATTTCCAAGGAAATTCATCCGAATTTCCAAGGAAATTCATCCGATTTCCAAGGAAATTCATCCGAATTTCCAAGGAAATTCATCCGAATTTCCAAGGAAATTTATCCGATTTCCAAGGAAATTCATCCGAAATTTCAAGGGAAAGTCATCCGAATTTCTAAGGGAAATTCATCCAATTTCCAAGGAAATTCATCCGATTTCCAAGGAAATTCATCCGAATTTCCAAGGTAAATTCATCCGAATTTCCAAGGGAAATTCATCCGAATTTCCAAGGGAAATTCATCCGAATTTCCAAGGGAAATTCATCCGAATTTCCAAGGGAAATTCATCCGAATTTCCAAGGGAAATTCATCCGAATTTCCAAGGGAAATTCATCCGAATTTCCAAGGGAAATTCATCCGAATTTCCAAGGGAAATTCATCCGAATTTCCAAGGGAAATTCATCCGAATTTCCAAGGGAAATTCATCCGAATTTCCAAGGGAAATTCATCCGAATTTCCAAGGGAAATTCATCCGAATTTCCAAGGGAAATTCATCCGAATTTCCAAGGGAAATTCATCCGAATTTCCAAGGGAAATTCATCCGAATTTTCAAGGGAAATTCATCCGAATTTCCAAGGGAAATTCATCCGAATTTCCAAGGGAAATTCATCCGAATTTCCAAGGGAAATTCATCCAAGGGAAATTCATCCGAATTTCCAAGGGAAATTCATCCGAATTTCCAAGGGAAATTCATCCGAATTTCCAAGGGAAATTCATCCGAATTTCCATAGGAAATTCATCAGAATTTCCAAGGGAAATTCATCCGAATTTCCAAGGGAAATTCATCCGAATTTCCAAGGGAAATTCATCCGAATTTCCAGAGGAAATTCATCCGAATTTCCAAGGGAAATTCATCCGAATTTCCAAGGGAAATTCATCCGAATTTCCAAGGGAAATTCATCCGAATTTCCAAGGGAAATTCATCCGAATTTCCAAGGGAAATTCATCCGAATTTCCAAGGGAAATTCATCCGAATTTCCAAGGGAAATTCATCCGAATTTCCAAGGGAAATTCATCCGAATTTCCAAGGGAAATTCATCCGAATTTCCAAGGGAAATTCATCCGAATTTCCAAGGGAAATTCATCCGAATTTCCAAGGGAAATTCATCCGAATTTCCAAGGGAAATTCATCCGAATTTCCAAGGGAAATTCATCCAAATTTTCAAGGGAAATTCATCCGAATTTCCAAGGGAAATTCATCCAAGGGAAATTCATCCGAATTTCCACGGGAAATTCATCCGAATTTCCAAGGGAAATTCATCCGAATTTCCAAGGGAAATTCATCCGAATTTCCAAGGGAAATTCATCCGAATTTCCAAGGGAAATTCATCCGAATTTCCAAGGGAAATTCATCCAAATTTTCAAGGGAAATTCATCCGAATTTCCAAGGGAAATTCATCCAAGGGAAATTCATCCGAATTTCCAAGGGAAATTCATCCGAATTTCCAAGGGAAATTCATCCGAATTTCCAAGGGAAATTCATCCGAATTTCCATAGGAAATTCATCAGAATTTCCAAGGAAATTCATCAAATTTCCAAGGAAATTCATCCGAATTTCCAAGGAAATTCATCCGATTTCCAAGGAAATTCATCCGATTTCCAAGGAAATTCATCCGAATTTCCAAGGAAATTCATCCGATTTCCAAGGAAATTCATCCGATTTCCAAGGAAATTCATCCGATTTCCAAGGAAATTCATCCGATTTCCAAGGAAATTCATCCGATTTCCAAGGAAATTCATCCGATTTCCAAGGAAATTCATCCGAATTTCCAAGGAAATTCATCCGATTTCCAAGGAAATTCATCCGATTTCAAGGAAATTCATCCGAATTTCCAAGGAAATTCATCCGAATTTCCAAAGGAAATTCATCCGAATTTCCAAAGGAAATTCATCCGAATTTCCAAGGAAATTCATCCGAATTTCCAAAGGAAATTCATCCGAATTTCCAAAGGAAATTCATCCGAATTTCCAAAGGAAATTCATTCGAATTTCCAAAGGAAATTCATTCGAATTTCCAAAGGAAATTCATTCGAATTTCCAAAGGAAATTCATCCGAATTTTCAAGGGAAATTCATCCGAATTTTCAAGGGAAATTCATCCGAATTTTCAAGGGAAATTCATCCGAATTTTCAAGGGAAATTCATCCGAATTTCCAAGGGAAATTCATCCGAATTTCCAAGGGAAATTCATCCGAATTTCCAAGGGAAATTCATCCTTATTTTTTTCGTAGATACTCTTAAGTTCTCTTAAGCGAGCACTCATTGATAATCCAAAGCTCAAGGGTGTTCAAAGCTATTTAGGAAAGATCATCGGTACTTATTGACACTTTTATACAATATATACACTACTCACTAATAGTTTCGACACTAACTTGCGTTCATTTGAGGGAACTCATAAGCATTGATGAACACTCATTTGCATTAATTTGCATTTACGAATACCCGTGAACTATCAAAATACTTTTCAATTGCCGTTCGGACGAGAATTTTAATATTTCTGTCATGGGAATAATTCCACTGAAGAGGAGTTTGAACCCCGGAATCACTTCTCCATAAGGGTGCTTGTATAATCAGCAACATTTTTCTTAGAACCAGGTGGGATTCATCTTCAAAGACTGATCCCATCACGCTCGCATCAATCACCGCTAATCCAATTCGTATCGCAAAACAAACACACAATCTGCCGATTCTAGCTGATTCCGCCGAAATTCCAACAGACACCGCTTAGCACGCCATTATCCAAAATTGATGAAGTTTACGAAAAACCTAATTGATTACGACGCATAATAGGTTTCCCACGTAAGCTTTCACGCATCTCTTCACGTCTTAGCCGGCGCCGGTGCTGTGCGGCATAGTTGTTCTTACACTGGTAGGCATAATGTTCTTATCTTCACGGCTGTTTTCTCCACCCCGCGCAACCAATCTTCCAGGGGTTATGCTCCACTTAGCGCCGCTGGCTGCCGCTAAATTGATGAAAATTGGATTTGCACAGCTCGCAGAAAACTACACATCCCTCCGGTTGTAGTTGTGTGGGACGAGCGCGCCCACCCAAGATAGGTTTCGAGGCGAAAAAGTTTTCATTACCCACTCATCCAAGTCATTCGTCGTTCGACGTTGTCATCGTCATCCTCGAGATATTTGTAGTGCTGGGTGCGGTCTTTGTCATGCCGATGCCGAAGGAATTCATCCCGGTAGACGGCAGGCGAAAGTTCAGACATCACGCCCTCCGGCAGCACGATATTAACATTTGCGCGCGCGTGTGTGCTGGTTGCCGGCGTGAGTGTCTATAAAAAGATTAATTATGTGTGTTTCGGGGCAAAGTTTTCCCACTGCGTTTACTTTGCCCCACATCGATTCACCTCCGCTCGGATTGTTGTTAGCTTGAGGGGTCTGGCAAGTTCACCATTCGCAGGTCGAGTGTTCTTAGCCTGTCGTCTTTGGGTTGATTGAGCGAAGCAATTCCCGTCTTCAATGGAACAACAGATGTTGCTGATATTGCACATGATATTATGGCGGTGGTACCTTTGCATGTGTGTACAAACGCGGCGCAGATTGATTGGATATGGTGCGGAGGCAGCAAAAAGTACTTCTTGCTCGACGAGGCTGAATTTGGCCGCGGTTGCATATGGAGAAGTTTTGCCCGCAAGATGGTGCGGAACCGTAGGACTATCCTACCGTTTAGGGTCGATTTACGAATGGATGGTGGCTGTTTGGGTTTTTGCTTACTTCGGTGCGGCTCGAGTGCTTTCCGGATGATTGACAATAGGAGAATGAATGATGATTGAGCGAGTGATTGCGAAAGAATGTTGTGGGTACTTCAGATTGAGTGTTTTGCCAGGTGGGCTGAGTTTGGTGAGGTGAAAATGGATTAACTGAAGATTGGAAGACTTCTTAGTGTGCATGTGCGTATATTTTGGATTTATCGAATGATTAGGAAAAATTATCACAGATCATTTTAATCACATTATTTGTAATTACCTTCATATAGACTCTCCCTGATACTGAAACTTAGTAACGATTGGTTATCCTAATGACGGACGGATTTCTTTTTTGATCTACAGCCATTAACCCAAATGTTGCAAATAGATCCATAAATTTACCTCTCCGGTAATCATCATATGATGGACTAACTGCAATCCCATTAGCGCCAAATGCTTTTAAGCATCCTCTGCTGTTGAGTGCATCAAAGTAACTCGCGATAGACGAGCAAAAAAGTTCCTAAAGCTTGCGCCCCCTTCTGCAACTATAGAATTTCACGTAAAATCCTCCCCGTAATGAAAAGCGGTGCAACAGGGCCCTTGTCGGCAAAAAGAGTAAACTTTTACGATGGATAATAATCATTAACTTTTAACGACAAATAAATTCTGCCTATCTTCCACCACGGATGCGACCGGGTGGCGAGCCCCACACATAATCGCGTCCCATAGAGATAAGCGTCCCGAAGCACCGAGAAGCGACACAAAGGCAGACACAATCATAAGCGTCGTCCTGAGCTCGTCATCATCGTCGTCGTCATCGTCATCACAACACACCACAAAATAGCGCGCATTCGCCTTTTTTGACGCCAGACAAACTGCTTTTAAGCGACACAACTTCAGCAGAACACTAGCTGTTGAATGTCCTTCCCGGCTTCCAAACAGTCCCCAACCCCAGCCAGCGCGCGCGCGGGGATGCATTGTGGAAGCAGCGTGACAGAAAGATTTGCCCGAGCTTAGAAGTGAACGCTTTTATTGCCTTGTTCCACTAGCGGTGGCGGCGAGAGAACGATCTCTGGTTTGACTATAAAAGGCCTTTCAAGGCTTTCGACAACCAGCACTGAGGTCGGATTAATGGAGGACTCAGCGTTTCGGCAGACGCGCGGGGCCTTTATTGAGTGAGAATCGAAATTAGAAGAGATGATATCTGGCGACGCGACGGGGAGATGCGACAAATTTAATGCCATCCACGAGAGGGCGGGGAACGATAAGGATTATTGAGATGACGAACGGGAATTGTAATTGACGCATCTGCGTCCCAATGTCGGAACCGGAAAAGCTGGATTCCGTTGTTTTTTCTTTAATTAAAGTACGATTACTCATCGCGACAACAAAGCAACAAGAGCGATTGGTTCGGGTTGGATCGATTCAGACTAGGTTGGACGGACAAAAACAACGGAGCATCAATAAATCAAGATGGGCGATAACGCGGGAAAGAAGTGACGTTTTGTCCCACAGCTCGGAAGGATAATGAAATTGTGCGGTTGCACCGGGAGGATTGAGCTTAAGTGACGTCGTTTTTTCTCACATTTTTGTCCGGTTTCAAGGGAACGAGCAAGAATAATGATTTTCCATTTCGTTTGTACCACTTATCGAATAAATGTTCAATGGCAGTCGTTTTCTTAAGTGCAAATTGAATTTGCAGTTATTCGATGAACATCGGAGTGCACTGATGATTTTCGATTTGATGCTGGCATGGATTTTTGATGTTGCCTGGAAGTGGAGCATTAAGGGGACAACTGCTTTGATCAGCTTTCAGAAACAATTTCGTAATAGAAATTTATAAATGAGTTCTATTAGATTCAAAAGATCTGCATCCCCTTTATTACCGATTTAAAATTATGTCTAAATTTGGTTTACCTTCAAGAAATCTTAAATAAATCTAATCAAATTATAAGAAAGTTTAGATGAAATGGGTCTCAAATATTTTTTTTGTTCGAATTTAAATGTTTTTAATTTCTAATCAACCTATGACCTAATCAATTCTGAGTCGTAATCAGATTTATATTCTATCCAAAATTAATCATTGAGGTCAAGTTTGATACAAATTCGATAAACATTCAACATAACTCTGATGTGCTGGTTTCAATGAAATAATGTCATCTTGATTTAATTAAATTGAGATACATTGATGGATTTGAAATACATTTCTAGATTTTTTGACGTAGGATTACGTCTTTCCGGAACATTGGGGGGTCATTCTACAGTTTCAAATTTGAGACCGTCACGAAAAGTGGTCAGGAAGTATGGGCTAATAACTCAGCCGTCTTTCAACCGATTTTAAAGATTTTGGTGTTAATCGATAGACGAACTTTGGAATGACGAGTGTGCGCTATTTTGGTCAATCAATATACTCAACATAAAGAATAGATTGTGATCTATCTGTTAGTAACATCAGTTAAACGAAATATGCTGAATATAGAGAGTATGAGCCGTTTCAAATTTCAAGATCAAATACAGCTACACCTATTTGAAAAAAGTTTCTAGATCTATTCGGTATTGCTGATCAAAATTTGATTCAAATCGAGTTACAATTTGCCCCAAATACAATTTGAACCCATATAAGTTTTGAACATACGGGATGAAGTGGATTCCATTCAAGCTTAAGAAATCCAATCCGAATCCATTCAAGCTTAAGAAAGACAACATTCGATTTACATTCGCTTCAGATCTATTTGAAGTAATATTTCTAGACTAACATTTCAAACGTAGGTCAATATTTGGTTGAATGCCTTTGATTTTTGTTTTGCATCTGACTAATTTCAAACGCGTAATGAAATCAAATCCAAACGAACCTTTTTTTTATTCAAACTTTAATCCACGGCATACAAAAAAAAGTGAATTTTGAATCGTAATTTTTCTTACGAGCCTACCTTGTTGTCTGTTTACTTTGGTTAAATTTAATTATTCAAAGCCAACTTGGATGCGCATCAAATCTGATAAAAACCGATTATAAAATTTTTATTCAACGGTAGATAGAATCTAATCTTGAATTATTTGTGTAAAATGTGTTAGGCTTAAAAAGATCCTTTTGTTTGCTTTCCCTTCCAAATGTTACGAAGCCACACTACGGAACTATTGTGAATATGTTGAAGAGAGCATTTAAACCACAAACAATACAAAATGTGGGAAAAATCCCCAGAAAACAATGTAAGCTGAATAAGCTAGTATTGTAGCTGACGAAGAATATTTTTCGTTAAATAAACACTTTACTAGTATTTAATGTGTGTTATGATACATTGGCTTGGAGAAGTAGGTTACCGCATTCAGTTAAAAATCTGAATTTAAAGTTTGAATATGGTTTCCACATCCAATATCTAATGAAAACCTTATGTTACAACCACAATTTCAACAATTCCAAGAAGTCGAAATGCATTGCATACTAGTTAACCCGGCAGACGCTGTCCTGCATAGTAGGCGAAAATGTGCGTTGAGAACTGCCCATGCGGAATTTCCATACGAATCTTTATTTTAGTAGTTTTAACGATTCACTAAACTTTACTGATGATTTTCGCATGTTTCATATAAACCCGCCGGAAACTATAACGAACTTAACTGCTGAAGGAATGAAGAAAAACCATCCAGTCGTTTTTGAGTTATGCGGATACGAACACAGACCATTTCATTTTTATTATATAGAAAATATAGCCGAAAACTTTTCAAAACGACCTTCGTAACATTTTTTCATGAATTAATTTGAATAGCGCAATCAACAGAACAACATGAAAGCTTTTGATTGCAGTACTCAAATTAATTCATGAAAAAAAATTTACTTAGGTCCTTTTGAAAAGTTAGGCGAGATTTCACCGAATCCATTTGTACGGTGGAACACTTCGCGGAATATCATTTGACGATGTGTAACTTTTCGTTGTGTGATTTTTTGGCGGAATGTTTACGTATACGAACTCATTATTATACTTTACTGACCCCCCTTCTTTATTATAATTTATTGCGGGCAGATATTTTTGACTTAATCGTATTTTTGAAATCCATTATCTCCGCCTTATACGGGGTAAAGCATTTTCAAGAAAGCAATATCTTTTCTATTAGTCGTATGCCGGGCAAACTTGTTCATTCAAATAAGACATTATTTCATCCCTTTGCCTTGAGGGATGATGACCTTCTGGGCTAATATTCCTCAAAAACAAACCAATCAACCAACCTTTCACATTATATCGAGCATTTTTTTTAAACTAGGCGTAATCTTTCTATTAGCTTTATTCCAGTAAGCCTTATCATCACCTCATCATCTTATAACGCACTCAAGAAAAATAATTTAGACCAGATCGCATTAAATAATTATTTAAAAGTAAGATCTGACCTAACTGAAATTTGCCAAATGGCATCTAGCAAAATATCTTTCGGAGAAATGATGCATTCCGTGGAACATACATCGTTCGTTAGAAAATACATCGTTTTCCGTAAACCGGAAAAAAGGTCCATGAAAGTTTTTTGGCGAAATAGTATAGATTCGTCGACACAGCCAATCATGAAAAAATGGCTTTTGATAAGAACTATTTAAGGCAGCAGGTTGCGCAGGCTGAATAATAATGTGCTGTCGTGACAAACTGAGTAATTGCCTGGAATGAGCTAATTTGAAAGCATATCAAACAGGTGACAAGATTCGTCATTTCTCACTTCACGCTGTTGACCTCATAATCCAAGAAGAGTGACAATTATTTTTTTCACTTTTCATATTTCATGTCACATTAAACATCTTACACATATCAGTCTTTGATCCTCGTTACTGATTTATATCTTTTCACCACTCACTTCACACTTCTAACTTTTCGGTCGAAAATGACCTCTGATCGAACGGTTCATACAGTCATGTCGTTTCATCGAACAGGCCATTTGGCTGAAAATGTTATTTGATCGAAAATGTCATTTAGCCGAATTGGTCTTACAGTCGAAAGATCGTTTGGTTGAACAGGTCGCTTGGCGGAACAGCATTTGACGGAACGGTTGAAAATGTCATTTGGCCAAAAATGTCTAACAAATTATGTAAAAATCATAGAGAGCAGATGATTATCTTTGTTCGAAGTGTTGTGTGTTTGGTTTGTAGTATGTTGTGAAAATTGGCCATATTATGAAATGAGCAGAGAGAAGTGAGACGTCTTAATTCTTACTCCTCATATTTGGTATAAAGAAATGAGAAGTTAGAAATGAAAAGTGAGATGTAAGAAACGATAAGTCAGCAATGAGGAGTGAGAAGTGATACTTTTTTCTCACTTCTTTTTGCTTGCATCTCAACTTTAACTTCTCAGGAATGAGAAATAAAAAGTGAATGATGAGAAGTGTGAAATGAGCAGAGTAGTGGGACGTCTCACCTCTCACATATTTCCCACTGTGCGAAGTAAGATATAATAAACGTGAAGTGAGATGTTAAGACGTGTCACATATTACTTCATACTTCGTGGACGATCAAACCTCGTTGTGTATTGACGCGTTTGTTCGATCGCAGGTTTATCTCGGTGCAGTTTTATTTCTACCTATCGGTCGTGATGTCGAACGACGTAGCAGTGAAGAACACACTGGCTTTTTTGTTTCCGGACAATGCCAATCAACCAACGCTGGCTGATATGGTAAGATATGTGAAATCATTGAATGGTAATCATCAGATGATGGAAATAGCATATAAAATATCTGACGAGAAGTCAGTGTTTATACGTTTCCGTACCGAAGACGCGATGAGGTTCACGTTGGAGAATAATAGTGATATGATACCTTTCGTCTATACCAACGGGAAGAAAGTGATGGTGCATATGTCGGTGGCTGGTGGCAACACTCGGTATATTCGCATTTTCGACTTGCCGCCAGAAATTGCCGATTCCGACTTCTTTCAATGGCGAAATTTGGAAAAGTGAAAAGATTCGTGCGGGAGCGATTCCCAGCGGAGTACCAACTGGACATGTATACAGGAGTTCGAGGTGTTTACATGGAAGTGGAAAAGATGATTCCGGAGGTCCTATACTTTCGTAACCTGAGAGGAAGATTAAATTATGATGGTTTAAAGTTAAAATGTTTTGCCTATAAATCAGACACACCCCAGAAGAAAGTTTGTCCGCTAATTCAGGACCGACGTAGCTTGAAGAAGAAGGAAAAAGTAGCGTCTGCGAAAGATTCTCATGAAGGTGTAGATCAAGTAGTTCAAACCGTTGCCGTGAAAGAAATGAAGCTGTCACCGAGAAGGATGAATTCGGCTTCGACAATAGCGAAGAACATAATGAGAATTTGTCGAATAAGAACAAGAAGGAAAAGGGCTCGAAGCCACAACTGCAAACACCGAACATTCGATCAAGAAAACTTGTGCTAGTGGTGCTAAAAATTCTACCATCGTTTGTGAGTCTATACGTACCAGCCAGAAGGAAAGATGCAGAATTCCGTCGTATGAGTGGATTGGATTGGGTACACGGCGAGAAATAATTGAAGAGGATAAGGTTAGGATAGCAAAAGCTATGGATATTTGTATAGATAAATTAGATTTTTATATTGATAGGTCATAAGTTTTGTACTATACAATATTGTTGAGTGGCTCCGCAAAGTGTTACAAATAAACGAATTGAAAAAAAAATACTTCATACTTCTCATTTCTCATTCTTACTCCTATTGCGAAAGGGGAGAAATCATGATTTTGAAGTTTATAACATCTCATCTCACGCTTCTCTTTTCTGTGAGACGTCTTATTTCTCACTACAGATAGTATGCTTGTTTCGGCCGAATAACATTTGCAACCATACGACCCGTTCGACTAAACTACAGTCTATGTCGTATGGTTGTTCGGGCGAACGGCATTTCGGCCCATTCTGCTTAATGAGCAAATTTCATATTTGGCCAAACGGCATTGTCGGCCATATATTCAAATTCCTAAATGAGCAAATTTCGACTTATTTGGATTCGGCCAAATGATTTTGGCCCAGCACAATTCACCAACCCCACATTGGTGTGCACCGGTCGAAAAATCGTAGGCCAAAACCAAAGCCATTTCAGCCGGCCGGATTTTTTTTAGATTTACTACGGAAACTACTTTGGAGTTGTCACGTGCGATTCTTCAGAAATTCTTGGAAAGCTTTTTGCAATTGCCAAGGAAAAATGTTTGGAATGTCCGTGGAAAATTATTCAGAACTAGTTGACCCTGCAGACGTTTTCCTGCATAGTAGGCGAAAATGTGGGTTGTGAACTGCCCATGCGAAATGTCCATACAAATCTTGATTTTAGTTTCTCACGATTTTCTCAACTTTACTCGTGATTTTCACATTGGGAAATATCATATAAACCCGTCGGAAACTATAACAAAATTAACTGTTGAAGGAATGAAGAAAATCCGTCCAGCCGTTTTCGAGTTATGCGGATACGAACACAGACCATTTCATTTTTATTATATAGAATTTACATGAGAAATTGTTCTAAATTTCTTTCGGAAATTGTTCAGAATATGCACGATAAGTTCTTTTGAATTTCTGTTGAGTATTCTTCAAAGTTCGCACAGAAAAAAAAACTTCAAAATATCCACGGGAAACTCCCTGCAGAAATTCGAGAAATTCTCCGGATTTTCCATGAGCAACTCTCGCTTAACTTTTCAAAAGGACCTAAGTAACATTTTTTTCATGAATTAATTTGAATAGCGCAATCAACAGAACAATATGAAAGCTATTGATCGCAGTATTAAAATTAATTCATTAAAAATGTTACTTAGGTCCTTTTGAAAAGTTAAGCGAGAACTCTTCAGAGCTCAAAACATGAATATCAGACAAATTTTGGTAAACGGAAAATGGTTCGTAATTTTCATAGGAAATTATTTGAAACTCGCGCGATTTTTTCTTAAACATTCTTCGGAATTTCTACGGGAATTGCACTAAAACTCTACAAAATTTCTGCGTGTAATTTTTCATTTTTTACGGAAACTTTGGTATTTGAAACGAATATTTTTTCGGAATTTCAAAGGATTTTCAAAAGATTTTTTTTTCGTTTTTCAAATTCTTTATATTGTCTACTAGTCCCGGCAGACGTTGTCCTGCATAGTAGGCGAAAATGCGCGTTCTGAACTACCCATGGAAAATTTCAATACGATTCAAAATTTTAGTTTTTCACGATTTACTCAACTTACTAATGATTTTCGACTGAAGAAATATCATATAAACCCGTCGGAAACTATAACGAATGTAACTGCTGAAGGAATGAATCAAATCCATTCAGCCGTTTTCGAGTTATGCGGATACGAACACAGACCATTTCATTTTTATTATATAGAGATAATAGATTCTTAAGCAATTCCATAAAAAAAATTGAATAGGACGAAGGGTCGTTTGAACGTTAATCTTCCAGTGGAAAACCATTTGGCCGAATAACACATTAAGCCAAAGTCATCTGCCCGAATTTAATTCGGCCGAAATAGACGTTCGATCGAAACGGTTATTAAATCGAAAACTAACAAATCATTTAGCCGAAATGGTAGTTTGTCATCTGGTCAAAATTCCGTTCGGCTGAAATGGTCATTTGGTCGAACAGGTCATAGGACGAAAATGTCATTAGCTGAACAGGTAATATGGTCAAAATTGTCGACTCGTTTGGCCAAATTATATGTTTTTTCTGCCGAACGGCCATTCCGGCAAACGGTATTTTCGGTCAAGTAACCTATTTGGCCAAAAGACTTTTTCGACCAAATGGCCTGTTCTGTCGAACGATATTTTCGGTCGTATGCCCTTTTGCGGTCAGATGGGTTGTGATCCAACACCTTTTAGCCTTGTGGCCTACGTCCAAACGTCCCTTATCATCGTTTGGCCGGTTATTAAGTCTAAAATGATTTGGCCAAAAATATCGTTACAGCCGACATTTGGTCAAAGTGGTACTTTGGCCGAAAAAGTTGTTTGCCCTTACAGGACATTTAGTTGCAAATGCCGTTTGACCAAATGGATCATTTGATCCGTTCGGTAGAAAGGGTATTTTGGCGGAAAGAGTGATTTGCTCCAAAAAGTCCTTTCTGCCGAACAACTCTACCACGATGTGCACAAAAAAATCCATACGGTATAGCAGCATTTGGTTGAAAGGAATAGTAACAAACAACTGACGGACGTTGAAAATGGTCTAATCAGCGTGATAAGTCATCTTTTTTGCCAGCCTCGGTAATAACGTCAACACAATATAATCGGAGCCGTTCAATGGATTTCAATCCAAAACGTTCGGCAAAAGAAAGCTGACTTAAAAGACTGTTGTTTTCCTTTTACTTCCACTAATTCGAATTAGTGGAAGTAAAAGAAAGACAATAGTCTTTTAAACGGTGTAACATTTTCCCCTAAGACGCTCGCAAATAATTATTCAAAGCTGACTTATAAATTAACTGCTGATCGTATGGCCATAGCTGAATTTTCAAAGCAGTTTCAATCTTGCGCTTCCTATTCGCAACAAGAATTGGATGAATCCAAGAAGCATGCAAATTGTTACTTGGTTGATGACACAAGATGAAAGCCCTTTACACTTACTCTAGCACAGGACTAGAACGGCTGTTGATGGCTGGCAGGTTGGTCTCGACTGCGATAAGGGGCTCTAGGGCTTCCGCAGTGCTAGGTGAAGTGCGTCCTGGGTGACTATGAAAGTTATTTTATGGTCGACTCTCTACAACTCGATGTTCTATATCTCGATATCTCTCTCGATATGTTGATGATTTCCTCAGTCCCTTCAAACTACATACATTTGGGCTTTCTACATCTCGATAACCTCTCTATCTCGATATTTCTCTATCTCGATGGGTTCTGATAATATTTTGTTCAGGAATCACTCTCCTTATGTCCAAAATTTTGGGCTACTAGACCATCTTGGAACAATAACAAACGCATCAACAACAGGAAACGACATTTCTTTTGTTGTCGTTTTTCATAGCAACGAGCTTTTTTGGATCTAGTAACCATTTGAATTTTCCGACCATTCCTCGATTTCTCCCTCGATGGTCCCTTCAATATCGAGAAGTGGAGAGGCGACTGTATAACGAATTGTGAACTTTGATGCTGCTGTTGGAGGTGTTTCATGAGTTGTTCAGAAGGCATATGCAGAGCCATTTCTCTGATTTGATTCAAATTATTTAGCTACAAGCCCATACGCCAAGTACCAGTTGTCACTCTTTATGTTGGAGGCCTGGATGGCCTTTTTTTAAATCAGATGTGAAATATAGCCATAATTTAAATAAAATGCAATAAGGATTTGATACAATCCGCCCAACTCCCATCAAAAAATATCTTTAAAGAAGTGATTGTTGTAATGCGTCATTTGCTAAGCATATGCGGTATTTCGAAAAATTTCGTTTCAGGTGGTTCGAAACGAAATTCCGCGGAATTTCGCGGAATTTGAGCATGGCGAAATCTGAATTCTTGATTTCGTTTCGTTTCGAAAAATTGCAAAAATTTCGCTAGAAAAAACTAGCTTCTAACGAAATTTAACGGAATTCCGCGGAATTTCGAAACAAATTTAAATTTAAACCAGACTTCATATTATCAAAAATTTTGGCTGCGCCGCTGAACAAAATCTTAAAGTTGTTTTCAAAACTTTAGATTATACAAATTTTTCTAATTTTCTATTAACGCTCACTACATTACCCCATTCTCAGTTGACAAATACGTATGTAGTTTTCTTCTATAAAACGTCTTCAGTGAAACACTGATTCAAATTTAAATTTGGTGATATTTTTTTTACTATTTGCACAATATGAATGGGGAATCGATCGTGGGACGGCAGCTAGTCCGGGAGAACGCGAAGTGAAAAAAATCTACCTCGAGTAGCAGAAATTTGTTTAACTAGTGTGTAATCGATCGTGTTGATGCTGATCACGCCAGCTAGTATTGGAGAACGCGAAGTGATAAAACTAAAGTCTGCTGCGAAAAGCACAACATTATTTAATGCGAAATCGATAGTGTTGTAAAAGTTTATTAAACGAAGCACATTGATCTTGCGTTAGATTGATTTGCAACACAGTTTTCGTCTTCTTGTTTTCAAAATAACTTCGTTTACAATAAATAGTTATTTATTTATTTATCTTTATCTTCAGTATTAACTGTGCAGACTGGTTTAAAACTTATATGCTTACTAAAAATTTGCCTTAATCTAGTTTTGAATATCGTTCTGCTACAATTAAAATCGAACCAATCAATGTCGTTAAGGCGGTTGAAGCAACGTTCAAGCGGATGATTTTGCCCAAACGTTGTAAAGTGTCAGACAGGCTGGAAGAGCTGACGTTGGCGGAACATGAAAGTTAACTTGCTGCAAGAGCTCAGGACAGTCCTCGTGGTTGTTAATAATGTCAAATGCAAAAACCCTCTGCAAATCTCCACATCGTTATCGAAGGGTTTCGAGTCGAATCAGTTGGCATCGCTCTTCGTAGTACGGTAACCTCAAAGGATTATCCCACGGCAATCGCCTGAGGGCAAAACGAACGAAACTGCGTTGAACCCTTTCAATTCGCGTCATCTGGATTTCGTGATAGGGCGCCCACACCTGCACAGCATATTCGAGTAAACTCCACACAAGGCATACAGGCTTTTCAGGGAGTAAACGTCATCAAAATCTGCAGTGTTCCGGCGCATGAAGCCTAGTACGGCGAAAGCCTCGTTGCAGTACTCGTTGCAATATGTTCACTAAAATTCGGCTTGCGGTCAAACGTAACTCCCAGGTCTTTTACGGAGCTCACACTTTTCAGTTCTTTTCCGCATGACGAGTAACGAAAGTTTATCTGCGTTCTGCATCTGGTAAAACTTATTGAGTTGCATTTCGTCGCATTTATCTCCATACCATTTAAACAACACCAGTTGGCTATGACATCTAGATCTTGTTGCAGCGCAAAGCAATCGGTCAATGGTCGAATAATTCGAAATATTTTCAAATCATCGGCTTACATGAGGCAATGAGATCGAAGTTTACAGCATAAGTCGTTCATGAAAATGATGAAAATCAGCGGCCCTAGGTGACTGCCTTGTGGCACTCCGGATGGCGTAGGGTATGTATTGGATGAGACAGTGCCTAATTTAACGAAGGATGGCCTACCAATCAGGTAAGAACGCAGCCAAGTGACAATCCAGTCAGGAAAACCCAAACGTTCTAATTTATTTAAAGTTAATCCGTGAGGAACTTTATCGAAAGTCTCCGAAAAGTCGATGTCAATGATGTCAACTTGACATCTCTTCTCCAGGTTAGAATTCAGCATGCTAGTGTAGGTCATCAGGTTTGTTACAGTTGAGCGATTTCGTACAAAGCCTTGTTGGTACTCAGAGATAACAGGTTTAGCAGCCACATACATACGTTCATGAATTAGCAGTTCGAGTGTTTTGGCCAGACAATTAAGAATCAAGATAGGACGATAGTTCTCAACATTATGGGAGCTACCCGCCTTATGAATTGGAGTAACTGCTGATATTTTCCACTCATCTGGGAAGACTCCTAGCGCAGATTTAGTCACAATCAAGTTGCTGTAACCAGTTTTGTCCAACTTGTGCTGCTCGGGAAGACTTCCGTTCGAATTTGATACATTGCAGATTTACTTCAAGCCACTAGCAATCAAAGTTCAGTTAGAGTTAACTCTTGCTCGGAAGAAGCGTTGGTTGGCAAGTATCCTTCCACTTCGTCATCATATAACCATTTGAGCCTAGAATGGTTGTCATCCTCAACTACGATTACGGTGTCACATGGGGTAGCTATGTTGACGATTTGATTTACACAGTCGGAATGCGCAACAAATTTATCGGGGTCACTGATCGGCCTCAAGCAAATGCCACAGATGTAAACGGATTTATGGGTGAGCATAACCTACACAACAATCTGCTTAAGTGTTTCACTCTCCGGTAGATGAACCGACAAACTTGTCAGAGAGCATTTAACTGCGATGAGAGTTCCTCCACCTCGTTTAATCGCTCACCAAGGAGCTTCACATGAATCACCATCTCAACTAACCAATGATTCCTTTCCTGTAGCGCTCACGGAGATGCAGAGCATTCCTCGGTCTCTTATAGCAATGAGTGTTAAACTAATTTTCCGCTCCTAATCCTAAATTGACAGTAAGGAGCATCGTTAGGTATTGGTCATGAATTGGAAACTCTGACGAAAGTATACAATAAGAATAACTTTTTTTAATTGATAATTAATAAGTTAATAATTTAATTTCATTTACCAAGAATATTATTTAATTGGTGAGTGCATATTTGCTGTTTTTCGGCCAATCATGATTAGCAACTACGATGTGTGCAGTTGATCAAGCTATTTAACTATTTGCACAATATGTAAGGAACATTGCAGATTTGTGGGCATTTCTAGATCTTCGCATAGAGTTTGCAAAAAAAACCAGAACGGGTTGAAAGATCATTAAAATTGCTGAAAGCTGGAAGCTTTCAGCTCATACTGATCATAACAGCTGTTCTCATATGCCAAGGACACACAATTCGTCGAGCTGATTGTATATAAGACTAAACTAAATTAAGGTTTTAAACGAAATTTGAATCCGTATTTAAAAAATCCCACAATTTCTTTATTTTTATATGCTTACTGATATAAAACTGGTATAAAATTGGTCAGATTCGGGAGCACATGCTCCACGATGAATTCCTTTGAAAGCGGCACAAATGCTGGGGTATTACCTTATCGCCGATATACCACATGCGGCGAGAATGCGGCGACTTATGGCAGACTGCCTCTTCTGTTATTATAACTTTATTGGTCGCAAAATAATTATTTGATTTCGAAAAAGTGAAATCAGAATTGCGTACATAATGTAAAACCAATTTAATAAAAATTCCGCGGAAAAAAAAATTTAAATTTCGTTTCGTATCGAAAAATTTCGAAATAAGTGAACCTTGATTTCGTATCGTTTCGAAGTCTCGAAAGTAAATCTATATTTCGTTTCGTTTCGATCCGAATAAACATAAACATTTTAAATTTCGTTTCGTTTCGTTTCGTTAGGAAAAAATGTGTTATCGCATACCCTTAATATTTCCATCACACCTCAGTAAAAATTTAGAAAAAGTCGAGTTTACTACTGCAACCAACATCTGTTTGGAAAGTCTCACAGATTCAATAAATCTTCATGAATTTGGTTGGAAATTTGCCTGGAGACTTTATTCAAGATGTTGATTGAAATGGAAGGGTGGCACTTTGAATCTGTAATACTTTTCAAAATGGTGAACAGATCCAATAAATATGAAATCTGTTGATTGCAGTTAAAAAATCGGCTTTATTTTATTTTTACTGAGGCCTGTTGGAAATATTAAGCGATGAATATTTATACGTTGTTTATGGTAAAGAGGCATACTTTTGAAAATGATTAACAGGTAACTGATCTGTTACTTATGTCCTTTTGTAAAATTAAGCTAGATTCTCCCTATGGAATTTGGGTAACAATATTTTTCTTTAACAATATTAAACAATTTTCTTTTATTCGTTTTCTTTTTTATTAGTTTTTTGCATTATGTATATAATGCAAAAAAAAAACTATTCAATAAAAATTCCGCGGAATTTTTTCTAAATTTCGTTTCGTTTCGAAAAGTTTCGAATCAAATGGACTCAATTTCGTTTCGTTTCGAAGTATCGGAAGTAAATATGAATTTCGTTTCGTTTCGTTTCGAACCAACAATAGCATTTCAAATTTCGTTTCGTTTCGTTTCGTCAGGAAAAAAATGTGTTATCGCATATCTTTATCATTTGCCTGCTTCCCCAAAAATTTACTCGAGTTTAAAGTTCTGAAACTTGCCTGAAGAGTGCTAAACCTTTTTTTTTTCAATCTTTATTAAGGAGCCTTTCAGCCCTAGGCTGGCTCGTCTCCGAAGAGCGCTAAACCTGAAACCAGCTGTCCTGCTGGGGCGTTCCTCCTATCCGTTAGGATGTGGTCGAGCCACCTGAGCACAAAAAACGCAAAGATCAAAACCAACCTTGCGGCAGCATTCCGTCGTCGAAACTTAATCTTCTCAACTCAATTAGGAAGACCTTGTGGGTGCGAGTATGAGCGCGAAACAATCCGGCAAAGTATTCCACGATCTCAGAAGACTTTTTCGGCAATCCTTCCTCCATTCTCCTAACACCGGAAAAGGGCGCCAACATCATTGTAAATTAAAGAAAAACAGTTTCCCGGAAGCTTTTCACGTGAGCGAAAACTGCATGCTTTGAAACTGAGCCACTTACGGGCAACGGGAACTTCTTTGCTGCTGAAGGTGCAACTCCGGAAGTGAATAGCATGAGAAAGTGCGAGGTACGGATACATGTTTTTTTTCGAGGGAACCGAAAAACGTTTTCTATTTTTATTCAGCATCAAAAGTTATACAGTGCCGAAACGAAACAGTGGGAAAACGTGAGCTGGCACATGTTTGCGTGAAAAAATTCAGTCGACCTGCTTCTTGTTTCGCACGCCGACGGATTGAAATGGGAAGCGAAGGTGGCACACAGCACCTACTGTCTGTAGGATCATCTGCTTTCGACGGAAGCGCCATGCAGCCTTGGAAACTCTTGTTTCATCCTTGGTCTCGACTGAACGCCACCGGAGAACGAAAGTGAAGAATTAAAAGAGTTCACTGAGTGGAAGGTTTTGTATGAACAAAGCACACAACAACCCAACATAAGTGGCGAGCGTGCATCGCAAAGTTACGCTCTCTCACGCTTTTCCGCGAGGTTCTGCTTCCCGTCGGCGGCGCCAGGGCGAAGTGGTTCGAAGTGTACCTTTCTAACTTTGCTTCCCTTTTGGCAAAATGCGACGAGGTGAGCGGTGGAGCGAGGGGATCGTCAAAAGGCAATAACGACGCCAGACTTTTGGATAAGCTCTGCCTGGGTCGACTCCCGCTCCCAAAAAGCGGGAAAAACATGCATAAATAAGTTTTTATTACATTTCAATTTTATGCTGCTAACTTTGTATTTTAGAACCCTTGTGCTGCGAGCTACCCGTGTATGTTGTTTGAACAACATCGTGAAGAGATTTTCACCTGTTTCTAACCCGGACCGTATGTGCCGAACCGACATGAATGGAGGCACTGAGTCAACCACATGCGACGCAATTTCAGAATGGTGCCACCTGGTTCTGCTCTAAAATTGCTCGGTAACCTGCAGAACAACGTCACCCAGCCAGCCGTCAGAAGCTTCTGCTAGGAACGGCAAACGTTATACCTCCCATCTTTAGGAACGGTGATTATGAGGTCGACTTTTCAAGTGGTGTGCAAAGATTACCCTTGGAAGTTTCCCACGAACTAAAAAGTGACGCACGTGCTTTTAATTTCCCATGCTCGAATACTCACACGGGTTTCGCCTCTCGGTGTGTCACCTGGGTTAAATGAGATTCTGATAATTACATTCCAGATAGGCGCCTAGCAGCGACAGATTAGGAAGGTATTTCAGGACGATGACGAAGACGACGCTTGTTATGCAGATGAATACGATCTTTGGAGCTAATTAGACGCCCCAGTGTGATACTGCTAATGATGCCTCAGTCACTACTATACACGTACGATACTTAATTCTTCCGTTATCAACGGCAATGGAAGATGGGTAGAATGTTTCAGTTGTAATGTCTTTCGGCTGTTCTTTCTAACACACTATCTATTAATAAATATTTACCAATGATAACTAAATTCGATAAACGTAGATTACAAAAACGCATACATACTTAAAGCATGTCCTGTATGTCGCGTCCTGACTCCTGGGCTAACGCCAATCAACAAACTTCCCATTAGCAATTTGACATTTTACTTCTCCCTTCCGTCGATGTCCGTTGGCAGTTCTCCCGAACAATATTCCACCTCAGCTTGGCTCCCTTCAGCAACCATTCCAGCAAGCCATTTCTCAAAAGCTCGCCCCCAAAACAAGATACCCAAACAATCTAACTTATCTCTTCCATTAAGGCGCTCCATCCGGCGTCCCATCCTGAAGTTTATTACCGAAAGATACACAACCATAAATAATGCAATTTATTTTATTCTCAAGATTTATTCTAAAGAATAAATCATCTCCCCCCATCCACACACACAAACAGACCGGGCTACGAATCGGGCGCGTTCGATGTCGGTCGCCCCGTCGTCGTCAGCTGAGGACTGCATCCTCGGGGGCAAGCGGCTGCGTCCAGAAACCAGCAACCACCAGAAGGTGGCAATTTACCCAACAAGCAACGAGTGCGCCGCCAAAACTAATGAGAACAAAACCACTTATCCCTCGGAACAACACCGGGGATAAATTTTTGGCGGCAGATCTCACCTTGCTTCGTCGGTCGTGGAGTCCGTCGTCGTTTGATGGATGCGACTTTCAATCGAGGATCCTTTCGCCAGCGCCAGGCTACCCCTTCTTAGGCATTAAATGGCCACATAAAACCAGTTGCAATAACTATGCCTCGCCTGGCGAATGGCACGACACCGAAGCGGTAAAGGGTATCAAATTTGAAATAATTATATTTCTTGATTAAGCTCCGAGAAGCGAAGAATGAATGCTAATGCGAGTATTATGGGTTTGCTTGAGGGCGTGAGTCTCGAGCCGCTCTGTGTGTGCGATTCTGTGGTTCGAAACGAGAGACGGAATAGTTTGCATTACTTGCGACTTATCATTAGGAAAAGGATTACTTCTACGAAGCGAGGAAAATCTGTCTGTTGAAGGCGATCCCATCACGGTTGGGGGTATCTTTCGGTTTTGCGAAGACATATTTTGTTACTCCTAAATTAGGGTGGCATGCCATTTAAGTAAAGTCGTTCTCAAAAAGACTTTTGATTGATGTCATAAATCCATGGCTATGGAACACATGTTGCTTCAGAAGTTTCGATTAAAGCCGTTCTTACATTTCAGTTGGGCATTTCCACAGTTGGATACCACCCTACTCAGACAGAGCTTGGAACATCTGCCCGCATCCGATGCCTCATCTTTGACTTCTGAGAGTCATGTTCGAATCTTTTGAACCCACATATTTTCAGCACAGCCCAACCCCGTATCATCTTTCCGTTATAACGAAATTGTCGGAAAACATCTTACCGATAGTTGACGCTCGGGTCCTCCTTGACGATGTAACCATATTTTGGTTGGTTTCGGTCTGATCTGTTTGGATATTATTCTGAGGAAGCTTAGCATCGACCGACGACCGCCTTCGAAGCCAAACGTGCACAAACGCACGCACACACGGCGAGCAACATGACGTGATATCATCCTGTCGTGTCAAGTTTTCTTTGTTTTAGCTTTTGACTTTTGGCTGACGAGGAGGCGGTTCAAGTTTTGCCGAACGGCCCCTTCCGCCAGTTTTCCCATGGTGATTAAGAATATGCCCCACCTTCGCATATTTAAATTTCACTATCCTTCAGCAAAGCGGTGCCATCATCATCGCCGACAAAACAAGGTTGGTTGCCTTCCTGGGAGCTGGACGCGTTTCGAAATTTGAAAATGAGTGGATTGTCACTCTATACTTCCTGCCAACGACAAACTTGTTATCAAGATCTTTTTGAACAAAGCAGAAACAAAGCGTTAATGACTTTTCTTTTGCCTGGTGTGGGGATGGGGGTGAGCTTTGGAACAAGGTGTGGGTGCGGGTGCAGCATCAGGCGGCAACTTGAGACGACAGTTTCATTCGAAAGCTATTATTACGTGTCATTATGGGGAACGTTCGGTTATTATTAAGAGAAAGGCTAAATGACTTCTTCTGGTGGAGAATCGTTACGAAAACTGTAGTTGGATAGTTTGTTGTTTACGGAAGGAGAAAGTTGGCGCCTTTTTGCCTCTTAGTCTACGATGGTATCTTTGATTGTAATATGATGTGGATTATTGAATTTTCTGGATTAAATCCGACTATTTGGAAGATGCTTGTTTATAAAATACAAAATTTCCAACTACGATACACCATTTATGCTACTGAGAGCTGTTATTGGATGTCGTCATCTAAAACATGAAATGCATTTTCAGTAATAGGGATGGTTAAGGGCACTCCTGACAGAATCCAAGTTTCAAAGTGCTCGCGTTTTCGGGGGCACGCCACTCGATACGGAAGCAACGCACACTGTCATTTTTATTTTTTCACGCATGCTGCGACGCAGCAAAGCTGAATCAACAAAAAAGACAGTTGGCAGCCGCCTCCGTAGGTGAGCACTTTGAAACTTGGATTCTGTCAGGAGTGACCTTAAAACAACAAAGACAAATTAACAAATGAATATTTGAAGATAAATTTATTTCTGAATATTAGAAAATCATCATGCTTACAGCGGCATACTAGGAGTTAACTTTTGGAAATCAGTATGGCGAAAAGCATCTAAGGTTTAATATCTCGAAAATAAGCAACTTAATCGAAAAAATATTCGGTAGGCGTAATAGCGGACACCGTCCTACTTAACTGATACCAAATAGATTTTCGTGAAAAGTTCCTGATGTTGAGAAAACCTCCGTTAGATGTCTTTCACCATCCAAATTTCTGGCGGTTAACTCATGCTGGCTATTTTGCGCATATTCAATAGCGCCTGGATGTGACAGCGGCGGGTAGAAAATCAGCCACTGCCAATAGTTCATTGAAAAATTCTTCTCTTAAAAATTGAAAAACTTTTCCCGTAAAAATTTTAAAGAACATTCTCATTCATCATCATCATCATCCAGAGAAAATTCATCCGAATTTCCAGAAGAAATTCATCCGAATTTCCAGAGGAAATTCATCCGAAGGAATTCATCCAGAGGAAATTCATCTGAATTTCCAGAGGAAATTCATCCGAATTTCCAGAGGAAATTCATCCGAATTGCCAGAGGAAATTCATCCGAATTGCCAGAGAAAATTCATCCGAATTGCCAGAGAAAATTCATCCGAATTTCCAGAGGAAATTCATCCGAATTTCCAGAGGAAATTCATCCGAATTTCCAGAGGAAATTCATCCGAATTTCCAGAGGAAATTCATCCGAATTTCCAGAGGAAATTCATCCGAATTTCCAGAGGAAATTCATCCAATTTCCAGAGGAAATTCATCCGAATTTCCAGAGGAAATTCATCCGAATTCAGAGGAAATTCATCCGAATTCCAGAGGAAATTCATCCAATTTCCAGAGGAAATTCATCCGATTTCCAGAGGAAATTCATCCGAATTTCCAGAGGAAATTCATCCGAATTCAGAGGAAATTCATCCGATTTCCAGAGGAAATTCATCCGATTTCCAGAGGAAATTCATCCGAATTTCCAGAGGAAATTCATCCGAATTTCCAGAGGAAATTCATCCGAATTTCCAGAGGAAATTCATCCGATTTCCAGAGGAAATTCATCCGATTTCCAGAGGAAATTCATCCGAATTTCAGAGGAAATTCATCCGAATTTCCAGAGGAAATTCATCCGATTTCCAGAGGAAATTCATCCGATTTCCAGAGGAAATTCATCCGAATTCCAGAGGAAATTCATCCGATTTCCAGAGGAAATTCATCCGAATTCCAGAGGAAATTCATCCGATTTCCAGAGGAAATTCATCCGAATTCCAGAGGAAATTCATCCGAATTCCAGAGGAAATTCATCCGATTTCCAGAGGAAATTCATCCGAATTCCAGAGGAAATTCATCCGAATTTCAGAGGAAATTCATCCGAATTCCAGAGGAAATTCATCCGAATTCCAGAGGAAATTCATCCGATTTCCAGAGGAAATTCATCCGAATTCCAGAGGAAATTCATCCGAATTCCAGAGGAAATTCATCCGAATTCAGAGGAAATTCATCCGAATTCAGAGGAAATTCATCCGAATTTCCAGAGGAAATTCATCCGAATTTCCAGAGGAAATTCATCCGAATTTCCAGAGGAAATTCATCCGAATTCCAGAGGAAATTCATCCGAATTTCCAGAGGAAATTCATCCGAATTTCCAGAGGAAATTCATCCGATTTCCAGAGGAAATTCATCCGAATTTCAGAGGAAATTCATCCGAATTTCAGAGGAAATTCATCCGAATTTCAGAGGAAATTCATCCGAATTCCAGAGGAAATTCATCCGAATTTCAGAGGAAATTCATCCGAATTTCAGAGGAAATTCATCCGAATTCAGAGGAAATTCATCCGAATTCCAGAGGAAATTCATCCGAATTCCAGAGGAAATTCATCCGAATTCAGAGGAAATTCATCCGAATTCCAGAGGAAATTCATCCGAATTTCCAGAGGAAATTCATCCAATTCAGAGGAAATTCATCCGAATTCCAGAGGAAATTCATCCGAATTCCAGAGGAAATTCATCCGATTTCCAGAGGAAATTCATCCGATTTCCAGAGGAAATTCATCCGATTTCCAGAGGAAATTCATCCGAATTTCCAGAGGAAATTCATCCGATTTCCAGAGGAAATTCATCCGATTTCCAGAGGAAATTCATCCGATTTCCAGAGGAAATTCATCCAATTTCCAGAGGAAATTCATCCGAATTCCAGAGGAAATTCATCCGAATTCCAGAGGAAATTCATCCGAATTCCAGAGGAAATTCATCCGAATTTCCAGAGGAAATTCATCCGATTTCCAGAGGAAATTCATCCGAATTTCCAGAGGAAATTCATCCGAATTCCAGAGGAAATTCATCCGAATTTCCAGAGGAAATTCATCCGAATTTCCAGAGGAAATTCATCCGAATTTCCAGAGGAAATTCATCCGAATTCAGAGGAAATTCATCCGAATTCAGAGGAAATTCATCCGAATTCCAGAGGAAATTCATCCGAATTTCCAGAGGAAATTCATCCGAATTTCAGAGGAAATTCATCCGAATTCAGAGGAAATTCATCCGAATTTACAGAGGAAATTCATCCGAATTTCCAGAGGAAATTCATCCGAATTTCCAGAGGAAATTCATCCGAATTTCCAGAGGAAATTCATCCGAATTTCCAGAGGAAATTCATCCGAATTTCCAGAGGAAATTCATCCGAATTTCCAGAGGGAATTCATCCGAATTTCCAGAGGAAATTCATCCGAATTTCCAGAGGAAATTCATCCGAATTCATCCAGAGGAAATTCATCTGAATTTCCAGAGGAAATTCATCCGAATTTCCAGAGGAAATTCATCCGAGTTTCCAGAGGAAATTCATCCGAATTTCCAGAGGAAATTCATCCGAATTACCAGAGGAAATTCATCCGAATTTCCAGAAGAAATTCATTCGAATTTCCAGAAGAAATTCATCCGAATTTTCAGAGGAAATTCATCCGAATTTTCAGAGGAAATTCATCCGAATTCGAATTCGAATTTTCAGAGGAAATTTATTCGAATTTCCAGAGGAAATTCATTCGATTTTCCAGAGGAAATTTATCAGAATTTCCAGAGGAAATTCATCCGAATTTCCAGAGGAAATTCATCCGAATTTCCAGAGGAAATTCATCCGAATTTCTATGCATCAGGTTCTTCAAGGCTTGATCAGTGGTTCTTGTTATAATTTGAAAAGATTTCTCTTTGATACCTTTCATTTTCTGTTTGATACTTCCCTACCACAGAAAGGTAAAAACTAACTCACTACATCCAATTCCATTGACATATTTCCCTTCTGGCACCGTTGGGTCTACCAACCGTTCACTTAATTTCCATATTTTCGCACCCTGTTAAAATAGGCTCGCACTGGGTATTCTTTTCCAGCAAACAACCAACGCACGGTTATTTATGCGTACCGAAGGAAACCCCAAAGTCTTTGGTGTTTTAGGGCTTCGACCCATAGGAAGGATTTCACACATGGGGTGCGTTTTCCTTCGAGGAGCCATGTTTGCGTAATCGCGCCGCCAACCAACCAACCAGGTGATGCTCGGCCTCGGAGTAGTCGCGTCGTCGTCGTCGGAAGGGCCGCTCTAGATTTATGCGTTTTCTTCCCGGCTCAGCCTCCTCTGAGCAGCACTTAACCCCTCACGTGTCGACGGACCCGGGAAGAGGTGTAAAGGCAGCTGAGACGAGCCAAACAGAACACAATGCAAAGGTTGACTGGCGTGGCGTGGCGTTTGCTCGAGTGTGTTTTGAAAAACGATGTGGCGAATAAATTTAATGTTCATAAATTTTAACCACTTTAGCCGGTTGGCAAACGCCAGTCTAAATGCTGTCCTGGCAGCCGGTTCCGATGGGTTTGGTTGCGTTCTGTTGTTGTTGTTGTTGTTGTTGCCTTTGTTTCTTCTTTTCTTACCGGGTTAAGGCAAACGGTGGGTGTGGAAAACATGTGTGCCGCGCTGGCAGGGGGACGGAAATTTAGACTGACTTTATCTGGCTGAATAAATCAAATGCCTGTCAGCTCGATTCTTGGCAGCGGCAGGAAAAGCGGCGGTTGTGGATGGAGGTGTTGTTTTCTGGATCTTTTTTGTTCCATTTTCGGAGTGTAGCAGATTGGGACGAAGTACGAAGACTGAGTGGTGTGTGGGTGAATGTGTGCTAGTTCTGGTTTGGGGGATGAATTGTGCTTTAATTGGGAGTTTAATCTTATCACAAACAGGGAAGAGGTTTGTCGGGCTGAAATGTTCGGGGGTTATGTTCGAGGTAAGTATTCATTAAATCTTGCAATAAATCATCCGGAAGAATGTTATCTGATGGATTTTAAACAACCGTAAAATTTATTATAGACTGATTCGACTGATGATGGTGTAAGCGTATGCAACTGATTTCCATTACGGTGGCGGTAAAAGAGTCGATGTAATTTATGTAAACAAGCTCATATTTTAGAACAATAACAATTATTGGAATATCATCTGAAGTTTAAATCAACAAGTACATTAAGATTTTAAGACAAAATCCCACTCAGAATAATTTCAAATACTCCAAATGAAACTTCAATTTTGGAAGTGCATCAATGCTCAAAACTAACTTATATACAATGTAAGAACTGGAAAAGTTGAACATCTAACAAAAGCGAATTGATTAATCGTCTAGCCAAAAACAATAATCTTGGTTTTTGAGGTTTTACAAGCTACAGATTTGGCGTACAGATCGTCTGTAAAACCGAATCGAATCCGATATTGTTATCAACGGCTTTATCGAACGATATCCATAGCAAAACGTTGTCTTTTACATTTTCTCATACTTTTTCTGTTTGCTTTTCTCTATTTCACCATCAATCTGCTGATATCAAAACAGTATTAAAAACATTTCAAAAAGCTGTAAACATATTTTGTTTCATATTACCCAGATGTCTTATTTTCGTCCTTTCTTTCTTTCTTTTTCATTCTTGGACTGCCTTCTGCCCGGTACATGCAAACAATGTAAACATATGAACAATACCGAATAAATCCGTTTGTTTACATGTCGGACTAATCCATTTCCACGAAAAATCGAACGAACACCAAACACACACTTTTCCGAACATGTGTATCACGTTTCGCACAAACTAAATGACTTGACTCGACCCTAAACACTGATTAACCCACAAACAGATGTCGTTTCTATCATGATGAAGTCGATGTTTTTGGTATCGCCTTCAAAACAATTTTTCGTACCACAACAATCGGTCAGCAGCGCAACATCGGCGGCATTCAACGGTCGCTCGTGTTAAGAAATAAAATCAAAGAAAGAGGAAAACCAGAAAACTAGGCTTAGCCACAACAAGAGGACTCGCGTGCACGTGCTAGGGTTGAGGAACTCACAAACAAATTAGAAACCAAGAAACTCAAAACAGTGAAAGCCAGCAGAAACAGTAGAGCTTTAAAGCAAGTGTGATATCTAGGAAATAGGAAAATAAAGAATTTTTAGGGAAACTCAGCCTAGCCAAAAACAAATCAGCAAACAAACACGAGTTAAATTGTTTTGAACAATATCAGCCACATCAACTTCAAAAGTTAAGCAAGCAAGGTACCGACAGGAAGCGAGTGCAGGCGCAAACACAGATTTATAGGGAATTAAGAGTTAGCCAATTTTTCCGACGAAACGCAAGCCAATTCTTCATCTTCAGGACTTTATACTCAACGATTACAACAAAACACATACACCCCCATCCTTCGTAATCACACACGAGAATAAACACAAAAAGAATTCCGTATCGCGTACGGGAACAGAAACAAAACCAAAAGTGATTCCGGGATTTCTTTCGAGAGGATTTGCCGTTCCGTCGTCATCAGCAACAGAGCTAGAGCTTAGAAGGAGTGCAAACGCGAAGGCTTCCGAAGTAAGCAATCTCCATCCCACCACCTCGGATATGGGACCATCGGATTGCAAGCGGGGCGAGGAAGGTGCGTGTGGCCACCGAACGGTTCCAGTTCCACAGTAACCCACTTGCGATGCGACGTGATACAAGAAAGTTTCGGCCCTCGAATTGAAAAGCCATAATTTAGGGCCGTAAATTACAAACCAACTGGGACGACAAAACCAAAGGGCGCCCTCCCTGTAAGGGATCAGTGATTCATCCCGAACAGCATTCAAACCATGAAATTGTGGTTCCATCTCCCCCTTCAACCGCGAAGGACTGAGGATGGTCAGGAAGCGATCCGTAGACTAACAATAGTCGGCCGTGCCCCGTCCATTTGTGTGCCTTTCGACCCTGGCGGGGAAAATTTTAATATTCATTTAACGCCACCAAAGATCGTGACTCAAATATTTTGCTGCGTCCCGACTTCTTATCCGTTTCCAACTTTCTGGAAGTTGCTATTTCTTCCGAAACTGTATCACATTGCGCCGAACTCAGCGATAGGGGAACGGGAGATTTCCTTTTCCCGGAAGTGGAGAGATGGGAAGTGAAGGAATCGGAAAGTGGCCACCCCCTCCCACCGCAGCTTGCTCTCGAGGCCTCCCCCCCAAAGTGTTGTCGTTTTCTTTCATTCGTTGTCGTAACCTTAAAGTGTCGTGCGTGATTTATATCTTACCTTAGGGTGTTGTCTGTAATTATTTGGTAGTTTTTGTTTGTTCTTTATCTTTTTTTTTTGGATTTACGTTGTCCGAATAATATTCTGATTTTTCTCACTCTCTCGGAAATTTATCAGCTTCATTTTCGGTAGACGTAATTTACAGAGCACAGATAGAAGCCAACATGATTCGAGATGCATACAACCGATATAGTCAATCTAACCCACAATCGGTATCGTTTTGTGTTTCGTTTTTAATGAGTTTGTTAGGCATTCACAGTTATTATAAAACCTCCCATTCGTTAGCCAGCTCATCAAAGGGGTGCCATGTTCCACATTCGGGTTGCAATTCTACAAGCGACCATTCAAAATTTTAAATCAGATCTGATTAACGATTCGAAAAACAAATTGGAAGGACACACCTCTGAGAGAGTTGATTTCCTAGTTGTTCGTTTGTTCAGTGTGCGTTTTGTGTGGATGTAATTTTGCAATCGAAACGATTATTTTCAACTACTGACACCATTCCGAACGATCACAACACAACTGCATAATGTAATAAATTTTTGAAACTGTATAACCGGTTTGATTTTTGTCTTGCTTCAGCGCTTGGGAATTGTTGAGATTCAGCATCAAATGACACATATTCATTCTGAAGCAGCAATAACTGATGTAATTTGGAGCTTGATGAAATACAGATCGATAAAATATGGAGGGAAAATTAAAAACTGCAATTATCTGACGTTTTCAAAAAAATGAACTAACCTTTAAAGTGCACTGAAAAAAACTTATTAAATTTGATTAGACGGATAGAGACTACGATTTTCAGCACTCATGTCTTACGATGGCTTACCAGATATCCTCCCGATTAAGAAGCTTTTAGTCATGCAGATGACTCAAAGTTTCCCAATCGAGAGGATATCTGGTAAGTTAGTTTCGAGGCACTCGACCGAGTAGATTCGCACATTGATGATACACGGCTTTTAATGCTTTTCCCACAGAAAGCCTAGTAGAATGAAAACTCTTGAAGAAATTTTGTTGATTGACGAATCCTCAGGGATGGGCTACAGAGATGTGGCAACGTTCAACATCTACCTAATACTAAAGCGTTTCTTCCACCGGAAGCAGAAACTATTTCTCGGCGATATTTGGTGAACTTCCCGCAAAAAATTAAAAAAAAAGCATTCCCAGTGGAAACAAAAAAGAATATTCCGGTGAATGTTTAGAGGGAGGTATTTCCCGGAGGAAAAATGGAAGAATTTCCCGAAGGGGAAATATAAAAATAAAATCCCGAAAAAAAGTATCTTGGAGAAAAATCGCGAGAATTTCCTAGAGAAAATTGGAAAGAATTTTCTTCGGGAAATTCTTCTGAATTTCCTTCGGGAAATTCTTCTGAATTTCCTTCGAAAAATTCTTCTGAATTTTCTTCGGAAAATTCTCCTGTATTTCCTCGGAAAATTCTACTGGATTTCTTCGGAAAATTCTACTGGATTTCTTCGGAAAAAATTCTTCTGAATTTCCTTCGTTCCCGAATTTCTGAATTTCCTTCGAAATTCTTCTGAATTCCTTCGGGAAATTCTTCTGAATTTCCCTCGGGAAATTCTTCTGAATTTCCTTCGAAATTCTTCTGAATTTCCTTCGGGAAATTCTTCTGAATTTCCTTCGGAAATTCTTCTGAATTTCCTTCGAAATTCTTCTGAATTTCCTTCGGGAAATTCTTCTGAATTTCCTTCGGAAATTCTTTAATTTCCTTCGGAGACTTCTGAATTTCCTTCGGGAAATTCTTCTGAATTTCCTTCGGGAAATTCTTCTGAATTTCCTTCGGGAAATTCTTCTGAATTTCCTTCGGGAAATTCTTCTGAATTTCCTTCGGGAAATTCTTCTGAATTTCCTTCGGGAAATTCTTCTGAATTTCCTTCGGGAAATTCTTCTGAATTTTCTTCGGAAAATTCTTCTGAATTTTCTTCGGAAAATTCTTCTGAATTTTCTTCGGAAAATTCTTCTGAATTTTCTTCGGAAAATTCTACTGAATTTTCTTCGGAAAATTCTACTGAATTTTCTTCGGAAAATTCTTCTGAATTTTCTTCGGAAAATTCTTCTGAATTTCCTTCGTTCCCGAATTTCTGAATTTCCTTCGGGAAATTCTTCTGAATTTCCTTCGGGAAATTCTTCTGAATTTCCTTCGGGAAATTCTTCTGAATTTCCTTCGGGAAATTCTTCTGAATTTCCTTCGGGAAATTCTTCTGAATTTCCTTCGGGAAATTCTTCTGAATTTCCTTCGGAAATTCTTCTGAATTTCCTTCGGAAATTCTTCCATTTCCTTCGGGAAATTCTTCTGAATTTCCTTCGGGAAATTCTTCTGAATTTCCTTCGAGAAATTCTTCTGAATTTCTTTCGAGAAATTCTTCTGAATTTCCTTCGGGAAATTCTTCTGAATTTCCTTCGGGAAATTCTTCTGAATTTCCTTCGAAATTCTTCTGAATTTCCTTCGAAATTCTTCTGAATTTCCTTCGAAATTCTTCTGAATTTCCTTCAGGAAATTCTTCTGAATTTCCTTCGAAATTCTTCGAATTTCCTTCGGAATTTCTTCTGAATTTCCTTCGGGAAAGTCTTCTGAATTTCCTTCGGGAAATTCTTCTGAATTTCCTTCAGGAAATTCTTCTGAATTTCCTTCGGAAATTCTTCAAATTTCCTTCAGGAAATTCTTCTGAATTTCCTTCAGGAAATTCTTCTGAATTTCCTTCGGGAAATTCTTCTGAATTTCCTTCGGAAATTCTTCTGAATTTCCTTCAAATTCTTCTGAATTTCCTTCGGGGAAATTCTTCTGAATTTCCTTCGAAATTCTTCTGAATTTCCTTCGGGAAATTCTTCTGAATTTCCTTCAGGAAATTCTTCTGAATTTCCTTCAGGAGAATTCTTCGGGAATTCTTCTGAATTTCCTTCAGGGAAATGTGCCAATTTCTAGGAAATTCTTCTGAATTTCCTTCAGGAAATTCTTCTGAATTTCCTTGTTCCTTCAGGAAATTCTTCTGAATTTCCTTCGGAAGAAAATTCTTCTGAATTTCCTTCGGGAAATTCTTCTGAATTTCCTTCGGGAAATTCTTCTGAATTTCCTTCGAAATTCTTCTGAATTTTCCTTCGAAATTCTTCTGAATTTCCTTCAGGTAATTCTTCTGAATTTCCTTCAGGTAATTCTTTGGGAAATTCTTCTCAATTTCCTTCGGGAAATTCTTCTGAATTTCCTTCGGGAAATTCTTCTGAATTTCCTTCGGGAAATTCTTCTGAATTTCCTTCGAGAAATTCTTCTGAATTTCCTAGGGAAATTCTTCTGAATTTCCTTCGGGAAATTCTTCTGAATTTCCTTCGGGAAATTCTTCTGAATTTCCTTCGGGAAATTCTTCGGAATTTCCTTCGGAAATTCTTCTGAATTCTTCTGAATTTCCTTCGGAAATTCTGAATTTCGAAATTCTTCTGAATTTCCTTCGGAAATTCTTCTGAATTTCCTTCGGAAATTCTTCTGAATTTCCTTCGGGAAATTCTTCTGAATTTCCTTCGGGAAATTCTTCGGAATTTCCTTCGGGAAATTTATCGGAATTTCCTTCCTTAAGGAAATTCTTCGGAATTTCCTTCGGAAATTCTTCTGAATTTCCTTCGGAAATTCTTCGGAATTTCCTTCGGGAAATTCTTCTGAATTTCCTTCGGGAAATTCTTCTGAATTTCCTTCGAAATTCTTCTGAATTTCCTTCGGAAATTCTTCTGAATTTCCTTCAGAAATTCTTCTGAATTTCCTTCGAAATTCTTCTGAATTTCCTTCGGGAAATTCTTCTTGAATTTCCTTCGAAATTCTTCTGAATTTTCCTTCGGGAAATTCTTCTGAATTTCCTTCGGGAAATTCTTCTGAATTTCCTTCGAAATTCTTCTGAATTTCCTTCAGGGAAATTCTTCTGAATTTCCTTCGGGAGAATTCTTCTGAATTTCCTTCGAATTCTTCTGAATTTCCTTCGAAATTTTTCTGAATTTCCTTCGGGAAATTCTTCTGAATTTCCTTCGGGAAATTCTTCTGAATTTCCTTCGGGAAATTCTTCTGAACTTCCTTCGGGAAATTCTTCTGAATTTCCTTCGTGAAATTCTTCTGAATTTCCTTCGGGAAATTCTTCTGAATTTCCTTCGTGAAATTCTTCTGAATTTCCTTCGGGAAATTCTTGTGAATTTCCTTCGTGAAATTCTTCTGAATTTACTTCAGGAAAATCTTCTGAATTTCCTTCGAAATTCTTCTGAATTTCCTTCGGAAATTCTTCTGAATTTCCTTCGGGAAATTCTTCTGAATTTCCTTCGGGAAATTCTTCTCGATTTCCTTCGGGAAATACTTCTCAATTTCCTTCGGGAAATTCTTCTCAATTTCCTTCGGGAAATTCTTCTCAATTTTCTTCGGGAAATTCTTCTCAATTTACTTCGGAAAAGTTTTCTGAATTTTTTTCGGGAGATTTTTCTGAATTTTCTTCGGGAAATTCGTCTGAATTTCCTTCGGGAAATTCCTCTGAATTTATTTCGGGAAAATCTTCTCAATTTCCTTCGGGAAATTCTTCTGAATTTCCTTCGGGAAATTCTTCTGAATTTCCTTCGGGACATTCTTCTCAATTTCCTTCGGGAAATTCTTCTCAATTTCCTTCGAGAAATTCTTCTCAATTTCCTTCGGGAAAGTTTTCTGAATTTTCTTCGGGAGATTCTTCTGAATTTTCTTCGGGAAATTCGTCTGAATTTCCTTCGGGAAATTCTTCTGAATTTCCTTCGGGAAATTCTTCTGAATTTCCTCCGGGAAATTCTTCTGAATTTCCTTCGGGAATTCTTCTAAATTTCTTTCGGAAATTCATCTGAATTTCCAGTGGAGATTTAGAAGAACTTCTCAAAAGTAATTTTTTCTCATCAAAAACTTAATTCATTCAGGAATGGCCAAAAATCGATGGAATAAATATCTTTACGGACGTAGATTCAACAAAATGCTTTACATGACTTCACCTCACCTGCTCGAATACCCTTTTTGCACTGGAGCCCTTGTAATTATAAAAGGCACATCTTCACCCTCATCCACCCATCAAGTTAACTGACAGGCTCCCAACAGGGTTCCGAAGTTCCAAGGAAGCAATTTGTTGCACCACAATCCCGAAGGCTCACCGCGCGGTGGTTGGCGAGTCGGCGGTGTCCATAAAACTCAAATTATGACCGTACCAGTCCGCAAAAACCACGGTCGGCCGCCTTTTCCTCGATGGCCTCTAAAAGGGACACACGCCGTCAACCGGAGAAAGCCACAACGACGACGACAACGACGGCAACAACATTCGCCCGGCTGCGGAAACAAAACATCCCGTGGCAGGGCATCGTTACTACTCACTCACAGACTGGCGAGAGCGAGACCGCACCAGCTCATTAATTTTATCTGTCGCCTCATTACCCTCGTAAGTCAAACAAACTTTGTCAGCATCTTCACGCTCGTTACCCAAAGTGTTCGCTGCCCAACCACGGGCCCCATCGAGTGGGAACACAGGGAAATGGCCTATTTGTAGCGTCGCAAGGCCAACCGTAGTCGACGCTTTGGGTCGTTAGTCTCGACCGCAAACGGCTTCGCAGTTCCGGTGCAGCAGTTGATTTATCAGAATTAATTGTGAAAATTTAGAAATAAATGTCAATGGAAGTGTGGCTCTGTGGGTTCCGTTGCGAAGCGTGGCTTCTGGAGAACGAGTCGAAATGGAATTTCACCGGAATCAATTCCTTTGCCGGAGCCTATCATCACTCTTCTGGTTTGTTGAGAAGGCAGTCGAACGCAATTAACGATATTAGATTTATTCGAAGCCGTTGCTTCCAGGGGTCATAAATTAGGAATAACGACCCAAATTATATCTAAATGGAAATTATTTTGAAATGGAAATCGGGAAACCGAAGATAAGTTTTCCGAATGTTCATAGCTCCGAATCAATCAGATGAGCGGCAAATTTTTCCTCACAAAGCAAGTTCCAAGTTCAGCCAAACGATTATTGGACACGTATGAGAAGCATCTTCCAAGTGGATGATTTTTGCTTCATCCATCACATCCAGTAAGAAAGTTTGGTACAAAAAGATCTACACCTACTTCTCGCTCGAGTGCACTCTTTGATGCACTTTTAATGGAAAGAACAAAGCGGCGAATCCTCCGGCGGTCCGCCCCACCAAAGACAAAGAGACGTTGCTTTCTCCGCAGCTTGAAGCGTGCACGCCGCTTGCCAGCTGAGGATTCCTAATAGCTTACGAAAACATCGTTACCCAAAACGCTCACGTCCGGCGCCGCTTCCGGATCCACCCAGGGCCGACGACGCACTGAGGAGTATTTCAGCACAAATCCTGGCCAAAAGTCAAAAACAAAAATTTTAAATATTCTCATATTATTTTTCGTTTTTGTACCCTCAAACACTAATACTAATTTGCCATGGAAACTTTGAAACAATTTTAGTTAATTGTAAGCAATGCTGGCTGCCAAACCAAAACACCATAATTTACATGCCAATTTTATCGCAATTGTCCATAAAAAAGTGTTTACGTTTTATCGTGTTTTTCCGGATTTTTAATGATTATCAAGATGAATAATAATAATGAGGGTATGTAAAACGTTTTCAACCATGATTCGATCTGAAATTGTTTTCAGGTGATCCTTAATGATGATATTGAAAGGCAGCTTTTTTCTACCTTTTTACAAAAAATATGACAAAACTTTTGATTAGGTTCCAAACCCGATCAAGCAACAAAATTGTCAGCGTCGGAAAGATTGAAGTTTCCTTAATAAGCTCCACGAAAAACATTTCACGCATCCTCACGCAATCGTGACTTGTGTTTATTTGAATATAGTGACGTTTGCTAGAAAAATTTAGATTTTTTTAAATATTTAATTTAAGTATTAATGATTTTGAGCGACTAAGTTCACACAAATGGTTGCTTCCAGAAGAGTTAGACTTCGATGAACGATCCATAAAAAGCATATGCATTTTTCGAATGTAAAAAGTTGTTAGGCGGTTGATTTGCACTTCGAATTTATTTGATCTGCTCCAGTGTAATATCGATGCATTATCCAGGGACTTTAACATTATCCGATGACAAATTTATATAGTCGAAGTGAACAAACAAAGTACATCTTTTCGGGAAATTTAGTGAGTAATAAATGATGAATGAAGATTATCATAAAAATCATACTCATTGGGGGAGTCAGAGGTAGGCACCACTCGTCGCAAGCACGCTGTAGTTCTCAAAGGCAGCGTACTTGTGCCAAGTGGTGCTCTATCAAATAACAATAACTGACCCCGCCAGTGGTCATATATCACTGCTACATCAATACAAAGAGCACAAAAACAAAAAAGAATATGCTTTACTGCTTATTGTAAGTATTTAAAGAAGACAAATGATTGACATAGTTTTGGCCACGCTTTTACACTACGTACTCCTATGTGCGTCGCCTAGGTTCTGAATTCTGAAGCCATGATTGTCCTATTCGAAAGTCGATTTCGGCAGACGACGAAACGTGACACGTGGAAGCGCGTTCGCCCCAACCAATACCGGACAAAGGAGAACTCTCTGCGGCAACGGCAGTCAACCTTAAAGTCACCATCTTTTGTTGGCGTTTGGAGAGGCGCCGAAAATGGGAAAATTATATTTGATTAGCATAAAAATTTCCCTCGCTAAGCTTTTCCGGCCTCCACTTCCATTTGGGGAGCGCAATCCACTGGAGACTACCGTCGTGGTGCGAGTGGCAATATGGCAGTGGCTTTGCAGAAGACAAAGGCATTTTTTGGTGATCAAAAGCATCGACTATAATCGGAAAATAAGACCAACGACAGCGTCGGACGGCATTGTCGAGCAGCGTAGCAACAGGAAGAATGCATGATGGAGGAGATAATGGAGGCTGCTTGTGGTGAAGATTCTTTATGGGGCTTTGTTTGAAGCGTAACGCTTTTTTGCTGAAGGAGGAAATGGAAGCATGGTGGTGCTTCAAGGTCACAGGATTCATGTAGAAGATGTTGTGGCAACACGAGGTAATTTTTGAATCTGGTACTTTGTCACAGATGTCGTGTTCTAGAGGAAAAATTAAGGTCGAACCGTTCAAACTTTGGTACCGTAATAAAATTGAAATTTAACAGCCATAATTTCTCGCCAATGCAGTTAAAGACGCTAAAGTCTCGTTGCAAATTGTAAGTTTTGGAACGAGAAAAATCGAAGAACATAAATTGAACAGCATGACACTGTATAGAAATCAAATTAGTTAATACCATCCAGAACATCAATCAACGAAAAGAATTAGCAAAAAAAATGCTTCAATCAGCTCGATAAGTAGCTTTCCGTCTAGCATCCAGCAAAAACCACAATAATAGACCAATAGCCACACTAAATCCGAAATTCACCGTTCAGTGGAAACCTCGTCGTATGGCGAAAGTCCCTACGCCGGAGCCACACCATCGTGCAAAACCGAAGAACTGAATCGAAAGGGAAGCCATAAATTATCCTAATTACATGATGACGCTGCTGCTTAAGTCAATGCGAACTGTCTGTGCTGCTCCTTTCTTCTTCTTTTTTTTCGTCTGATCCTGGGCCAGGAATTTTCGCAAATCAGCAGCCGTGTCAGCTGGAGCAGATTCACCCGGTCAATTGGTGATATTTTGATGAGTTGCGTATTACGTCCGGGATACAACGACGACGGATGAAAAATCGATACGTTTGCCGCCATTCTTATGTGTTGAAGAGGGTGGGCCTTTGTCGGCGTCTTATAATCGTCTTATTATATGCACTCCAGAAAAAAACGTTGACAACAAAGCAATGTTCTTTCCATTCAATTCGTCGCAATTTCGTTATTCAATTGGCTCTCTCCGAAGGAGCATTTCGTAGCCGAAGAAAGGCACTTAACATTCGCTTTCGTTTGAACTTTTGAACCGCGCTGTTGCCCCTAATTAAAGCATCCCTACCCAATTTAGGCAAATAATGCTTCAACGATCAATTCTGATTCCCCCGATGAATTTATGGTGCTCGCATCCAATCAAGAGCCATTTTACGAAAATTTCTAGGTCATATCGGGGAGGTTTCTTCCATCACTTTGTAGAGCCCGTTTGCATTTGATGGAAGACGGCAGTGGCAAACAACATTAAATCATCTAATTACCTAAATTTTTCCTTGTTTCTTCATGGCTGTGAATCCACTTCCGAAGGGCCCCTTCCTTTAGCTTTTATTCAAATGAATGAACCGTTTACAGTGATGCTTCGGATAGCGCACCTCAACGTGAGTTTCTAAAACCACCTTAAGAACGAACATTCCGCTAATTGATTGCATTTTATATCATTTGAAAAAAATCTCTGGAACATGCACGGAACATTCGTTTTTGATTTCCAAAAAGCAGTTTATTATAATTTCCAATTGTTGGATTTCCCAGAAAATTTTAAAGGCGAAATTTTTTGAAATTAAAAAAAAATAATTCTTTGAAGTATTTTGTAATTTCAAAAGAGAATTGACTGAAGGTCTCTTCGGAAAATTCGTTCGATTTTTCTTCGATTCGTTGGAATTTCCTTCAGGAAATTCGTTGGAATTTCCTTCGGGAAATTCGTTGGAATTTCCTTCGGGAAATTCGTTGGAATTTCCTTCGAAATTCGTTGGAATTTCCTTCGGGAAATTCGTTGGAATTTCCTTCGAAATTCGTTGAATTTCCTTCGAAATTCGTTGAATTTCCTTCGAAATTCGTTGGAATTTCCTTCGGGAAATTCGTTGGAATTTCCTTCGAAATTCGTTGGAATTTCCTTCGGAAATTCGTTGGAATTTCCTTCGAAATTCGTTGGAATTTCCTTCGAAATTCGTTGAATTTCCTTCGGGAAATTCGTTGGAATTCCTTCGAAATTCGTTTGGAATTTCCTTCAAATTCGTTGAATTTCCTTCGAAATTCGGTGGAATTTCCTTCGGGAAATTCGTTGGAATTTCCTTCGGGAAATTCGTTGGAATTTCCTTCGGGAAATTCGTTGGAATTTCCTTCGGGAAATTCGTTGGAATTTCCTTCGGGAAATTCGTTGGAATTTCCTTCGGGAAATTCGTTGGAATTTCCTTCGGGAAATTCGTTGGAATTTCCATCGGGAAATTCGTTGGAATTTCCTTCGGGAAATTCGTTGGAATTTCTTTCGGGAAATTCGTTGGAATTTCCATTGCCGGTCCTTCGGGAAATTCGTTGGAATTTCCTTCAGGGAAATTCGTTGGAATTTCCTTCAGGAAATTCGTTGGAATTTCCTTCGAAATTCGTTGGAATTTCCTTCAGGAAATTCGTTGGAATTTCTTTCGGAAATTCGTTCGGAATTTCCTTCGAAATTCGTTGGAATTTCCTTCAGGAAATTCGTTGGAATTTCCTTCGAAATCGGAAATTCGTTGCTGAATTTCCTTCGGGAAATTCGTTGGAATTTCCTTCGAAATTCGTTGGAATTTCCTTCAGGAAATTCGTTGGAATTTCCTTCGAAATTCGTTGGAATTTCCTTCGGGAAATTCGTTGGAATTTCCTCTCGAAATTCGTTGGAATTTCCTTCGAAATTCGTTGGAATTTCCTTCGGAAATTCGTTGGAATTTCCTTCGGGAAATTCGTTGGAATTTCCTTCGAAATTCGTTTGGAATTTCCTTCGAAATTCGTTGGAATTTCCTTCGAAATTCGTTGGAATTTCCTTCGAAATTCGTTGGAATTTCCTTCGGGAAATTCGTTGGAATTTCTTCAGAAATTCGTTTGGAATTTCCTTCAGGAAATTCGTTGATTCGAATTCGTTGGAATTTCCTTCGGAAATTCGTTGGAATTTCCTTCGGGAAATTCGTTGGAATTTCCTTCGAAATTCGTTTGAATTCCTTCGAAATTCGTTGGAATTTCCTTCGAAATTCGTTGGAATTTCCTTCGGGAAATTCGTTGGAATTTCCTTCGCGGAAATTCGTTGGAATTTCCTTCGGAAATTCGTTGGAATTTCCTTCGAAATTCGTTGGAATTTCCTTCCTTCGAAATTCGTTGGAATTTCCTTCGGAAATTCGTTGGAATTTCCTTCGGAAATTCGTTGGAATTTCCTTCAGGAAATTCGTTGGAATTTCCTTCGAAATTCGTTGGAATTTCCTTCGAAATTCGTTGGAATTTCCTTCGGGAAATTCGTTGGAATTTCCTTCGAAATTCGTTGGAATTTCCTTCGAAATTCGTTGGAATTTCCTTCGAAATTCGTTGGAATTTCCTTCTTCGAAATTCGTTGGAATTTCCTTCGAAATTCGTTGGAATTTCCTTCGAAATTCGTTGGAATTTCGTTCAGGAAATTCGTTGGAATTTCCTTCAGGAAATTCGTTGGAATTTCCTTCAGGAAATTCGTTGGAATTTCCTTCGGGAAATTCGTTGGAATTTCCTTCGGGAAATTCGTTGAAGTTTCCTTCGGGAAATTCGTTGAAATTTTCTTCGGGAAATTCGTTGGAATTTGCTTCGGAAAATTCGCTTGACTTTCCAGAGAAAATTCTTTGGAAAATTGATACCGATGGGATTTTCTAATCCAGCCTACAAATTCCGCACTATTTTGCCATTGACTGTGTTTAATTCCCCACTGGATCCCTCCGCTTTCGTTCCACTCCAGAAGAGCAGAACCATGAAGAAAGGGCATGAAACGACAAAACCGATAGGAATGCTAATAAAAATTGAATGAAGGAAAGGCATTTCCCTTCTCCGAAATTCTTCCCGTTGTCGTCGCCGGCGCCGTCAAAAGAATGCCCCCTACCCTGCTCGAGGAAGCACGCCATTAGGAAGATTGTCCTATTTCCGACACCGCCGCGTAATGTCCGCGTCGTCGTTTCGATTCCCGTAAGGCGGTGCTGCGGCGCTCACGGGAGAGATTGAATTTGTGCGAAATATTTTAATTTACATATAAATTTAATAAGAGCACTCTGGTTTTTCCGGTGTTCTTTTTTTTTTTGGCGGGTCGAATGTCGGTGGTAGTTGAAACTCCCATTTCCGTCGTCATCGTTGCTGAGTGCGGCGCGTCGGTAGGATCGCTTCAGTTGCGAAAATAAACAGCGGATTAGGTCGAAGTGGTAAAACCTGCCGGGGCCACAAACAGCGAGTGAGCTGATAGGAGGCCCCGCTTGGTGGCTGAAGTGCGAAGATAATCATTGACTGCCACGAGTGTCCGTTCCGTCGGCAAGTAGGTTGGATCTCTCGCACCTATATGGTGGGATCAAGCAGGAACAGCCCGGCGCGGTGATGGTGGGTCGTAACGGTTATGATTTTTTGTGCAGGCAATACATTTTTTTGGTCTCGGCCGAGAGTGTATGTTTGAGGCTTATCCGGAGGATGGCCTGGTACCAGGATAAAGCTGGGTAAATTATGAATAAAGCATGCACATCATGAGCGCATTAGAGTGGGGGTAGGTGAGGAGTGGTGGAGAATCGTTAGGAGCTCGGTAATGGACGGAAGAGATTGCAGAATAAATATTTTTAAAGCATTTAGATGGGCAGGTGGAATTACGCGGAAGGTTGTGCGGAATGGTGCTATAAATGATCATAATTATGAACGAAATTAGCGATTAGCCTTTTGTTGAAAAATGAAAAGCGCAATCAATTTTCTGATGGGAGAATTATGAGGATTGAAAATATGCAGGGTTCGTAATTCTCATTTAATCTTAGGGCCAAAAATATAATTTCAGCTAGTAGGCAAGATATCCATTGATTGTCCAAAATTACGTGAGAGAAAATATTGATGAGTGAGAGTTATTGTGTCGAAGCTAATAGTCGAAACCATGAAACTAATAATTCTGTTAACGTTTTTATTCCTTTTCCAGTTTTCTTTAAATTTAATAAAATAGTCTTTTCTACGAATGTTCTCAAAGAGGTGGATATTTAGAAGCATCTTCAATGTTGGTACCATAATACGAGAATGGACCTTAAAAACGTTTACGGTTTTTACGACTTTGCATCATATTGAAGCAATTTATGCTTCAACCAATGTTACGTGTTCCGAAGATAAATGGAACCGACCCATTCGTGACAGAGTCACTCAATCGTTGTTTATGGTGGAAGCTTCCTGCTCTAACTGTCCATAGTGATGCCAACCACTCTGAAGCTGGAGCTTAATCATTTTTTTTGGCTGAATGTCTCACTTATTTGGCTTCTGTTTTACCCGTCCCACGTTGATGATATCCTGGGCGGTTGGCAAAAAGATTCTCCGCTTTTAGTCCACAGCGGTTTCATTCATTTTCCGTAAGATGCATTGACTCATCCTCAGTAGCTAAAAAAATTAAGTGTGCATTTTTAGGATGATGGTTCCCAACTGTTAGTTTAAAACTGTTTTTCGATGGATATTGCCAAAGCCATTTTTATGCGATCTGGATTGCCATAATAAATTCATCTGGAATTAACTCAAGCTTGTGTGAACATGTGAAATAACTTCAAAGCTGGTTACCGACAAGTATTTTGATAATAATGAATTTATATTAGAACAAGAAGTATTAATATTTTCCTTTGTTTGATACCAAAATCTGTGAAATAAATAACGTTTGAGGTACAAAAATATTCTTGAAATTGGCATCCCCTGGCGTGGCTTTTCTTCAACATCCCGACCTGATGACCCAGGATAGAACTCGTCAAAGCCAAAACCCGAAGTCAGGGCAACCGAGAGCGTGTGCGGTTTCCGCCGTCTTGCTCGTCCAACGTCTTAATAGATTTACGAGAGAGAGATTTTGATTTATGGCATTATTTTGTTTACGGTAGCAAAGTTTCGGTTTTGATTAGAACTTTCTTCTGCCGCCGTCGCAGCTCGTCCGGTTTTAATAAATATCGTCCGTAGCCGTGTCCCTGTGCCGACCGGAGCGGGATGGCCGCCAGCGGTCGGCCCACGCCTGCGGAAGGGCCATCATAAATCTTTGTTTCGCCGTTATGGCTTCGGTTCGGTCTCTTCAGAACGGATGGGTGACCGGCACCGGAAGGAACCAACGACGGCGAGCTGATGGCAAACAGAAGAGGGAAAAAAATTGATGAGATAATTTTACTGCTTTCAGCCAGGCTCAAAGTCTAGAGCGAGATCGACGCTTATGTTTTCTTTATGTCTCACACTTTTCGCACTTTGCAAGTAAATCATTGCCCCGCAGCAGCCTTATTGAAGATTGATGAAATGTGCGCGTACAGGATGAGCTTACTTCCAGCTAAAAGAAAATAAGTTGTATGTGTTGCTGTTGTAGACCGTTTTTTACTTGTTACTTTGAATATGGATGTTGTTTTTTGATCGTTGTGGATTAGACCTTGTGACCGGGTTCCGAACCGAACAAATCGATAGCTACTCTCTAGATGGTACACATTTGAACGTGACTGAGATTCTTAGATATGTTCGTAATTCGCTTAACAGTTGTTTATACACTTTTCTTGTTTTTCATTTTTCTTTTATATTTTTCGTGTAATTTTACAGCATTGATGGTGTACATGTACCTTTTATTACATCCCGAGTTTGTATTGTTTTGACCTTATTAACAATCTTATAATCTCTTAACCGATCCAGTGTTGTGTTTTTATTTCATTAATCCTCTTTGTCTTCTCGTAAATTCAATATTCCCGAGCGGAAAAAAAATATTGTAAAAAGCTGTTTTTCTGAATGTTTGCAACACTTCCCAGTGTTACTAGTTTACTTTCTTCTAAAACATTACATACACCAGCATACTCAGAGGCAAAATTTATTAATTTACTTTTTTCTTCTTTTCTCTTTTCTTTTTACGTGATTCCCCTTGTGCTCTCACTGTCCCATCCATCAATACGCAAATCAACCCTCCCCAACGAATCCTGTCCCACCCTCCCCCCACTTGTTTGCTCTTTCTCTCTCTACATCTCTATGAAAACACGTGCCACATCTGAATCATCGCCACCACCACCACCACCACCTACCGCTACCGCGCTAGATCGAAAGCTTTTCGTTGGCATGCTTAGCAAGCAGCAAACCGAGGAGGATGTAAGACAGTTGTTTAACGCATTCGGAACCATAGAAGAGTGTACGATACTGAGAGGACCAGACGGTGCCAGCAAAGGTGAGTGTCGAACTGTTTTTGGAACATATTTTCCTATTTTCGCAGACTTTTAATTTCCCGGTACCCATACGTGGCGGTTCGATGAATCGTTCGAAAATTATGACTTTCGTTTATGTGAGCGCGAAAGGGGCGAAACAGGTGCAAGTTGAACGGCAAATTTACGTTTTATTGTTCACGTTGTCACGTAGTGGATTGTGATTAATTGTTTAATTGAATGCATTTTATGTATTGGGATGAATTGTTTACAGTGTGTTGCTAGAATTAGTCAAGCTTGATTTTCTTTTGCTGGAATAATATTTCAGATGACGATGGATTTTAAATAATTGCTTTTGTTTTTGAAATCGAGATGAACATTTTCGAATCCGTCATACCTTCGGGCAGTGTTGGTAAAATTGTTCACAAATCTCAATCAGGACTCCCGCGCGAGAAAACTAGTTTGCAAATTTGAAGAAATTCATCACGGCTGGATTTTTCTTGCCAAATCACATAGTTTCACTTATTTGACAAAAAATCATTTCGTTCCAAAAAGCTACTAAAATCAGTTTGAAGGATTTTTTTTTGTATTAACACGCAATAGTATCCATTGTTCTATTCGACGAACGTCAATCACTGTTTTAAATTATGCAAAATAAAAGAAAACCTACGATGATTCATATGTATGATTCCACTCCGCCATGAGTTTTTTGGTGCTGAGTTGGGTGTGTTTTAAATCACAATTGATTTGATCCGTAATGCCTGCCTTTAGCAGACTTTCAGTTATTTGAATTCAAAATGTAGTTTTGGATGGTAAAACATTTGTTTCGATACTACGAAAAAAATTACAATGCGAACAGTGTTGGTAGAATCATACTCAAATCTCAATCATCGAGGCTTCATGCACGAGCTCCTCCTTTCGATTCTGTTCGGAGAGCATCACGTTTGAGTTTCTCGGACAGAATCGCATCGCTTCGCTCACTCGTCGAAAAATGATTTCGCTCTAAAAAGCGTCAAAACGCAATCGAGGCGTAAGTTTTGTTTACATATGGATTTATTTGCCATTGTTTTAATTCAATGTATTCAACAATGAAGAACATGTAAAAATCATGCAATGATACAAATCACGTTTCGGATTAGATTCTCTGGGCCATGATTCTGATGAGATTTCAATCACGCATGATTTGAATCGACGATGAGATTTGAGAATTTGAGATTTTACCAATGCAAACAATGGCAGAAGCCATCTTATTATTCAGCAGTCAGCATGTGGTAGATTTATGTCCACTAGACTATCCCTGGAAACAAAATAATAATGAATTCCATGAAGTTCTCACCCGGGTTTTTCTTTAAAGTGAAATAAGCATGCTCTGGAAAATTCAGCTCAAACGGCTGCTGCATTGAACACATTTGGCATAATTTCCTAACCGTGTCGCTCGAAATATGAAGTTTTTTATGTACAATCTATTAAGAAATTCGTTTGAAAGTCCCGATTTAGCGCACAATTTGTAATTCTTGATTGTTTTGGATTATTTTGATCCCTTCCGTAAGGTGTCTTGAAAAAAAATTCACATGTGGTGCTAATATGTGTAGTGTGGCACGCGCTTAAGCGATGGTTAATAAACTAAATTCACTGATTCATCAGTATCAGAAGGAAAATTTGTAGATGGATTTGTGATGTGTGTTGTACCAGTAAGAAGTGAGCATGAGCATGAGCATGATTGACCGCCCACGGTTGCTACTCCGTTATTGCCAGGCCAGCTGTAATTACACAGAGAACCAACAGATGATGTTTGGGACTAATATCATCCTCAATGTGTAAAAACTGGTGACCCAATATAAAGCAATACCAGCGCCGGCCGTGTCCGAATGCAGGTCAATTAAGGAATGGGTAGGAAAATGTTGACGTGATACTCGCTTTGATGGAAGCCGACGAGTCATCTGCACTTCCACGAGATATCACTGGGATGTTGGAAAATATGGGATAGGGCATGTAGCAGGGTTCGTCGTGGTAAACGGCATGCTGTGTATAACGTGTAGTTTGACTATCACGCACTTATTAGTTCAATTACTGACCACACTAAGTAGAACAAAAATTCCGTGATCTCGAGACCGTTCAAACACGTCCGATCGCGCACTTAATTATTTGAATAACTTACAACATAAAGCAGAACAAAAATCTGTGACCTCGAGACCGTTCTACTTTTCAAGTGAACACTATTTTAAAAACCCTTTTATCTTCATGGTATCGCGACAAAGAAAAACTTATACAATGCAGGCTCGGTGGCTTCTGCATAATGAGGATCGCGCTTATACGACCGAACCAACGCACACTCAAGAACTGTATCAACTTTCATTTATTACGTAGATTGTCCCGCAATTAAGAGAAAATTTCACACAATGTAAGCTTAGAAACTTTTGCATACCGAGAAACGCGTAATTTGAACCGAACCGACGCGCACTTTAACACGATCTTTCAAGCACTGGCGAAACTATGAACGCCACTTGTTTCGACAAATTATACAAAAGTCGGATGAAAGATTCGCTGATTTTATCCTACGTTAACGCATTCACGCGAAACGGTGCGAATTTGATCGATACGATATTCGTGAAGGCGATGATAGGATCATCGAACAAATTGTTGAGGGTTGCAAATCTTCTGATCTACGCCGTCAAATCTTAGCAAAGGATATGTCGTTGGAGGAAATTGTCATACTCGGATCTACATTAGCAGATGTGCAGCAGCAGGTAAAGGAAATTGACCGGACTCCTGTTGCATCTGAATCGGTAGGGATGATAAGCTAGTTAGTTGATAATTTTACTCACGTCACGTTCAAGCAACAGCTTGGTGAACTTCAAGCCGAAGAGAGTTCGAATGATTGGAGAAGCAGAACAAACACCGGAAAAAAAATTTTATGCAATGGGTAAAAACATTTTTGAGTTTGTGGTAGGGGGAGTTAAAGTTCCCATGATTATTGATTCCGGGACGGATACAAATATCATCACGGAGGAAACATGGAAGAAGATCAATAACGCGGGCATTAAGGTGTTAGAATACAGTCAGACTGTGGACCGAAAATTAGTCACTTATGCCACCAGCATGCCGATGCAAATTTCGGGAATGTTTACAGCGATCATTGAGGTAGGTCAAATGCGGGTAGATACTAAGTTCTACATTACTAATCAAGGACAGCGAAATCTACTAGGAAACAAGACAGAGAAACAACTAAAAGTGCTAAACGTTGGATCCGACATTTCGTCAGTTTCGGGTTTCGGACCAATCGGGTTCCCAAAAATCAAAGGTATCGTCGTTGAAATTCCTATCAACGAATCGATTCAACCGGTGCAACAAGGATACAGGCGTGCACCGATTGCACTAGAAGGGAATATTTATGACAAGCTGAAATCGTTATTGGACCTGGACACAATCGAGAAGGTACATGGTCCGTCGGCGTGGGTTTCTCCGATGGTACCAATATTGAAAAGTTCTGGGGAAGGGCGAATCTGTGTAGATATGAGACGTGCTAATCAGGCTATTATCCGCGAGTTACATCCGTTGCCGTTAATTGATGAAATTTTAGGAGGTTTAGGCAATGTCAAGAAGTTCACCAAGTTGGACATTAATGAAGCGTACCATCAACTTGAACTTTCAGAAAAGTCGAGAGAAATTACTACCTCCATTACCAAGTATGGTCTGTTCAGGTAACTGTAGATCAATTTGAAACAAAGTAAGATTAATAAATAAATTACTTTTGAATTCCTTAAACTTTCTCACATACAAACGGGTTATGTTAGGAATTTGTTGTGCTCCGGAACTTTTTAAAAAAGTAATGGACACAATGATCGCCAACTTGGAAGGTGTAGTTGTCCACCTAGATGATATTTTGATTTTGGCTCGACGCAAGAAGAACACGATAAACGTCTAGACATTAATGAATCGCTTGAGAGTATGGAGTTCTATTGAATCTGGAAAAATGTTTGTTCAATGCTAGCAAGCTCAATTTCCTTGGTCATGAGTTGTCACCTGAGGGAATTAAACCGATGAAAAGTCGCGTATTAACAATCCAGCAATTCCGTGAGCCAGCAAATGCGGCGGAACTGAGAAGTTTTCTTGGGCTGGTAACGTACATGTGAAGATTTATACTTCACTTATAGCTTCCAAATCTGAACCACTTCGCATTCTGTTGAGAAGTGGGAATAAATTTGTATGGAGTGAAAAACAGAAATTCGCATTTGAGGAAATTAAGCGAGCAATTGTATGTATGTATGCATGTAGTTAGCCATTATCCTGGCCAGAGTCTTGCTCTGCATGTGGTTCCACTTGACAGTAAGGTCAAATTTCAATATGATTTTGAATTCAACATATTGCTGTATGAAGGGCCAAAAATGGGGGTGGTGGACCTGTAAGCAGAGACACTTACACGAAACCCACGGGAAAATGAGAATCTTGTGTGTTGTAGCAGTAAGAAGTGTTGTTAAAACTTGGAAATCTTGACGTTGCATTGGCTGATTAGTTACTTCGCTTACCAACAAAATATCTCCGTAAACTGCCCCCCGTAATGCTGCATCTCCCTTTTAATAAATTAAATAAATGTTGAGCTAATGAGAATTCGAACATGTTCTATGTCGCACAAATGCCTAGTCGACATTGAAAAGTTTAGCCAAGCTTGATCTGATATCGGGGCTATTGCAGCTTTTGGGTCTAAGTCGGCCTATTTTGAGTAAGGTATCCAAAATAACATTTTAAGTTTTATAACTCTTCTTGAAACCATAGTTTACTCTACAAGAGTGTTAGCCAGTATAAAACCAAAATAACCAAAATGTTACTTGGGATTGGTATTGTAGATCTAAGCTTGATCTGTGCGCCGTTTTTTTTTCAATTAATCCCAAAGGAAATTTCTTGATGAGCTCCCGAAAAAATAAGACGAGGATTTTTTTGAGCAATTTTCAACTCATTTCAGGAGTAATTTTAGAAATTTCTAACTGAACTCATAAAATAATTTCAAATGAAGACGGAAATTCATCAAAATTTCCAATGGAAATTCATTCGAATTTCCAACGGAAATTCATTCGAATTCCCAACGGAAATTCATTCGAATTTCCAATGGAAATTCATTCGAATTTCCAACGGAAATTCATTCGGAATTCCAACGGAAATTCATTCGAATTTCCAACGGAAATTCATTCGAATTTCCAACGGAAATTCATTCGAATTTCAAAGGAAATTCATTCAATTTCCAACGGAAATTCATTCGAATTTCAACGGAAATTCATTCGAATTTCAACGGAAATTCATTCGAATTTCAACGGAAATTCATTTCAATTTCAACGGAAATTCATTCAATTTCAACGGAAATTCATTCAATTTCCAACGGAAATTCATTCAATTTCAACGGAAATTCATTCGATTTTCCAACGGAAATTCATTCGAATTTCCAACGGAAATTCATTCAATTTCCAACGGAAATTCATTTGAATTTCAACGGAAATTCATTTGAATTTCCAACGGAAATTCATTTGAATTTCCAACGGAAATTCATTCAATTTCAACGGAAATTCATTCGAATTTCAACGGAAATTCATTCAATTTCCAACGGAAATTCATTCAATTTCAACGGAAATTCATTCAATTTCCAACGGAAATTCATTCAATTTCCAACGGAAATTCATTCAATTCAACGGAAATTCATTCGAATTTCAACGGAAATTCATTCGAATTTCAACGGAAATTCATTCAATTTCAACGGAAATTCATTCAATTTCAACGGAAATTCATTCAATTTCAACGGAAATTCATTCGAATTTCAACGGAAATTCATTCGAATTTCAACGGAAATTCATTCAATTTCCAACGGAAATTCATTCGAATTTCCAACGGAAATTCATTCGAATTTCAACGGAAATTCATTCAATTTCAACGGAAATTCATTCGAATTTCCAACGGAAATTCATTCGAATTTCAACGGAAATTCATTCAATTTCAACGGAAATTCATTCAATTTCAACGGAAATTCATTCGAATTTCAACGGAAATTCATTCAATTTCCAACGGAAATTCATTCGAATTTCAACGGAAATTCATTCAATTTCAACGGAAATTCATTCAATTTCAACGGAAATTCATTCAATTTCCAACGGAAATTCATTCAATTTCAACGGAAATTCATTCAATTTCAACGGAAATTCATTCGAATTTCAACGGAAATTCATTCAATTTCAACGGAAATTCATTCAATTTCCAACGGAAATTCATTCAATTTCAACGGAAATTCATTTCAATTTCAACGGAAATTCATTTCAATTCAACAAAATTCATTCAATTTCCAACGGAAATTCATTCAATTTCCAACGGAAATTCATTCAATTTCCAACGGAAATTCATTCGAATTTCAACGGAAATTCATTCAATTTCAACGGAAATTCATTCAATTTCAACGGAAATTCATTCAATTTCAACGGAAATTCATTCAATTTCCAACGGAAATTCATTCAATTTCAACGGAAATTCATTCAATTTCAACGGAAATTCATTCGAATTCAACGGAAATTCATTCAATTTCAACGGAAATTCATTCGAATTTCAACGGAAATTCATTCAATTCAACGGAAATTCATTCAATTTCAACGGAAATTCATTCAATTTCAACGGAAATTCATTCAATTTCAACGGAAATTCATTCGAATTTCAACGGAAATTCATTCAATTTCCAACGGAAATTCATTCGAATTTCAACGGAAATTCATTCAATTTCAACGGAAATTCATTCAATTTCAACGGAAATTCATTCGAATTTCAACGGAAATTCATTCAATTCAACGGAAATTCATTCCAATTTCAACGGAAATTCATTCAATTTCAACGGAAATTCATTCAATTTCAACGGAAATTCATTCGAATTTCAAGGAAATTCATTCGAATTTCAAAGGAAATTCATTCAATTTCAAAGGAAATTCATTCAATTTCAACGGAAATTCATTCAATTTCAACGGAAATTCATTCAATTTCAACGGAAATTCATTCGAATTTCAACGGAAATTCATTCAATTTCAACGGAAATTCATTCAATTTCAACGGAAATTCATTCGAATTAATTCCAACGGAAATTCATTCGAATTAATTCCAACGAAATTCATTCGAATTAATTCCAACGGAAATTCATTCGAATTAATTCAACAAGTTCATTCGAATTCATTCCAACGGAAATTCATTCGAATTCATTCCAACGGAAATTCATTCGAATTCATTCCAACGGAAATTCATTCGAATTCATTCCAACGGAAATTCATTCGAATTCATTCCAACGGAAATTCATTCGAATTCATTCCAACGGAAATTCATTCGAATTCATTCCAACGGAAATTCATTCGAATTTCCAACGGAAATTCATTCGAATTTCCAACGGAAATTCATTCGAATTTCCAACGGAAATTCATTCGAATTTCCAACGGAAATTCATTCGAATTCATTCCAACGGAAATTCATTCGAATTCATTCCAACGGAAATTCATTCGAATTCATTCCAACGGAAATTCATCCCGAGCAACACACATGTTGTAAATCAATCTATTATACTCATATACGACTAAATTTGGTCATATATGAGTTATTTCAAACAAATCAACGTGAATTGTGCTGCTAGGGATTCGAATTCATTCCAACGAAAATTCATTTGAATTTCCAACAGAAATACATTAAAATTTTCAACGAAAATTCATTCGGATTTCCAACGGAAATTCATTCAATTTCAAAGGAAATTCATTCAATTTCCAACGGAAATTCACTCAATTTCCAACGGAAATTTATTCGTATTTCCAACGGAAATTCATTCAATTTCCAACGGAAATTCATTCAATTTCAACGGAAATTCATTCGAATTTCAACGGAAATTCATTCAATTTCAACGGAAATTCATTCAATTTCAACGAAAATTCATTCGAATTTCCAACGGAAATTCATTCAATTTCCAACGAAAATTCATTCAATTTCCAACGGAAATTCATTCAATTTCCAACGGAAATTCATTCAATTTCAACGGAAATTCATTCGAATTTCCAACGGAAATTCATTCGAATTTCAACGGAAATTCATTCAATTCAACGGAAATTCATTCGAATTTCAACGGAAATTCATTCAATTCAACGGAAATTCATTCGAATTTCAACGGAAATTCATTCAATTTCAACGAAATTCATTCGAATTTCCAACGGAAATTCATTCAATTCAACGGAAATTCATTTCAATTTCAACGGAAATTCATTCAATTTCAACGGAAAATCATTCGAATTTCGTCGGAGATTCATTTCAATATTCAACGGAAATTCTTCGAACTTCCAACGAAAATTTATTTGAATTTCCAATAGAAGTTCATTCGAATTTCCAACGGAAATTCATTCAAATTTCCAACGGAAATTCATTCGAATTTCCAACGGAAATTCATTCGAATTTCTAACGGAAATTCATTCCATTTTACAAAGAAAATTCATTCGAATTTCATACGGAAATTCTTTCCAATTTCCAACGGAAATTCATTCGAATTATCAACCGAAATTCATCCGAATTTTCAACGGAAATTCATCCGAATTTCCAGCGAAAATTTATTAAAATTCCCAACGGAAATTCATTTGAATTTTCAACGGAAATTCATTTGAATTTTCAACGGAAATTCATTCGAATTTTCAACGGAAATTCATTCGAATTTCAACGAAATTCATTCGAATTTCAACGGAAATTCATTCAAGTTTTCAACGAAAATTCATTCGAACTTCCAACCGAAATTCATTCGAATTTCCAACGGAAATTCATTCGAATTTCCAACAGAAATTCATTCAGTTTCCAACGGAAATTCATTCAATTCCCAACGGAAATTTATTCGAGTTTCCAACGGAAATTCATTAAAATTTCCAACGGAAATTCATTTGAATTTTCAACGGAAATTCATTCGAAATTCCAACGGAAATTCATTCGAATTTCCAACGGAAATCCATTCGAATTTCCAACGGAAATTCATTCAATTTCCAACGGAAATTCATTCGAATTTCCAACGGAAATTCATTCGAATTTCCAACGGAAATTTATTTCAATTTCCAACGGAAATCAGCTGCCGCTGCTTCGCCGTAGCTCGTAGGGTCACTATCGGGTCACCTCTCTTCTTTCGTCGGCAGTTGGCTATAAACCGTAATACGCTGGTGGTCACCCGCAACATTTTCGTCCAGCGGGAAATCGGATCGGAGTCGATCACCTCGTGGAACAGTACAACATCTCTCGCTTCTACCTCCGTCTCTTTGGTCTCCGGCTCTTGCGCTGGCCACTCTTCTTGTGGCCGATACAAGATGGACGGTCCGTTGAACCACTCACCTTCGCTTTGCCTGTTTCCCCCATGTGTTTTCCCCAATTTGTCACGACGTCTGCGATTTTGAGCTGCGTTGGAATCCATTGCCAATCTGCCACCTTCGTCAGCTCTTGGATTTCTCCGACTCTGAAAGCAACGAATTGCTTGTATCGGTGTTGATCGCAATTGAACCAGCTGCACACGGTGCTGGAATCGGTCCAGAAGACGGTTCGGCTAATATTGTAGGAGTGATTGCCCAGCACGGTTTGGCTCATCCGGGCTCCTAATACAGCTCCCATCAGCTCCAGACGGGGAATCGACTGACGTTTTATTGGTACCACCTTTGCTCGGGACATCACCAGACTGCAGTGGACTTCCCCTTGGGTGGCCGCTCGCAGATATGCTATGCAGCCGTATCCGTGATCGCTGGCATCGGTGAAGACATGCACCTCCAGCGAATCAACGTCCCAGTCACATTTGGAGCGCCAGAGATGCTGGATCATGATTTTGCCGAAGAACGGCGACAACAGTCCAAGTGGCTCGACAAGAATCCGAAGCTGCGAGAAAACGTAGGTAAATAGATCGAGGAATACCAGCAGAAAGGGTACACACATCTCGATACCGCTGAAGAATTAGCGGGCACTGCCGCCGACCAAGTGTGGAATCTCCCGACCAACGGAAATTCATCTCAATACCCTCAATGTATCCGTGGGAAATTCATCCGAATTAACTTGTTAAATTTATCCGACTTTCTCTAAAAACGCATCTGGGTTTTTCCGGGAAACTCACCTAAATCCTTTGTGGTATCTGATCTTATTTTTTCGGGAAATTCATCTCAATTTCCTCTTGAAGTACATACGAATTTCAACGAGAAATACATTCATTTATCCGTAAGAAATTTATCCGATTTTTTTTATTTTTTGGATGTAATGCCAATGAAGAAGATGAAGAAGAAGCCCCGATGGTTTATCGTATTACACGAGGCTTTCCTGTGTAGAGTAAGAACATATCTCGTTTTCTGTCCACCTCTAATACTAATAACACGTAAAATCATAGCAAACAACCATCCAACAATAATGTTCCGTTACAAAATAGTACAAATCTCTTATATTCTCAATCATTTTCAATAAAAAAAAACAGAAAACTGAGTGTCTCACATTTCCAAATGCCAAAAGGAATTTTTAATTAGTTTCATTTTCGAAACGTGGCCATAGTCCATGACCGGTGACCGAAACAAACGATCTAAAAGAGACGAATACCCTGAAGCAACTTCACTCCGTGCTTCCCATCCTAAATAACCAAACCAACTGAGCCAGGCAGAAAAAAAAACTTTCCTCACCTGTGACAACCTGAGCTGTTATCCCGTGGCAGTGCTCCTGATGGGAATTTAAGGCAGAAACCGTGGTCTGCCCAAAGCGCGTGTAAAATGCAACCGAAAGCCATTTGGCATTACCGAAGGACGACCGACCGACCGACTGACGCCCGCCAGGTAAAGGAGCATTCCCCAAAAAGTAGGAGAAAATCCTCTTACAAGCCCGAATAGGTGAATAAAAGCTTTGGGAATGCAGAGCGAAAAAAAACGAATACACAGTACTAAAACCTCACCACACGGGCTGGCACCGAGAACAACCGGGAGCCGAGAACTCCGACGGGCGAGAATGAACTGCCACGATGCGATGGGTTTCGGGAGGAAAATGGTCCCGGTCCAAGTGACTGCTTGACGGATGGACAAATGGTATGAAGTAATTGAAAATGGTCTGCTGGCTTTTTTCCCGGCCGAGAGAAAGAAGAAAAATTGCGCCAGATGAATGGAATCCTTTCGGGTGTATTTTTTTTTCCTTTCTCGGTCAGTTCCAGTCGTCCCCGGTTGGTTCCCGGTGCAGTGCCGGAGATGGATTCCGGTCGAGCGCGCGGTTAGGTGAAGTGATAGTGAATAGTTTCGAGAAATGACTAGCATTTTTCCGCTCTCGAAGGCTTGAAGCGAGGGAGCATAGGGCAGGGCAGGATGGCTTCGGAGGAAACCCATTTGCCGGTCAGTACCTATGTAACGTCCATCTCGAGCTGAAGGGCATGGGAAATCCGTTTAAGAAGTTTCCTTGTTGATAATTAATCTGCCAAGAGGATTTGCTATGCACAGAGCAGGAAATGCCTTTGTGGCAGCTTTGGTTACAGACGGAATTTGTAACATGCTGCTGGTTTATAAAGAAGCTGGGAGATTTGCTCAGTTTATAGGAGCTTTTGTTCTGCGGAAGAAATTTTAACAAATCCTAAATTATTTCTCGTTCACATTGACGGACTTCATACTTTCCAGTTTTCGAAAAACTATGAACCGTGAATAATTTATTGTAATAATAATTCGGAATCTACTTTAACTTTTAGTTAGGACAAGCAGCTAAAAAGCACACACTGTTAAAAGAGCCTTTGTTTGAATCCCGATCTAACCCAAATATATTTCCCAAACCAAAACTATTAGATCATTAGAATAAGCAATTGCAGAAATTGTTCCAATGCCACGATTGACATCAAGGAAACTTTGTGTGTGCAAAGTTCAAGAAATTGAAATGGATATCTTAGTAAATATGAGCTGCAAATTCTTGAAAACTGAACAAACTTCAAACGCGGGATCATTTCTTTGTTCCTTCAAAAGTGGAGCTACGCTCAACAAGCGAATGACAAAGCAAAGTTCAACAGAAGAAAATTAAAATTGATTCCACACCGGAAATTAGCTCAGGATCTTTATCCTCTTTTGGGATTAAATCAAAGAAAGAAGCCGCCATCTAGTAATGGCGAAAAAAGTGTCCCCCAAAGAACAGAACGCCACTCGTTACCGGCAAACGGAGGCTGCATTTTGTTCACTTTGACAGCTTCAATTAAAAACTAATTTTACAAGCTTCGATGAAATTTTAATTATGATCCGTCCGGAGCAGTTTACTGCCGGCGCCCATTGCCTGGAAGAGCGCGACAAACTTTGCCTTGGCTCTGGCTTGGTGGTGACAAAATCACGTTCCTCTCGTTATTTCTTCGCCGAGGTCTGACTGGAGGGAAGCACTTTTTCGGCTTCAAGCTGATTCCGAACCTAATCGTCTTCTGGTGGAATTTAATTCGGTTTCAAGCACACAGCTCTACTAACAAATAGCGGTCGAATTTGTTTCCACTGAGAACGTGTTGAAAGTTGAGTCCGATGATGGTGCTTAAAGAATTGGGGATCCAACAGAAGGAAAAACAACACCAGCAGCCGAAACAGAAACAGAAGGTCCAGAACGAAAGCTGTCGGTTTTTATCGGTTCAAATTACACCGTGCCAAACGCAAAACGGGCGGCCATCGTCGTCGTCGTCTCCGTCGATTGGAATGAATTGGTTTTATTGGTGCGAGGGTCTGAGCTTTTTTGTTCTCAACTACCACTTCAGCATCGGTGGGGGGGAAATTGGCTGGAAAAGCCACAGTTTTACACAATGGCCGGAGCGATAAGATTGAGCTGATAGCGCGTGATGGAGGTTCGCCGTTCGATGGGCAATCGTAACTTGTGGTCTCTGAATAGACAATAAAGTTCGAGGGATTTTTGTTTGCTTAAAGATGGGATTTTCTGTGAATTGGGAACTGGTACTGAACAAGATGCCGTGGCACGAATTATGTTCTGAAATTATTGCCCAGAAGGGTGAAGCTGGGAATTGTAACGGCATGGACGGGTATATAATAAGTCCATTGCTTTTATCTTAAGGCGTATATAATTTTGATTGTCGAATCTAATCTAAAGTCTCACTTGGTACTCTGGACACATTTCTGTTTATAAACAACCAACATTTTCCTGCAGATTTCTGCAGATAATTCTCGTAGTTACGTCCGAATCGAATTATAAAATTGTTTCATGAGGTTGGAAGTACCAATTTTAACAAAGTAGAAGCAAAACATGAGACAAATGTCTGCGGTAAGTGACAACTAGGGGAACTATTCAATTCTATTTGTCAAGTCAAATCGAAATAGTCAATCTTCCAATCTACAAAATACATTGGAGAATCGTCGACGAAGCGTTTGACGAGAAACGTTATAATCAAATAATGAGGCCACCCAGTTAAAAACCCTCTGCAGAACCATCCGAACAGCTCCGTGTAGGCTATAGTTTGTGTATCGAAACAGTAGACGGAGCATTATGTTGTTGCGTAACGCTCGTTAACGCTTAATGTTAATTTGGTCCAGGATTCTTGGGCAGTCTACGCAACCTTGTAGAATATCAGCAACAAACAAAGCCTTTGTTACGTTCCTTCGTACTTGGAGCGGTTCCAAACGAATTAAAAAACAACGGCTTTTGTAACTTGGAAGTCGGAATTCCGGCTTTATCCTTTCTCCTTTAAAGGAGTCTTCCATGGGAATCTACGAAGCGCAAAGCGTAGAAAACGTCGCTGCACAGATTCAATCCTCTCAATGATATTGTTATAGTTCGGACTCCAGACTTCCGAGCAGTATTCTAAGGTCGATCGAGATCGCGAGAAGTACAACGATTTCAGGCAGTAAACATCTGTAAAGCTTTTGGTCGTCCTGAATATACATCCCAATGTACGGGAAGCCCTATTCACAATATATGAGATATGTTGTTTAAACGTTAGTTGAGAGTCCGAAATCACTCCTAGGTCTTTCACTTCACGTTCGATTAACTGGATGGCATCTTTCTTCCGTGAGAAGGAGATCACCGAGCATTTTTTCGGGTTGACAATCATACGGTTTAGTTTATACCATTCATCGAAAACTAGTAGTTGTTGCTGAAGCAAAATACAACCGATTTGTAGATAAATTTTGAGGTCATCAGCGTAGGATAGCCATGAGAAGGAGGTGCACATCGTTAAAATACAGGAGAAAAATCAAAGGTCCCAAATGGCTGCCTTGCGGGATGCCTGATGTGGAAATGAACGGAGGTGCTTGATCATCTCCAATGATAACACTTAGCTCTCGACCTGACATGTACGAACGAAACCATTCTAGAAGTCTGCCGTTGACGCCAAATCTTTCCATTTTTGCAATCGCAATATCGTGGTTTACCATGTCGAAGGCAGCAGACAGGTCAGTTTGAGCATGACTGACCATGGTTCCGTTATATAGGAATTTGGGCATATGAGATTTGAAGCTGTTGAACGTCCAGACATAAAGCCATGTTGGTCATCGCTGATATTTTGCTTATGTGGCTCCATAGCCACGAGTTCGAATAGTATTCGAAACAGTGCTCAAAGAGGTGAAACCACGGTGATTGTCGACGTCTCGTTTATTTCCCTTCTTGTAGACCGGAAACATGTTCGCTGTCTTCCAACAAAAAGGGAAAATGCCGCTTGCATTAGACCTACGAAAGATGCACAGCAGAGGAGTCATCAATCTTTCAATGTGTCCTTTGAGAAAAGAAATGCGGAGGAGAAACTGTCTGGCCCTGGATTTAAGGACGATTTCAGCTTTGAAGATGCTCTGACTATTACCATCTCATCGATATTGATAAAGCTGAGTGTTTGACCCACAAGCGAGGTGTGTCTTGTTGCTAGTTTAATTTGCTCCTCGGTCGAATTCTCGCTGCAGAAAACATTCGCAAATATCTCAGAAAATAATTGGCAAACTTCACGGGTGATAGCAGCTGTTATTCCGTTGAACGTCATTGGCGATGGCAGTTTAGACTGCTTACGCTGTTCCTTCATATATTACCAAAACTGTTTAGGTTGTGATCAAAACTTACGCTGAATATTTCGCTGATAGAGATGAAAGCATCGCTTGTTGATCCTCTTGTATTCACTGTTGAGTGTGGCGTAACGGCGTTTGATGTTTGACAAACCTTCACAAAGCACTCCTCTTGTTATTTTTTAGTTTTCGAAGTGCGTTTGTCTGCCAAGATGTCCCGCTTTGGCTATTACGAATTATCTTCGGTACGAATCTGTCAACTACATATGCTAAAACATTGGAAAAAGTTCGCGCAGAACTATTGGCGTCTTCTGCATCCAAAATGCTCTTCCAATCGAATGTGGAGAAAAATTCAGTAATACAACTGTGATAAGCTTTGCGGTAGTCGTAGTAGAATGAAACTGGAGAAACCACTACATCATGAGGCAAACTGTGGTCGATTGAAACTGTTAACGGGGGATGATGTGCAACCTGCTTTACTAGTGGCGATGGAGCCGTTACGGATGTAGATGTCCCTTCATCGCTAGCGAAACATAAGTCCAAATAGCGATTATTTTCATTAGCAATGGAATTGATCTGTTGTAGCGTAGCTGAACTGTAATTATCAAAAAGCTTCGTAGCACCAGCGTAGAGAACGGAGAGACCAGCATTTGGAAAAAGGAAGCCTTTGGGGGAGTGTTCCCACGAGATACCTGCCAAGTGAATTCCAACATAATTAATATCGCGGGTGTAGGCTTGATTCAACAGCGACCAATACACCTCCTCGCAACGGAAAACTTTATATCCAGAATCGAACACCTGATTAGACAGCGTGTTCTCATTGAGCCATGTTTCGATGGAGACGAATATGTCATAGCACTGATCAGTGATCAGAAAAAAATCCCAAGGCATTTTTTTCAAATCCACGTCTACTGAATGTCGGGAGAAAGTTTAAAAGCTTGCGCAGCACGTTCCAAAATATAATGATTTAACTTTTTTCACGCTACAATGCTGGCCAAAGTTTTAATAAGATGAGCTCAGTTGTTTTATTAGCAACCATTTTAGGAATGTTACCAATTCTTCACCTCTTAACGCTTAACCCTTCAAGGACGGATGGGTCATATTTTCATTTTAGACAGGTAGTGAAAAATTACAGAAGAGAACTAGGGCACCACTTTCTTGGGCAAAAATGTTCATCAGGATTTCGGCTTCATAGGAAAAATATCGGAAGTCAAGTTTGACCATACCCTGAATACCCAGATATCTAGACTAAAACGTTAGGAAGATTTCGCTTCTAAGAGCATGTAGATGAATCTTCTTCTTCTTCTTCTTCTTATTGGCATTACATCCCCACACTGGGATAGAGCCGCCTCGCAGCTTAGTGTTCATTAAGCACTTCCACAGTTATTAACTGCGAGGTTTCTAAGCCAAGTTACCATTTTTGCATTCGTATATCATGAGGCTAACACGATGATACTTTTTATGCCCAAGGAAGTCGAGACAATTTCCAATCCGAAAATTGCCTAGACCGGCACCGGGATTCGAACCCAGCCACCCTCAGCATGGTCTTGCTTTGTAGCCGCGCGTCTTACCGCACGGCTAAGGAGGGCCCCTATGTAGATGAATCTGTAATGTTTGGATCATATACCACATTGTTTAATAATTAAGTCATCCTGATCGTTGAGACAGTGATCAATTTTCAGGATAGGAGATGCTCAAAGTACTCCAACACGTTCTTAAGTTCATCCCAAAGTATCTGGATATGTCCGTAACATCGATTTGCACCCAATATGGTTCAACAAGCAAACATACCCAATCCGGTTCAATAGGCATATTCGCATAATGTAAGCCCGATTTCCATGAGAATAAAGGTGTTCATAATACTCTAAAACGTTCGTTCAGTTCATAGTATCTACCATATCAATCATGACTTTCGTAATGTCAATAGTAATGCAAAATAGCAAGGTAGATGTTTGTGTCGAGCAATGTCCATTCAAATGTGGCTGCGGACTTTTTTTTGTTGGGGCGTAGAACCGCTGCGTTCACGGACTTGGATGATTACATCAAACAATACGACTTCCAGGATATTTTAGCGAACCATAAAGGCCTGCAATGGCTAGTACAAGTGATGATTGAAGTCATATAAGCTCAATGGACCTACTGGGATATCATATATCAAATCATTCATAAGTTGGATCGTTGGATAGGTCAAATGATTTGAGCTTCAGTAAGCATATGCGGTATTTCGAAAAATTTCGTTTCAGGTGGTTCGAAACGAAATTCCGCGGAATTTCGCGGAATTTGAGCATGGCGAAATCTGATTTCTTGATTTCGTTTCGTTTCGTAAAATTTCAAAAATTTCGCTAGAAAAAACTAGCTTTTAACGAAATTTAACGGAATTCCGCGGAATTTCGAAACAAATTCAAACTTAAACCATACTGTCTTGTAAAGTTGCGTATTATCAAAAAATTTGGCTGCGCCGCTGAACAAAATAATAAAGCTGTTTTAAAAGCTTTATGTTTACAAATTAAACAAATTTTTATAACAACGCTTACTGCATAATCTCATTCTGAGTGGATAAGTACGTTTTTAGTTTTCTTCTATAAAACATTTTCAGTGTTTTGTTAGAGATGTCTAACAGAAAACGAAGAATATCTTTAACTATTCTATCCTAAGTGATCCGACTCAATATTTAAAATGTCAGGCGCTGAGTGTAAATGTAATCAGATATTAACCTGATCAGTATAACTTTGTCAAAGAGGCGAAGCTGTGGCTTAGGTTCTGATTTTTTCTTATTAAAGGCTGATTTCTTCATCTCCGCTTAGGTCGCAAACGAGGTTCAGGCGATTGGGTAAGCACCGTTTAAGAGTAAAGAAGGCCTTTAGAAAAACGAATTACAACCTTTTCTCGTTCAAACAATAATTTGAATCTTACCTAAAAGTACGAATAAAAAGTTCAGAGGATTAAAGATTCTCCACAATATTCGGCGAATCATAGAAAAATACATACAGCCCCCAAAATTTAAATTTTCTGATATTTTTGACTATTTGCACAACATAAGTGCGGAATCGATCGTGTTGCTGCTGGTCACGGGACAGCAGCTAGTCCGGGAGAACATGAAGTGAAAAAAATTGATTTATACAGTGATGCTGATCATGCGCATGCAGCTAGTGCGGGGAAATGGGAACTAATAAAAAATCTGCCTCGCATAGATGAAATCTATTTAATCAGTATGCGATTGATCGTGTTGATGCTGGTCACACCAGCTAGTGCGGAAGAACACGAAGTGAAAAAAATAATGTCTGCATCGAAGAGCACAAAATTATTGAATCGATCGTGTTGTAATAGCTTATTAAACGAAGCACATTGATTTTGCGTTGGATTGATTTGAAACACAGTTTTCGGCTTTTCGTTTTTAAAATAACTTAGTTTACAATAAATATTTAGTCGCTTACTCACATGCATTATGTTTTCACTACCCAACGATTCCTTTCCCGTGGCGCTCACGGAGATTCAGAGCATTTCTTGGTATCTTATAACAATGAGTATCAAACTAATTTTCCTCTCCTAATCCTGAATTGACTGTAAGGACGTGATCGGCTCATACTGTCCATAGCAGCTGTTTCTTGCACTCAATTGAAGTCGGTTGAAGATGAAAGCTTGACAACAATTTTTGCATGCTTCATATGCACAAACACATATACTAGGTTCGTCGAGCAGATTCTATATAATACTATATGGGTCTCCGAACCTACAATAAAAGGGTTTTATTTGGAAGGAAATGATAGCCTTTTGGTACAATTTTTTGTTTGAGAAAGGAAAAATTGTATTTTCATACCTAGTAAACTGATATAAAATTGATATAAAATTGAACAGATTCAGGACCACACACTCCATGATGAAGCGGAACAAATGCTGGGGTATTGCCTTATCGCCAATGGTATATAAACGAGAACGCATCGATTTATCACAGACTGCTTTCTCTGTTACTATAACTGTATTGATCGCAAAGCAGTTATTTGACTTTGGAAAAATTAAATCAGAATTGCGTACATATGTAATGTTTAATTGAATAAAAATTCCGCGGAAAAATAAATAAAATTTCGTTTCGTTTCGAAAAATTTCGAATTAAACGGACCTTGATTTCGTATCGTTTCGAAGTCTCGAAAATAAATCTATATTTCGTTTCGTTCCGTTTCGAATCAACATAGATGTTTTAAATTTCGTTTCGTTTCGTTTCGTTAGGAAAATGTGTGTTATCGCATACCCTTAAGCTTCAGGACGTTTTGAAGACCCAAACAGGATCGGAAATTCAGTCGACCCTCGAAATGCAATACATTCGATATCGTAGTGTGGAACAGAGTTTCTTGAAAAATTGTTCGAAAGGACTATCAGAGTATCCAAGAAAATATTTTAATATGGTATCATTTGTAAATACGACTTTTAAAACATTGACTCTAGCTTGTAAAGGGAATGAATAAAATCCTGTCAGCTCGATGGAACTTTATGATGCACGGGTATATCATTTAGGTTATGAACTCCTGGATGTTTTGGAGAACCAAAAAGGTCTGTAATAGCTTGTGAACGAGTGAAATCCTATCAGATTAATGTACCTGCTGTGATGTTGAGCGCTGAAAGGATACATCGTTAACGACTTGGTTGATCGGGTATATCATATGTTCTGAACTCCAGGACGTTTTAGAGATTTGCAAAGGTCTGTAGTAGCTGGTAAATGTAATGCGCGAAATCCTATCGGCGCGACGGACCTGCTGGGATGTTCAACGATGCACGAATACATCGTTCAGGATTTGGTTGATCAGGTAGATCGCATGTTCTGAACTCCAGGAAATTTTGGAGACCCTGAAATAGTTTGCGTTCATTCAAAACTCGATCAAATTGATTTTAAAGACAAGTTCGTTTATTTGGTTCGTTTTATGGTTCGACTGGGAGCATCTTCCGGATGGCAAGAGCTGTTGAGCTCATCCCTCAGCTTAGAACATTTTGTTTCTAGACATATTTCCAAACACATTCAAGGATATGTACTCCAGAACGGTTTGGACGGCCTAGAAAATCCGAAAAAAATATTTCAACACGATACTAGTTTTGGCAGGATCCAGTGGAAAATCCAAAATTCTTACGTCAAATCTTCGTAAAAAAAAAAGTTGCCCTGAAAGGGTTAAAGCAACATCTTAGTAACGCTTGGAGGGGGTTGCGAAGTGTTTGACGATCCATACAAAACTTTCAAATGATTTATACAAAAAGTGACACAAGTTAGGGGAGGTCGAAATGATTTTTCTTTGCATTACGTTTATTAAATTCCTCATAGCATCGTTTTTCCATTCACTTAAACTTTGTTTAACCCGTAAATGCGCAGGACGAACTTTTATTTTGAAAACCATGTATCTCGGAGGGTTTCAGAAGTTTTCGGAATTTTCACCAAAATCAAGGGGAATAGTTATACTTAAATGTTTATGCGAACCCTCTCCTTTACCTTCCCCCTTTTTATGGTTCTGAAAACTAGGTGGGCAAAAAGTGCAATTTTAGGCAATGATATATAAAACTGGATATATTTAACGATTTAATGGTCCATTTTTCAGCCCGTATGAACAAGGCTCTTCAATATAATTCAATTGTATGAGATTTGTGCAAATGAAGTAACAAAAACTATCGTAAGGCCTCCAATACGCTGGAAGATTGTAGTGAAGTTGCTCTGAATAAATGAAAATTTTATACGATCTTATACGATTCTAGTAATGGAACACAAAAACTCTCCAGAAAATAAATCAAATAAAATAAAAACATGTCAATATGAGTATCTGTTTCACCATTCAAATAAGTCCAACGCAGATGTTCTAGGGTCTCAAAATCCCTCAGGAGCTGAGTTCAGTTGGTCTCCCAGATCAACAACGCCTAGTATCAAACTGATAGCAACCCAGCGTGTTCCTGTAAGTCCCTAGAGCCCTTGTGAATTCTTCACCATTTAGTTGAGTCGAACTCAGATGTTCTAAGGTCTCCAAATTGTCCGGGAGTTGAGTTAAATTGGTCCACTAGGTCAACTGCGCCTGGTATCAAACCGATAGTAACCCAGCGTGTTTATACAAGTTTTAGAGCCCTTGTGAATGCTTCATCATTCAAATAAGTCCAATACAGATGTTCTAGGGTCTTCAAATTATCCTGGAGTTGAGTTCAATTGTTCCACCTGGTCAACTACGCGTAGTTCTTAAATGAACCATTTCTTTAAGAAACTTTTTTTTTATTCTTTATTAAGGTGTTTTTTTAAACTACAGATTTAAGTTCAACACCGGCTTTAAGAAAAACCAAAGAAACTGTATTTCTGACATTTTTAGGAAAAACTGGATTTATATAAGACGAGTTTGTACTATTCCATTTAATTCCCCTTGACGGGCTTGGTAGTCATATGGCTACTGCTTCTGCCTTATACGCAGGAGGTCGTGGGTTCAATCCCGGGTTCGTTCCATTCTCCTACTTTGCATCTTTCACTATATTTCTCATGTTCTAGCAATCGCTAGAACTGGGAATGGACTTCCATATCGTTTTTATTTCTATACTATACATCAACTTGACTATCCTAGTAGAAACTGCCACACCCAAAAAAACAAATCTGACAATTATTGTATAAATACAATTCTGTAAGCTTTTTATACAAATATTGTATTAAAATAATACAAATCTGTATTATTTTAATACAATATTTGTATAAAAAGCTTACAGAATTGTATATGCCCAATTATTATACAGTTTCTGTAAGGTTCTTATGCAGAACTGTATTAAAATCTGCCATCCCCTGGTTGGGTGTAGAATTTGAAATGAACAAAAAAGCTCGTTTCCTACATCCAATAAGTAATTATATCATCTACTTTCTCCTATCTGTCACATTAGAAGCTCGTTAACCAAGACGAACTTCAACTCCTCGAACCTAACCCAAAAATTCCAACAAATTCCGCATGAACTCATGGCAAGTGCAAAGGTATATTCAACTTGCAGTGAAAGATTGCAATTGCATCATCATTTCCTTCTTCTCCCCAACATTGACTTGCATTCTGACGCGGCAGGCGCCAGTGTGACCTAACCAATGAGATCACCAGTACTTGTACCTACATTGAAGATGAGTGCTAGTCTCAAGCAAACATCTGTTGGTTCTCTGTGCAAGAACAGCTGATCTGATCATGATGGAGTAGCAATTACGGGCAGTCAGTCAAGCTCAAGCTCCATTTAACTCCACTTCTTTATTGTAGCTTTGACGGATACGTATTTTGATCTCAACAGTAGGGCCGTCTTCAGTGTCTCGTACTTGACTCGACTAAAGTCGAGTAGTGGAATTAAATGGAATAGTACAAACTGAATACTCGTCAAGAATTACGTATTGTAGTGAAAAAAGTTTTAAAAAAATAAGGGAATGTAATGAAATGTATTCGTTTGTATGGGAAACTACATATGTACACGTACTTCGAAAAGCGATTATGGAGCACTGTTTGCAGCTTACGAATTGAAAGTGCTCCAGAGCGTTAAGTTAGGGTGAATCACGTTAGAATCCAATTTCCAAGCAGCCTCACGTTTTCAGGGGCACACCACTCTAAAAGCAAGCAAAAGAAAACAGCAAAAATAGTTTTGTTTTTATTTATGCTGTGCAAGCTTGAAAAAAAAATGTTTTTCAGAATTATCAATCACCTTAAAATTTACATTTTGTCCCGCAAAAAACGCGAGGTGAGGGCCAGAACGGCCATTGTGACAGCCATTTTGGGACTCTGTCGTCTCCACCGGATATAATAAACATAATATGGCACTAAACTCATCAATTGCAACAAGCAACCATATACGCAGAATAGTATGAATCATATACCCACTTCTACTGAATCCACTCAGCTTAGCACCAACCACATTATTTGAGCCAATTTTCGGGTGAGAGAAAAGGGAAAAAGGCCTACTAATGGGGAGTTGACCTCCACATGTACCAAAAGTGCAGTTGTGACCACCTCATTACATTTTTCAGCAAACGCAAGTTGCCATTACCAAGCGAAGTTATTTGGAAATGTACTTAGTAATAACTATATTTGAATTTATAAAACCGAACATTGCATAGAATGCTCGAAGACCTATAGTATTATATACCAATCGACTCAGCTCGAGGAATTGAGGTGATGTCTGTATGTGTGTGTATTGGTACAAAAATGTGAGACACACTTTTCAAAACTTAGCATTATTCGATTTGCTCACATCAGGTTACATTTGACGCGGAATGAGGTCTAATGGTTTTGTTTCCTATTAAAAATTGGCTCAATCAGTTAGTGCGTTCTGCATATATTGACAAAACAATGTTTTTGCCAAAGAAAAAAAGAAAAAAAGTATGCACAAGGCAAAGACAAGACAAAAAAAGACAATACAGTAATATCCCGATTGTATCGCCCCGCTGGTGAATTTTGGGGTGATAAAATACCAAATGTGACAAAATAGGAAAGAATATTTTCATTTTTTTATTTGTTTCATAAATATTAATCAACTAGCTTTATGTACCCGGCCTTACTCGGAATTGCCAGTAAGGTTGCAGTTTTTGTTTTCACAATTGGGAAATGATAAAATCAATTGATCAGCAGGGTAATTGCGTTTACCTATTGATACTTCATCATTTGATTAAAAGAAGGCTTTTGGAAACATTGACTGATTTTGAAGAAGGGATCAAACCCACAATCGCCTTATTCCGGGCAAACATCTATTTCTAAAGAAGGAAACACATCCACCAAAGTCTTATTCCGGACAAACGCATATTTTAAAAGAAGGGATTACTCCCGCCATTGCCTTATTCTGGGCGAATGCCTACTTTTAAAGAAGCAATCACATCCACCATCCAGAAGGAAACACATTAATCATTGCTTTCCTCTGGGCAAACTATGATTGTGATGAAGGGTAACAATTATCATTGATTTATACCCAGCAAATTCATGCTTTCTATTACAGGTTTTTCTGATGCTGTTCATAATTATCCTAAATGCCCTTTAATGTCGAATGAGATTAAGCCAAATAGTGTTATGCTAATGGCCCGCTTCATTCAGGGGTATGTCATTTTCAGGGAAATGTCATATTCTGGGATATGTGTATAGGGAAGTATCATATTCAGGAAATATCATTTTTGTCTAAGTCATTTTTGGGGAAATGTTATTTACGGGAAAATGTTATTGTCGAGAATTTGCTATTTTTGAGGAATTCGGGCAGTCGATTTTCGGAGCATTGTACGATGTCAAAGAGCCTCGGATGAACTAAATAATAGGGAATTTAAATTATGTCTAGTCGTTTTCTAAACAATACCCAGCCCCAATAATCTCCCGCATTCCAAAAGTCCTCCCCAGCCTGTCTATAATAGTTTCCTTTTGGATAAAGAATACATGTTTACAAATTTGGTTTGAATTGACGCATGCGATAAAAAGGTATACTAGACTGTTCGTTTAATAAATATACCCTTCTGAGGTGAACCAACCCAGGGCTGAAAACCTCAATAATAAAAAAAAACTCTTTCGCTTATTCGTCTTAAATGGGTTCAGAAGTTATACCGAATTGATCGATAACTTAGCAACACTCCTCTCTCACACCCTCCCCTTTTTAGAATGACCTACCCACATCCACTAAAATCATTTCATTAGGATAGAAAATATTTGATACAAATTTGGTTCAAATCGTTCATAGCGCTCAAGACTTAATAGGCAATACTCCTCCCCCCACACACTGCTGTTGAATACAAACAAAATAAAAAAGCGAAAAAAAAATTGAGGTGACAAAATCTGGTCGGTAAAATCGGGGGTAGACAAAATTGGGGAATGACACAATCAGGTCAATTCTGTACACTTGTACTGTATAAGGCACTACACGAAAAAATCTCTTTCTCTTCCAGGCAGGCAAAAAGTAATAAAAAAGATAAACTAAAAACGATCTAATGAATATTCAATATTAATCATTTATATCGGTTACCGTCTGATTAAATCTAATGCGATACCGGCTATCTTATAGAATTCAAAAATGCAATATTGACCCAATAAATTCTGAATTTTCATTAAAATCTGACAAGCACTTTCCAAAGACAAACGATTTATAATCCCTTCAAAGCTAGTCCCACATTGTAAAGAAGAGCTCGTCCAAATCTCCGTTCCCCACTCAACAAGGCGAATAATCTTATCCGTTATTTTGCCGTTATTGCTGGGATTTCGCTTCTACAGATCCTTCCGAGCAATACAGAGCATCGTTAATTTTAAGTTCCTTGTAGCACGCAACAACGCAGGCTGGCAGGCAGGCAGTCGTCCTGTTAATGGTGCTGTCCCCCTGAAATATTCGCAATCCCTTCTGGCTAAAAGCAGCTAAAACAAGCCAGTGAAAATCCCCCGTTCTGGACGAAAAAAGACCAAGGGCTACAAGAAATACACAAAAAAAACGCTTGCAATTGTTACAATACTCACTCTTCGTTATCTGTCTCGGTGGTGGTGGTGATGCTGAGCTGACTGACTCGCGTCGTGATAAAAATGAGCTCATTTGCAGTCCTCTTTCGCTCGTCAGAAGTGCTTTTATCCTTCTGCTTATTACTTGTATCGTGCCCGAAGTCCATTTCTGGCCACTTTTTTACATCATCCCAGCGGCGATGCAGTATACGGGAACGGTGCGCTGACTGGAAACGAGTCGAGGAAAAAAACTCTTGTCCTTGATAACAATCTCGGAACTGAGTAGCAACAAGAAGAAACTGTCCGGATAACGAAGCGCACCCCCATTCCGCATCACCACCCACTCAGCTGGGATCAGCGTGAGACAAAGGGATCAAAAAGAAGTTGCTGGGTGCTCGAGTGCTTGACTCACGAGACCGAATTACGGAAAAGGCGACCGAAGGACCGAAAGAGGCCCTCTCGAAGGCATCACCCCTCGCGGCTACCGACCACGGCAACTTGACTGACTGGCTGACGAGTTATAGAGAGCTCCGACCAAGCCGAGCACTGCATAAAGCACTGAGAGCAAAAACAACTGCGCGGGAAAATCTCGAGAAATTGGGAAAAAGCGACTTTGGCCGACCCCGACAGTGATAAGATTTTGTGTGTCGTTTCGTTACCTCTATCACGACGACGGGGAGGTGGCAAGACGACCGACGACGACGCAACGTGAAAACTGAAGAAGTTATAAACCCGACTTTTTGCCTCCGGCGGTGCTGAACTCTCGCTGGCTGTTGAAAATAATGAGTTGAGGAAAAGTTTTTTGCCCGTGGAGTTGGTTACCTTCTTTATTGTTTTTGTGCGAGTCGAAGCTTTGATTTGTGGTTGAGGCTTGGTGTCGTGTGTAGAATGGGTCGTAGTTTTTATTTTCGTTCTACTCGTCAACTGAAGCCTTGCTCTTTATTCCATCGTCAAAGTTAAGTGTAGGGACAAAGAGACAGAAATCAAGAGTTTTGATTGTTTTTGCTCGACTTTATGGCTATCACAGAGGACTGAGAGGAAAGTGTTCTTTTTTAGTTTCCATCGTATTTATTTTCTGATACATCTGTATAGTAGTAATGAATTTGCGATAGAAATATGTTAAAAAAAATTACACTTGAAAAATGGGCAGATGATAACAGAAAAAACACCAAAAAGCAGAATAAATTTGGCATCAAGTATCCAACAGAAAGTATGCCTCTGGACTGTTTAAGATTTATTTTTTCATACTTTTTGTTCTACTTACAATTGACAAAGTGACAAACTGTCTATCTAATGGTTCTCAAACATAATTTCAGAAGATAAACACAGCAATGCATCTTTTAGGACTTTTAATAAAATATACCCACCCTCCTCTATACATCTTGCCGTCAAGTTCCCCAAAAGCACAATCATTGACATCACTCAATCACATCATCTGACTCGCTGAAGTCGAACAAACTCCGAGTCACTGGCTGTGGAAATTTGATTGAAGTCATTTAAATGAAGATTACTCTTGTAAATACATAATTTATAACCTCGCTGGGTAGAGAAAGAATCCTACGAAAGCACGGAGAAAGTAAGCCGAGAGAAGCCAAAGCTGAAAGATTACATATCTAATTCAATGCGAAGGAAAAATTGTATTGCGCTCAATTTGCTCCTGCCGAGCTCATCGACAAGCAATGGAATCAATCGAAACCGAACGTATTGGCGAAAGACGGTGAATTATGATGCTTGATGTTCATCCTCATCCTGAGCGCCTTTTTCGCTGTCATATCCTGACGAACTGCCGTTCCGTCTGAAGCCGACGTCGTTGGTTCGAAGGAGAAGATGAGAAATTAAGTCCTGATTCAATATGGCAGCTCATTTTTGACAGATATCGGCTGGGGGAATGATTTACGTCTGGCCTCTTCCTGCTCGGAGAGCTTCCTGAGATGTACTTTTTTTATGAGAATTCCACCCCGGAAAGCTTCGAGAAGAAATCGATTTCCTCCTTCTGCAGCCTGAGCAACTCCTTGGCACCGAGAGCTGGAAATTCAATCTTAAATTCAAACAAGCTTGAAAATTCTCAACACACAAAAGACCTTTTAACATCCACTGGCTCTCTGCCAGAACCAGGCTTCCATGAAAATGATGACTGGATATAAATTAAATAGGTTCTTATAAATCTATACAGCTCTATCCTCCCGCCCTGCCAGTCCTGCCCTGTCTTATAATTTCATCCATCCTCCTGCCGGGTGGAGAACATGAAATAGCAATCATAATTTCCTCTCCACTGCATCGGAAACTCGCGTCATATTTCACCCTCCTCCATCCATTACAATCACCGCCACCCCGCTGACCACCTTCCGTGCACGGGAAAGGCATTCAAGCTCCTTCCGTTCCGGCCAGAAGCTCTTGGCCTGGTTTGGGTTGGCCTTTTTCCCACATTGCCTTCTGGGAACATCGACGAGGTTTGTCTCAGATACGGTACCGAACAACAAATACACATTCGCTGGGCACTGGCACAAGATTACTCTGTCGATACCTTTCAAAAACACAACATGTAATTAAATTTCTGTTATTCGATGCTTTGAAGTAACACAAACCCAGATGTGTACCTATATAGCGGTGCGTGTGGTGGGGCGGCATACGTCATCGGTCGAGGTATACGGCCCGGATGGATGACGAAATACACACAACGGGCAGCGAGGGAAACCTTCTTTCGCTTTCGGATAATAGATGGAAGCCTTGGCTTGGAAGTTAGCTTTCTAGATACCGTTACCGGAGGACAACTGGAACAATAATGTCTTGTAACCATATGGGAACGTCTTACAGAGAGTTATGAATGCATTCGTGTAGAAGAATGAGAACCTGGCTTATGTGGCAGAAGTAAATGGAATGCTGCAACTGATGAAGTGGGCATAAGTAGTAAATATTGTATGCCAATGTCTTTTATTCTCATAGGTCGGGTTCTTCTAAGTCGGTAGAAAGTATGCTTGGTGTCATCAAACTAAGCAATACAATTCTATTCACAAACTGGAAGTTCAAACCCAACATTTGTTTGTGCTCTACGTTCACGGTCGTGCCATTCAAAAGGTATAATCATTTTCCGTATGTGTGAATGCTCTCGACCAAACTTTTATAAAATAATTTAAATCAAGAAATTTGATGAATCGTGAGTAAAAATCAGAATTCCCTTCGGAATATCTATGGAATGTCCTCAGCAAAAGCTTCGGATTTTCCACTGGAAATTAATCGTAATTGACTTAGAAAATCATTCGGAAATCCTACGGAAAAATCTTCGGAATTTCCATAGAAAAATCTTCGGAGTTTCCACGGATAATTCTTCGGAATATCCCCGGCAAATTCTCCGGAATTTCCTCGACAAATTCTTCGGAATTTCCTCGGAAAATTCTTCGGAATTCCCTCGGAAAATTCTTCGGAATTTCCTCGGGAAGTTTTTCGGATTTTCCCCGGAAAATTCTTCAGAATTTCCTCGGAAAATTCTTCGAGATTCCCTCGGAAAATTCTTCGGAATTTCCTCGGAAAACTCTTCGGAATTTCCTCGGCAAATTATTTGAAAATTCCAAAAGAAATTCTTCGAAAATTCTTCGGGAAACTCTTCGGAATTTCCTTGGGAAATTCTTCGGAATTTCCTCGGGAAATTCTTCGGAATTTCCTCGGAAAATTCTTCGGAATTGCCTCGGAAAACTCTTCGCAATTTCCTCACGAAATTCTACGGAAAATTCTTCGGAATTTCCTCGGAAAATTCTTCGAAATTCCCTCGTAAAATTCTTCGGAATTTCCCCGGAAAATTCTTCGGAATTTCCTCGGAAAATTCTTCGGAATTTCCTCGGGAAATTCTTCGGAAAATTTTCCAGAATTTCCTTGGCAAATTCTTCGGAATTTCTTCGGAAAATTCTTCGGAATTTCCTCGGAAAATTCTTCGGAATTTCCTCGGAAAATTCTTCGGAATTTTTTTCGGAAAATTCTTCGGAATTTTTTTCGGAAAATTCTTCGGAATTTCCTCGGAAAATTCTTCGGAATTTCCTCGGAAAATTCTTCGGAATTTCCTCGGAAAGTTTTCCGGAATTTCTTCGGGAAATTCTTCGGGAAATTCTTCGGAAATTTTTCGGAATTTCTTCGGGAAATTCTTCGGAATTTTCTCGAGAAATTCTTCGGAATTTCCTCGGAAAATTCTTCGGAATTAACTCGGGAAATTCTTCGGAATTTACTCGGGAAATTCTTCGGAATTTACTCGGGAATTTCTTCGAAATTTCCTGGGCAAAATCTTCGAAATTTCCTCGGGATATTCTTCGGAATTTCCTCGGGAAATTCTTCGGAATTCCCTCGGGAAATACTTCGGAATTTCCTCGCGAAGTTTTCCGGAACTTCCCCGGGAAATTCTTCGGAATTTCTTCGGCAGATTCTTCGGAATTTCCTCGGGAAATTTTTCGGAATTTTCTCGGGAAATTCTTCGGAAGTTCTCCGGAACTTCCCCGGGAAATTCTTCGGAATTTCCTCGGGAAGTTCTTCGGAATTTCCTCGGGAAATTCTTCGGAATTTCCTCGGGAAAATCTTCCTAATTTCCTCGGAGAATTCTTCGGAATTTCCACAAAATCTTCGGAATTTCCTCGGGCAGTTTTCCGGAATTTCCTTGGGAAATTCTTCGGAATTTTCTCCGGGAAATTCTTCGGAATTTCCTCGGGAAATTCTTCGGAATTTCCTCGGGAAATTCTTTGGAATTTCCTCGAGAAATTCTTTGGAATTTCCTCGAAATTCTTCGAATTTCCTCAGGAAATTCTTCTGATTTTCCTCGGGAAATTCTTCGGAATTTCCTCGGGAAATTCTTCGGAATTTCCTCGGGAAATTCTTCGGAATTTCCTCGGGAAATTCTTCGGAATTTCCTCGAGAAATTCTTTGGAATTTCCTCGGGAAATTCTTTGGAATTTCCTCGGGAAATTATTCGGAATTTCCACGGGAAACTCTTCGGAATTTCCTCGGGAAATTCTTCGGATTGTCCTCGAAAAATCTTTCGGAATTTCCTCGGGAAATTCTTCGGAATTTCCTCGGGAAATTCTTCGGAATTTCCTCGGGAAATTCTTCGGAATTTCCTCGGGAAATTCTTCGGAATTTCCTCGAAATTATTCGAATTTCCACGGAAAACTCTTCGGAATTTCCTCGAAATTCTTCGGAATATCCTCGAAAATCTTTCCGGAATTTCCTAGGAAATTCTTCGGAATTTCCTCGAAATTCCTCGGAATTTCCTCGGAAATTCTTTGGAATTTTCGTGAAATTCTTCGATTTCCTCGAAATTATTCGAATTTCCTCAGGAAATTCTTCGAATTTCCTCGAAATTCTTCGAATTTCCTCGGGTAATTCTTCGAATTTCCTCGGGAAATTCTTCGGAATTTCCTCGAAATTCTTCGAATTTCCTCAGGAAATTCTTCGAATTTCCTCAGGAAATTCTTCGGAATTTCCTCGGGAAATTCTTCGGAATTTCCTCGAAATTCTTCGGAATTTCCTCAGGAAATTCTTCGGAATTTCCTCGGAAATTCTTCGAATTTCCTCAGGAAATTCTTCGGAATTTCCTCGGGAAATTCTTCGAATTTCCTCGAAATTCTTCGAATTTCCTCAGGAAATTCTTCGAATTTCCTCGGAAATTCTTCGGAATTTCCTCAGGAAATTCTTCGAATTTCCTCGAAATTCTTCGGAATTTCCTCGAAATTCTTCGGAATTTCCTCAGGAAATTCTTCGGAATTTCCTCAGGAAATTCTTCGAATTTCCTCAGGAAATTCTTCAGAATTTCCTCAGGAAATTCTTCGGAATTGTTCGAAATTCTTCGAATTTCCTCAGGAAATTCTTCGGAATTTCCTGGGGAAGTTCTTCGGAATTTCCTGGGGAAATTCTTCGGAATTTCCTGGGGAAATTCTTCGGAATTTCCTCGGGTAATTCTTCAAAATTTCCTCAGCTAAGTCTTCGGAATTTCCTCGGGAAAATCTTCTGAATTGCCTCGGGAAAATCTTCGGAATTTCGTCGGGAAAATCTTTGGAATTACCTCGGGAAATTCTTCGAAATTTCCTCGTGAAATTCTTCGGAATTTCCTCGAAATTCTTCGAATTTCCTCAGGAAATTCTTTTGGAATTTCCTCGGGAAATTCTTCGGAATTTCCTCGGGAAATTCCTCGGAATTTCCTCGGAAATTCTTTGGAATTTCCTCGAAATTCTTCGGAATTTCCCCGGAAATTTTTTTGAAGTTTTCTTCGGAATTTCCTCAGGAAATTCTTCGGAGTTTCCTCGGGAAATTCTTCGAATTTCCTCAGGAAATTCTTCGGAATTTCCTCGAAATTCTTCGGAATTTCCTCAGGAAATTCTTCGAATTTCCTCGGGAAATTCTTCGAATTTCCTCAGGAAATTCTTCGGAATTTCCTCGAAATTCTTCGGAATTTCCTGATGAAATTCTTCGGAATTTCCTCATGAAATTCTTCGGAATTTCCTCGGGAAATTCTTCGGAATTTCCTCAGGAAATTCTTCGGAATTTCCTCAGGAAATTCTTCGGAATTTCCTCGAAATTCTTCGAATTTCCTCGAAATTCTCCGGAATTTCCTCAGGAAATTCTCCGGAATTTCCTCAGGAAGTTCTCTGGGATTTTCTCGGGAAATTTTCCGGAATATTCTCGGTAAATACTCCGGAATTCCCACGGAAAATTCTCCGGAATTTCCTCGGGAAATTCTCCGGAATTTCCTCGGGAAATTCTCCGGAATTTCCTCGGGAAATTCTCCGGAATTTCCTCGGGAAATTCTCCGGAATTTCCTCGGGAAATTCTCCGGAATTTCCTCGGGAAATTCTCCGGAATTTCCTCGGGAAATTCTCCGGAGTTTCCTCGGAAAATTCTCCGGAGTTTCCTCGGAAAATTCTCCGGAATTTCCTCGGAAAATTCTCCGGAATTTCCTCGGGAAATTCTCCGGAATTTCCTCGGGAAATTCTCCGGAATTTCCTCGGGAAATTCTCCGGAATTTCCTCGGGAAATTCTCCGGAATTTCCTCGGGAAATTCTCCGGAATTTCCTCGGGAAATTCTCCGGAATTTCCTCGAGAAATTCTCCGGAATTTCCTCGGGAAATTCTCCGGAATTTCCTCGGGAAATTCTCCGGAATTTCCTCGGGAAATTCTCCGGAATTTCCTCGGGAAATGCTCTGGAATTTCCTAGGAAAATTCTTCGGAATTTCCTCGAAAATTCTTCGAAATTTCCTCGAAAATTCTTCGGAATTTCCTCGAGGAAATTCTTCGGAATTTCCTCAGGAAATTCTTCGGAATTTCCTCAGGAAATTCTTCGGAATTTCCTCAAAATTCTTCGAATTTCCTCGAAATTCTTCGAATTTCCTCAGGAAATTCTTCGGAATTTCCTCAGGAAATTCTTCGAATTTCCTCAGGAAATTCTTGGAATTTCCACGGAAAATTCATCGGATTTTCCTCGAGAAATTCTTCGAAATTTCTCGGGAAATTCTTCGAAATTTCCTCGGGAAATTCTTCGGTATTTCCTCGGGAAATTCTTCGGAATTTCCTCGGGAAATTCTTCGGAATTTCCTCGGGAAATTCTTCGGAATTTCCTCGGGAAATTCTCCTGAATTTCCTTGGGAAATTAAAGAAATCTCCCATGGAAATTCCAAAGAATCAGAGAATCTCCGGAGATTCTCCCGTGGATAATCCGGAGAATTTCTCTTGAAAATTCCGAAGAATTTCCCGTGCAAAATTCTTCATCATTTTCTCGGGAGATTCTTCAAAAATGCTTCGGGAAACTCTTTGGCATTTGCTTTTTCTCTCGGGATCTCCCTCGGGAAATTTTTCCGGAATTTCGTCAGGAAATTCTTCGGAATTTCGTAGGAAAATTCTTTAGAGTTTGTTAGGAAAAATCTTCGGAACTTTTTCAGGAAACTCTTCTTTCATAATTGCAATTTTTGCTAATTTATTTTTGTTTTGTGGAAAATTCCTACTTGTTTATGAAAATATTGCATTATTTGTTAAAATTTTATATTTATGTATTGCTTATACCCTGATTTCTTCATTGGCAATTTCGTATTTTCTATAGGAAATTTCTTATTTTTTTCTAGGGGCAGTTGTTTATTTATTCGTTTAGAAATTCCTCACTACTAGCCATTCCATACCATCGGTCGAATTACGGCTACAACAATCCGCTAGAAGCTTGTCTAAGATCAATCAACGCTATGAGCAACATATCCAAGAATGCCTTCAAAAACCGAATAAGGAGAATGGTGTAAATTAGAACTAGTATTAAAGTTAAGTTCAGTCTGAACGATTTATTTTTCGAAGATGGTATAAATAAATAAATCAAATAATAAGTTAGGAAATCGGGCCAAGATCCATGAGGAATGTAAAGCCACTGGAAAAGAGAATCTAACACCCGCAGGTTGGGAGTGGCATCATCATATATTTAGATCCATTCAAGTTCACACTCCTCCGAAAACATTGTAGATTGCATTTCAAATTCATCCAACGTACGTAAAAGCCGGGCAAAAAAGCGCAAAACTACAGAATGTAATTATCGACAACAAAGTTCTGCGCTGTTTCAGCGAAGCTTTGCACCAGTTCTTTGCCGTGTGTTCCATTTTCCCAGAGTTGTCTGTCTTATTTGTTTATTTGAGCGGAAAATTTGTCTCCCGGAAAATGGAAAGCGCAGAGTTTTACTCCGGCAACTTGGTGCTACATGTATTGTGAGTGTTTGTGTGTATGCACGCGTGTGTTTCCTTTTCTGAGGAAGCTTTTAGTGGTGGCACTTTTTGCGACGAAATTAAATTAGAAAAGTTTACAACATTTTGGTAAACACTGCCATAAAAATGCTTTTGGAATGTGTGTCGCATTTAAGTGCTGACTTTGGGGATGATGAATCGATGGAGTTTCGCCCTTATTGACTTTATGATTTTTATACTTTTTTGTCCAACATTTCCAATCGACTGAAATCGATTTTCCGAATTCTATCGTTGGACTATTCCGATAGCGAATTACTAGGTCGAATATGACCCCCAGTTAACCAATTCTGATGCTTTTCTGTGCTTGAAGTACTGCTATCTGAGATGTTCCAAGTTTTATTACACCTATCACGAGCGTCCATCAGCAGCACACTGGCGAGGCATGAAGATTATCCAACGTCGTAAGATGAAGACGACGAATGACAGCAGTTTGGAGCACGATACAGTTTCACCCGGAAGGCAAAACTAGCGGCACGAGATACAGCGAAAGTAATCAACAAAGTGTTACTCTGTTGAATATTTTGCTCCGTTGTGCGCCCCGGCGAAGGAACTATTTTCTCGGTCCTTAAAACTTTTTATCGCTTCTTGTGTCTCGCAGCGTAGTGATTCTTCCACCTCGAACCATCCGACCGCCAGCACTACAATGTATGCGAAATTTTTCCAACGAAAACTTCAAACTCTTCAGAGCACTGAGCGGAAATGGAAGCCATCATCAGTCGCCACCAGTAGGTACGAGGACGATGTTTGGCTTCCCAGTAGAAGCCAACTTGAAGTGGCTGGAAGCTCTTTCTCTCGCACAATTTCGTGTCGTCAAAAACTCGTAAAACCCAGAAACAAGTTTGTAACGACTAACCACCGAAATTGTTTGTCCCATTGGTCTGTCGTTGACTCTGTCTTCGGGTTCAAGTTTTCAATATAGACGAAGGATAAGCAAAAGAAAAAACCATCGTCAGCCATCTACCAGCCACTCCTGAGCTGCTAACAATGAAGTTGGTCTCGGTCCAAAAACTATGAGCAAATCTCCAATGGGTATCATCAATACTTTTGGAGCAACATTTTGCAATTTATGGGTCGTGAAGCACCAGTGGGTCATCAGCAATATAACAGGAATGTTGTGCTTCTGCTTGACTCCATAATGGAAGACCAGTATCGAAGCCATTGGAAGTTTGATGCGTTTAATTTCAAAACTTCAACAAGGAATTCTTGAGAACCACTGCTCCCTTTGCCTTTTCACACGGACACCCACCCGGACGATACTTGGTGTGGACAACATACTTTCCAATCAACTTCCCCCCACGAGGATCATCAGCTTCAGCACATTATGTCACTTTTGTCGTCCGGAGATGAAGGAAAACTTTCCTGTTCTAGAGACCAACGAACAGCAAAGAAAGGAAAAATGCTGTCTCAAGAAAGTTTTTTACATGCTACCGCTCCACAAGCGCTTGATCCTGGCCCGAACCGAAGCTCAAACTTTGGTTATTGGATCCACCACCCTACCAAGTCCAGCCGTTCGATTACTTTGGTTGGCTTTCACCCCGAGAGATGAGCTGTAATAAAATATATTTACTGACATATTCGCATAAATAAAATGATGTTGTCCCAATACGGAAAGAAAAGAAACGTGGAAGAAAGAAACTCGACGGCAGGACGGCAAACTTTTTCCCTGTTTTCGCCCCATTCAAGTGTGTGCGGCGAGCTACACTATCGACTATTTGAGGACAACTTTCCGGTCCTTTGGATTCGTCCTGCTTTGTTGGGCGGAACCATGCGGGTTTGTTTGTGTCGGCTATTGATAGAGTCGGAGGAGACGATGGCGACGATGTCGATGATGCCCGCCGAGAGATTCTATATTGGGAAAGTCGTAGCAAACTATTTACTGCCACCGGAAGTTGAAATGAGTTCGTAATAGGCTCAGCCTCCGGTTGACGGAGGATTTTTCTTGGCTTCGGATTTGCACAGACGTTGCAATTCTTTGGGAGAAGTGTGCAGAACGCTGGAGACGGCACAGCAGGAAGCCACTGAATGGCTTGGTGTCATCCGGTGGTCGACGATACATCTTAAGGAATTTATTGGACTCAACATTTTCTTTTTCTTAGTGTATTTAGATACAGCGCGATATTTGACAACAAAGATACGGCGTTGGCGATAACTGAAATAAGAACAATTGGAATGGAAGTTTTTTATCTAGATGAATTTTGATATTCTCTTTTCCCCCAAATCTAAATTTATGTTCAGAAAATTAGTACAAGCCTCTTTAAACTAATAACATTTTTTTTCTCTTTTCAGGTAAGCAACTAATCTTATAATGTTCGAGTAAGTAGTTTAATAACATCAGTTGTCAATACACGAATGGAAATACTAATCTGGGTATGAAATACTAATTTGCGAACCGGAAATGCTTCAGTTGATGTACTTAAATCCATGTGAAAATTCCATATTATGGTAATGATCACGCCACTAAGCAAATTCTGCACAATAAACTTCAACTAAGTATTAGTTTTGCATTCCGTCTAAATCCGAATCGATAAATCGTTCCGATTGACAAAGCATGGTCCCACAAAATGAAAATTATTCTGCAAGATTTCCTGTGGGGTCAGCGATTCAATTACACGCATTCGGCTTGTCGGCGGTTCGGTTTGTCTTTGAGCTTTGCGCATCTGCATATCTATCGCCGTCGGTTCAGCCACCGCATTCCTAGCGAACCGTATCTCCCACTGACAGACTGGCAGCCTGGCGGGCCCCGATGGAAATTCCACAAATTTATTGATGATAATTATGGCGGTTTTGTTGATCTACGTGGCTCCATGAACTGCGAAATTGTTACTTTGATAGCGCGTATGACGATGAAGTTTTCGCGGGATTATTGAAGCGGAAGCACCGGCTGGGGTTGATGGCGGGATGCTGCGGTTCGAGTCGGAATTTCTCAGCCTTTGAAACTGTCAATATTTGCGTGCATAGAAGCGGCACTGGGAGGGGGCAAATATTTCCGTAAATATTTGCGGTTAATTGTTTGCCGGTGATTTATTAGGCCTGTCGTTTATTAACTTTATTAGCCACTGTGGTATTTTCGGCTTGATGCCCGATCCGCTTCAAAAGCACGGAGAATCCCCGAGTTTGATGAGTTTTCAATCGACGTCGGTGAAACGTACCAGAACTAATTTGCATCAACAACCGCTAATTCCTGAATTATGAACCAATCGAATTCTGAACAATAATTGCATCAATAAAACGGAATGGAAATGGAGAATAATCCACCGAATAACCGTTCCGCGGGTGTACTACTTCCACCGGGAGCATATTTTTGCCATTTCCAAATCTGCTCGCTCGAAAAGAAACAAAGTAATTTCCATCTGCCTATGAGATGGAATCGAATCATTTTTTCCATTCCCACTCTTACCGATATCAGTCCAGCGCAATAGCCATGAATGTACGTCAGGGAATCGTTTCCTCTGGTACTCTGGAGATAGAACTTGCTGGCAGCAGGTCTGTCGAAGTTCGATATGCAGAACACTTTTCCTTCTCGTCGTGCAGTGTGGAAGAAACCGTTTCCAGACTGGGCCGCTTGGGAGAGATGATTGGAACTGAGCCCGGCAAAAAATTGGGCAAATTTGGCCCAGAGCAGAGCTGAAGCGAACACAGTCGGCCGATGATATTCCAGTCAATATATTTCAATTACCTTTTCGGATATTTCCATCTCATCCCGTGCCGTCATCGCTTTTTTTTTTCTATTCTGGAAACAGAAGCGAGGTGTGGTGTTCGCTTGGCAAATCGGTGAGAAATGAACATCCGGTCGTCGGGGTGGATCAATTTGCGATATTGGTTCCACGGCGAAAGCAGACGTTGCGGATTCTGGTCGGGAATCAAAATGCAATAAAATTGTTCGACATTTGGCACTCTTATGTGGAGTGAAGATAGTGAAGATCAAAACAGTTGGTGTTGAATAGGATTGATGATAGTTACGTGAAACTCGTCAAATAATTATCAATTATTTTTAACTCCAAAAATACACTTAATTTTAAACAAGTTTTTTGTACAAGGAATTTACAGCAACTCAATGTTGACCTGACGTTCGGGTTTTACATGAAACGGATCTTGACAGCCGTAGGGGAGAACAGTGCATAATGCACCCCTGGGGCAAAATGGCCTCACTCATAAAATCATTTGTAGGACATTTATGAACGGATACTATCATCGCAATTCAATATTAGTTATTCATAATTGAGCTGCAATGAAAAAAAATGAGAAAAATCCTTTTATTTTAATTTAAATTTGACGATTGGCGAATCTTCCATCTCACCCGTAAGATTGTCGTTCAATTCATTAAGTCAAAACAAACAACCATGCGTTCACCATTATTTTATATGCAATTGAGTAACTTTGTAACTTCTTCTTCATTGGCATTACATCCTCCACTAGGACATTGCCGCCTCGCAACGTAGTGTTTATTGAGCACTTCCATAGTTATTAACTGCAATGTTTCTACGCCAAGTTACCCTTTCTGTATTCGTATATCATGAGGCTAACACGATGATGCTTTAAGGAAAGTCGAGACAATTTATAAACCGAAAATGGATTAGACCGGCACCGGGAATCGAACCCAACCACCCTCAGCATGGTCCTGCTTTGTAGCCGCGCATCATACCGCACGGCTAAGGAGAACCACAAGGGAGGGTTGGAAACATATTCGGAACAAATATCTCTCCCGTCGTTGTCTTGGATCCCAAAGAAAGTTCCCATGTTCCCATGATTCTGGTGCAAGATACAATCATCCTTTACCACACCAAATAATTAAATCAAACTAGCGCAATTCGGTACAATAATAAAAAGAAAACATCGACGAAGAGAAATCGATCTATACAATTGCCCCAAGCAGCAGACATGTTGTAGAGACGTTAAAGTAATTCATGTACAACCTAATTTGGTCACATTTGAGTTGCTGTAACCAAATCAGTGTGAATTGTGCTACCCGGGACGCCCGTATGAAACTAAACTCTTACTTGCAAAGCCTGCTAATCCGTAACTAATCTGACACTATTCAGTAGAAGCATAAGTTTTAGAACGCTAGAAGCGCTGCCATCCCATACAGCATTTCTGACCAACATATTTCAATCATAGTAACCCGGATTTTGTGTTCGGTCGGTATCTTGAATGTCAAATCGATTATTATGGTTTGCTTGTTTTCAAGTATGGAAATTGGGCTACTGTGATGAAAAGCATGGACATCGGACTAATAAAATACCGTCTTGAACAAAACATGTTGATCTCAAGATTTGAAGCGGCATTAACAATCCACTCACTATTTCCACAAATCTAATTGGTTTTTACAATTCGATCGTCATGGCAACACGAATAAGGCTTCTAGATTGTGTCAGGCCCGATGAAGAAAGAGGCAAAGTCATGGCCTGCTATTTACAGAAAAAAAGGCCTAGACCAGCACCGTGAATCGAGCCCAGCCTCTTTCAGCATGGTTTTGCTTTATATACTAAAGAGGGCACCAACAAAACTCGAATCCAATGGTCCTATTTTATGAACAAAAATTGAATTCCAATCCGGCATTAGCACAAATCAAGTTTTTTTAAACCTTAATCTTCAATGGCTCTGTATTAGTGTTCTGTGAGCATTTCCACAGTTAATAATTAGAAGGATTTCTTTAAATGCCATTCCACTGCATGATTATGTATCTTGTATGGCATGGACACTATACCCAGGGTGGCATAAAGTCGTTTGGCGTAATGGCGTCAGCATAAGAGTCGTTTGGCATAATGTCGTTTGGCATAATGGTCATTTGGCATAATAGTAGTATAATCACCGATTTCGGAACTTATGTATTATATGTTCAATTATTTATAATTATTACCGTTTGAACATGTAAAATGAGATGCTTTGAATTGTTTTGTTTTGAATTTAATATTGTATCAAAACACTACTCGAAGAAACATGGGTAGACTTCATAAAATTTTTATTAACCACCTTTTCTACTTAAAATCTTTTTACCTAAGGGTCAGTAGCAAGATCGTCGTTGACTAAGAAGACAAACTGCAATGGACGGAAACTCAAATAGCAATATTGTAAGTGCTAAAGAGCAAAAATTATTTTATTAGTTATCTCTTTAAAAGCACACTATGTCGTGGATAAGTCTAAAAAAAGTATACGCTTCCTTCTTCAAAGGATGTTTTTTTCCGGCATATGATAAAGGAAGATACACCCAAAACAATTCTGTGTGACATTCTTTGTATTAAGCATTTTATATCAAATCTCGCATTCAAACCGATCAGAGAATGTCATACTTGTTAATACAGCTCATTGTATTAAGTCGATTTATTTGGTTTCAATCAATACATCCAAACGAATCTCGTTGGCTCCTCCTAGAACAAGTATATGAATTCCGTACAGCAGTATAACTTTAACCCACACAATCTTCCCGATTCCATTTAGCTTGATAACGGAAAAGGACGCAAATATGCATGGTGCTTATTCCTCTCGTATCACTCATTGCTATCCCTGTTACCCTTCCACTTGTCACATCCGCATAGCATGAAACGTGGATTATGATTGCCTTTGGTCGCGTCGTTCATCATTGCTTCCGTTCGGTTGCGTGACTGCTACCAAACATGATTTCAGATCTACCGACCTGATCTCAAGTACATTTTGGATCACCTTGTGTTACGGAATGCACCAAGATTGGTACCACATGTCCTGACAGGCATCTAAGGATCTGTTGAGAAGATTTTGCGACAGAAGCTATGAACGTTTTGGAGGCCGTTACTGCATTACTGACCTGAAAATCTCATAGGGGGTCGTTCAAAATGACGTCACGTTTGGGGTTTAGGTGAGTATCGTCCCGTCCTTTTAAGGGTTCACGATCGCTGGCAGCACCAGCCGTTGGATTTTTTATACACCTTTACAACCCTCAGTAAGACAACGGCTTTAGAAACAAAGCAGTCGCGTTCGATGGTGCTTTCTGAGCTACGCTCTCATAATTATTAGAAGATCGACTCCAAAATTATGACCAGAAAATATTATAATTTGCCCAATCGTCAGTACCAGTTTGCAAGTTTCGTTTGAGTTTTCAATGCTCTATTGGTTGTCTTCGAATTTATGTATAAAAGCAAAAACGAGTGCTGCCAAGATGTTATTATCAGGATATTGGGAATTTATACTCAGAATGAACAATCTTCCGATTTTTTTTTGAAAATTTTCTTCTAATGTCATGCATTTCAAAATTAAAAAAGAAAGATGAAGTAATGTTTTCAACCAGTATTTCCGTATTTTGTCTTGATAGTTCTGAAAAGTTAAATTGATCATTTTTTAAATAGGATTACAAGATTTTAGAAACAAATTCAATGCTGGCCTCGTAAAACTCTCCTTGCATTTGTTTTACACTCTGGGCGTAGCAATTTAAAATTAAATTGTGATTTTAGCTATTCTGTCTTCAATGTTTTATCACAATAAACTGAAATGCACTTCAACAAAACAGCCGTTAGATATTCTTGAGCCCAAGTAGAATTCGACGTTTATAATTGTAAATGGGTTAAAATCTTGATTATTTTTTTTTAATTCATCAAGGCCTCTCAGGTACACTAAAGACGGTTTCCGAAAAGTATCATTTACGGGATAATGTCCAACATAACGAATTACTCGACCCCGTGGGACTCATTGTTCGGACCCCGAAAAATTCCCACCATTCTCGTTTCACCAAATTGCGTCCCATTCGCTCTAATCACACGATTACCTTCTTTCCCGTTGCGCACGCCGCTCGCTCTGCCGACTCATTGTTGCGTGCAGTCTAACACAGTCAACGCATCGCGCGACAGAAAGCCAGCCCAGCAATCCGTCAACCGCGAAATGAAATACACTTCACACCAGATCTAATGACCTCGATTGGACGCTCGCCAGAATCAAACATCGCAGCGGAGGTAAGTGCACGTCGGATCTGCCGAGGTCGTCATCGATGGTTAGCGTGGTGTCAGCGGCGGCAGCAGCATCGTACTTCGGTCTGAACGTGGAAGTCTTTTCGGTTTAACTCGGTGCAGAGCCGTTCTTCACGTCTTTTGAAGCCTCTTACCTTGCCTGCTGGCACTCGAGTCGGAGGCAAACCATTCGAATCGAATAAAGGGAGAATCAGCCGGAACGATTGAGTCTTGGGCCCTTCGTCGTACCTCCGCGTTGTCTGTACTTCGGTTGCATTGGACCGACCCGAAATCGTTTAAACTGGATTCTCGATAGTGATCAATCTGTCGACTCGTACCATGAACCAGCCTAAGTCCCTTACTCCGCTTTCGGAAGCAAAGACTTCGCGGAGGAGGCCGCGCAGATCACGGGGCAATTGAATTACCTCCTCGATCATTCATGACGACGACGACGACGACGAATGACGGACATGGTTGTTGGTCGTCGGTAGATGACCGCGAGTTGCGGCATTCGATGGTCATGAAGACGACCACCGCAGTAACATAGAGAAGAATCGTGGAATTTTCCTGCCTGCCGCACCGCGCGTGTTGGACGCAGATGGCGAAATTCTGCCCCCATCTTCAACAGGTCGGTGTCAGTGCAGTGCGAAACAATTGGATCGTTTTGATACATTGTGGTGGCTGAGCTGAGTGCAAGAAGGAATGTGCATTGTTTAGAGATCTCTCGCTCCGTCACCTGAAACAGTTCCATTCGACATTGCGCGGGGTAGAGTACTAATCAAAAACAGAGACTTTAGGACGCCATAATATTTGAAAGACCCTTGCGTTATTTTTGTTACAAAATTCAAATAATTTTTGTTTTTGTCAAAAAGTATGAGCTTCTGAACATTTTGAAAATTGAATATAATCGTTTAACGATTAGGGTTAAATGTTATGATTTTCCACTATTGAGTTATTGAGCGACACCTATTGAGGAAGCGCATAGAAATTATGTGATTTGAATTTTCAACCGGTTCGCGACTTTTCAAACATCCACCACATTCGCCTGAACAGGTCTCCCCAATAAATGAGCGTTCAAATTGACCAGATTGCAAAAACAACAACACCTTCCGCAGGGCCTTCAGTAGTGGAAAGACAATTGCAGAAACCTGAAAGGCCCAGATGGAGCCAGCAGCACATTTGTCAAAACACGCCAATTGGTTCTGAGCAATTTCTATCGAATCAGATTCGAATAGGCTTGCCGTGAGCCAGGCGTTCCCGAAAAAAATACAAATAAAAATCAAATTTGACAACCAGACCCAGTCTGCGAGACCGGCAGGCCGAGACTGCCGCTAGTGATGGGAGGCGGAGCAGCTCGAGTGCCGTTTTAACGATTCTTCTGGGTTTGTTTGCTCGTTTCGATCTTTTTTTGCGCAACGACCGGTTGTTATTTTCTAGTTTAACATCGAAACTGCAACGATTTTCCCACCCCCGGCAGGTAGCCGGGCGCTGTACCCACGGCAGCGTGGCAGCGAGCGTACGGGTTCCCAAAATTTCTATTCGGTCTTTGATGGGGCTTTTCTCGTGCGATTCGGTCTCCATTAGGTTTGCGGAATAATGTCCGCTGCATTTGAAAGGAAAACAAAAAGAGTGAAGCAGTGAAGTATTAGAGGCTAGAAAACGGAAACAATACAAAATGTGCGATGGGACGCGTTCAGACAGTGAAGAAATTGAAATTAAAGAACCTGAATCGATAAACTTTTGAAGAATTTGGTTGAAATGAATTTTATTGATAATTCGAATGATTTCTCATGAATGAATTTACTCTGGAGGTTCGGATAAGTTTTCCCTGGAAATTCAGGTGAATTTCCTGGAATTCGAATAATTTTACACAAGAGGTTCGAATGAATTTCGCTTGAAATTTCGATGAACTCTCCTAGAATTTCCTTTAAGCTCGAATTAATCTCTCATGGAAGTTCGGATGAACTTTCTCAGAAAAATCGGATGAATTTCCTCCTGAAATCGAATGAATTTCCTCTGGAAATTCGAAAAAAACAATGAATTTCCTGAAATTCGGTAATTCCTGGAAATTCGGATAATTCCTGGAAATTGAATGAATTTCCTGAATTCGAATGAATTTCCCTGGAAATTCGAATAATTCCTGGAAATTCAGATGAATTCCTGGAAATTCGAGATGAATTCCTGAAATTCGAATGAATTTCCTGGAATTCAATAATTCCCACAAATTCGAATGAATTCCTGGAAATTCGAATAATTTCCCTGGAAATTCGAATGAATTTCCCTGGAAATTCAGATAATTCCCCTGAAATTCAAGAATTTCAAATCGAATGAATTTCCTGGAAGTGAATAATTTCCTGGAAATCGAATGAATTTCCTGAAATTCGAATGAATTTCCTAAATCGAATGAATTTCCCTAAATCAGATAATTTCCTGAAATCGAATGAATTTCCCTGGAAATTCGAATGAATTTCCTGGAAATCAATGAATTTCCTGGAAGTTGAATTTCCCGAAATCGAATGAATTTCCCTGGAAGTCGAATGAATTTCCTGGAAATCGAATGAATTTCCTGGAAATCGAATAATTTCCCTGGAAATTCGAATGAATTTCCCTGGAGATCGAATGAATTTCCCTGGAAGCAGATAATTTCCCTGGAAATTCGAATGAATTTCCTAAATCGAATAATTTCCCTGGAAGTAAATCGTTTCCTGAAATCGAATGATTTCCTGGAAGTCGAATGAATTTCCCTGAAATCGAATGAATTTCCCTGGAATAGAATGAATTTCCTCAAATCGAATGAATTTCCTGGAATCAGATAATTTCCTGGAAATCGAATGAATTTCCTGAGAATGAATTTCCTGGAAATCGAATGAATTTCCTGGAAATCGAATGAATTTCCCTGGAAGTCGAATGAATTTCTCTGAAATTCGAATGAATTTCCTCTTGACGAATCGAATAATTTCCTCTGGAAGTCAGATAATTTCCTCTGGAAATTCAGATGAATTTCCTCTGGAATTCGAATGAATTTCCTCTAAATCAGATAATTTCCTCTGGAAATCGAATGATTTCCTCTGGAAATCGAATGAATTTCCTCTGGAAATGAATTTCCTGAATCGAATGAATTTCCTCTGGAAATCGAATGAATTTCCTCTGGAAATCGAATGAATTTCCTCTGAAATGAATGAATTTCCTGGAAATTCGAATGAATTTCCCTAAATCGAATTTCCCTGGAAATCGAATAATTTCCTGAAATCGAATGAATTTCCAAATCGAATGAATTTCCCTGGAAATCGAATGAATTTCCTGGAAATCGAATGAATTCTGGGTCAATGAATTTCCCTGGAAATTCGAATGAATTTCCTGGAAATCGAATTTCCTAATGAATGAATTTCCTGGAAATAAATGAATTTCCTAATCGAATGAATTTCCTGGAAATTCGAATGAATTTCCCTGAAGTCGAATGAATTTCCTGGAATCGAATGAATTCCCTGAAATTCGAATGAATTTCCCTGAATGATAATTCTGAAATTCAGATGAATTTCCTGAAGTCGAATGAATTTCCTGGAATTCGAATGAATTTCCTCTGGAAATCGAATGAATTTCCTCTGGAAATTCGAATGAATTTCCTCTGAATTCGAATGAATTTCCTCTGGAAATTCGAATGAATTTCCTCTGAAGTCGAATGAATTTCCTCTGGAAATTCGAATAAATTTCCTCTGGAATTCGAATGAATTTCCTCTGAAATTCAATAATTTCCTCTGAAATTCGAATGAATTTCCTCTGAGTCGAATGAATTTCCTCTGAAATTCAGATGAATTTCTCTGGTGAATGAATTTCCCTGAAATTCGAATGAATTTCCCTAAATGAATGAATTTCCTGAATCGAATAATTTCTGAAGTCGAATGAATTTCCTGGAAATTCGAATCAATTTCCTCTGGAAATTCGAATCAATTTCCTCTGAAATTGAATCAATTTCTCTGGAAATTCGAATCGAATTTCCTCTGGAAATTCAGATGAATTTCTCTGGAAATTCGAATGAATTTCCTCTGAAGTCGAAAATTTCCTCTGAAATTCGAACGAATTTCCTCTGAAATCGAAAATTTCCTCAAAATTCGAATGAATTTCCTGAAATTGAATGAATTTCCTGGAAATTCGAATGAATTTCCTGGAAATCGAATGAATTTCCCTAAGAATCAGATAATTTCCCTGAAATCGAATGAATTTCCGGAATCGAATGAATTTCCCTGGAAATTCAGATAATTTCCTGGAAATTCGAATGAATTTCCTGAATGTAATGAATTTCCTAAATAAATAGATTTCCTTGGAAATTCGAATGAATTCTCTGAATTCGAATGAATTTCCTCTGAAATTCGAATGAATTTCCTCTGGAAATTCGAATAAAATTCGAATGAATTTCCTGAATCGAATGAATTTCCTGAAATTCAGATGAATTTCCCTGAAATAATGAATTTCTGAAATCGAATCAATTTCCTCTGAAATTCAGATAATTTCACTCAAATTCGAATCAATTTCCTCTGGAAATTCGAATCAATTTCTCTAAATTCGATAATTTCCTCTGGAAATTCGAATGAATTTCCTCTGGAAATTCGAAGAATTTCCTCTGGAAATAACGAATTTCCTCTGAATCGAAGAATTTCCTCTGGAATCAGATAAATTTCCCTGAAATCGAATGAATTTCCCTGGAAATTCGAATGAATTTCCCTGGAAATTAAGATGAATTTCCTGGAAGATTAGAATGAATTTCCTGGAAGTCGAATTGAATATGAATTTCCCTGGAAATTCGAATGAATTTCCCTGGAAATTCGAATGAATTTCCACAAATTCGAATGAATTTCCCTGAATCGAATAGATTTCCTTGAATTCGAATGAACCTGGAAATTCAGATAATTTCCTCTGAAGTGAATGAATTTCTCGGAAATTCGAATGAATTTCCTCTGAATTCAGATGAATTTCCTCTGAAGTTAGATGTTCTTGGAAATCGAATTTTCCTCTGGAAATTCGAATGAATTTCCTCTGGAAGTCAACGAATTTCTCTGAAATCGAATAATTTCCTCTGGAAATCGAATGAATTTCCTCTGAAATTCGAATGAATTTCTCTGAAATCGAACGAATTTCTCTGGAAATCGAAGAATTTCCTCTGGAAATTCGAACATAATCACAAATCGAAAATTTCCTCTGGAAATCGAAATTTCTCTGAAATCGAAGATTTTCCTCTGGAAATTCGAAAATTTCCTCTGAAATCGAACAATTTCCTCTAAATCGAACGAATTTCCTGAAATCGAAGAATTTCCTCTGGAAAATTCGAAATGATAATTTCCCTGGAAATTCGAATGAATTTCCTGAAATTGCAGATGAATTTCCCTGAAATTCGGAATGAATTTCCGAAATTCAGAATTTCCATAATTCGAATAATTTCCTGGAAATTCGAATGAATTTCCCTGGAAATCAGATGTCTGAAATTCGATAATTTCCCTGAAATCGAATGAATTTCCCTGGAAATCAGAATGAATTTCCTCTGGAAATCAGATAATTTCCTGAAATTCAGATGAATTTCCTGGAAGATCGAATGAATTTCCCTGGAATCGAATGAATTTCCCTGGAAATTCGAATAATTTCCTGAATTGAATGAATTTCCCTGAATCAGAATGATTTCCTGAAGTAATAATTTCCTGGAAATCGAATTAATTTCCCTGGAAATTCGAATGAATTTCTAATTCAGAAAATTTCCCTGGAAATCAGATAATTTCCTGGAAGTCGAATAATTTCCTGAAATCGAATGAATTTCCCTGGTCGATAATTTCCTGAAATTCGAATAATTTCCTAAAAATCGAATAATTTCCCTGGAAATTCGAATGAATTTCCTGAAATGAATAATTTCCTGAATGAAATGAATTTCCCTGGAAATTCGAATGAATTTCCTGAAATTCGAATGAATTTCCCTGAAATGAATGAATTTCCCTGGAAATTGAATGAATTTCCTGGAAATTCGAATGAATTTCCTGAAATTGAATGAATTTCACAATTCGAATGAATTTCCTGGAAATCGAATAATTTCCTGAAATTAGATAATTTCCTGAAATGAATGAATTTCCTGAAGTCGAATGAATTTCCTGGAAATTGAATAATTTCCTAATGATGAATTTCCTCTGGGAATAATTTCCTGAAATCGAATAATTTCCTCTGGAAATTCGAAAATTTCCTCTGAAAGAAATTTCTGAATGAAAATTTCCTCTGGAAATCGAAGATTTTCCTCTGAAATTCGAAGAATTTCCTCTAGAAATCGAATGAATTTCCTCTGAAATTCGAATGAATTTCCTCTGGAAATACGAATTAAATTTCCTCTGAAATTCGAATGAATTTCCTCTGGAATAAGAATTTCCTCTGAAATTCGAAGATTTCCTCTGAATTCAGATAATTTCCTCTGAAATTCGAATAATTTCCTCTATTCGAATAATTTCCTCTGGAAATTCGAATGAATTTCCTCAAATTCGAATGAATTTCCTCTGAAATTCGAATGAATTTCCTCTGAAATTCGAATAATTTCCTCTGAATGAATTGTAATGAATTTCCTCTGGAATAGTAATTTCCTCTGGAAATCAGATAATTTCTCTAATCGAATAATTTCCTCTGAATTGTGAATGAATTTCCTCTGGAAATTCGAATGAATTTCCTCTGGAAATTCGAATGAATTTCTCTGGAAATCAGATAATTTCCTCAATCGAATAATTTCCTCTGGAAATGAATAATTTCCTCTAAATTGAATAATTTCCTCTGGAAATGAATCTCTGAATGAATGAATTTCCTCTGAAATTCGAATGAATTTCCTCTAAGAATTCTGAATAATTTCCTGAAATTGAATAATTTCCTCTGAAATTCGAATGAATTTCCTCTAGAAATACAATGAATTTCCTCTGAAATTCGAATGAATTTCTCTAAATTCGAATGAATTTCCTCAAATTGAATGATTTCCTCAAAATTCAGATGAATTTCCTCTGAAATTGAATAATTTCCTCTGGAAATTCAGATAATTTCTGAATGAATGAATTTCCTCTGAAATTCGAATGAATTTCCTCTGAAATTCGAATGAATTTCTGAATTCAATGAATTTCCTGAAATTCGAATGAATTTCCTCTGAAATTCAGATGAATTTCTCTGAATTCAATGAATTTCCTCTGGAAATTCAGATGAATTTCCTCTGAAATTGAATAATTTCCTTGAATTCAATGAATTTCCTCTGAAATTCGAATGAATCTCGCATGGAGTTCGAATAAGCTTTCCCAGAAAATTGGATAATTTCCTCCGGATGAGTTTCTTCTCGACTAAATTCCTTTGACAATTCGTTGAATTCGTTGTTTTCAAGCTTTCTTCCATCGGTTTCAAAGAAATCCTTTCCAATGGTTATTTAACACAGTACAATCAAAACTAAAGTCCTGCATATTTCACCGAACTCGAAAATTTGCTAACAGATTCCTAAAATTATCGCGCACGGAAAACTTCACAAGCCTCACCCCAACCCTACCGGGGCAGTTATTTTTGCTCTCATACACATGAAAACGATGCGGAAGTCTCCTTTTACTTCGGTTGCACCACATCATCATCCTCGACCTTCCCGCCGACACGATAGGAGAACTTTCGGTCTTTCGTCGATGTCGCGCACACGCATCCTTTTCTGGCAGCTCTCCCATCGCAACGCATCATACGATGTGATGCGACGACTCTTTGTTGGAGGATGATAAACTTCAGACCAGCGCGTAGCAAAGCGGATCCTTCCTTCCGTAGTCGTCGTCAAGTTGAATGTTCATGTAGGTATCATAGGCGATGTGTCTCATCCTCGCAGCCAACCTCGAAGGACAAATCCCGTATGGATGACGATAAGTTTTGATTTTGTAACTCTTCCTCCCCGCCAGCAGGAGATCCTGAGAAGGTAATCCTTTTATGGTGATGAAGGCGGTGCAGGCGGACTGGGAAAAACAATTGTGCGAAGCATCAAAACATTTGGAGAAGATTAACTTTTGCCATCTTTCGTCGTAGGAGGCTGCAGATGCGTTTTCTCGCATCACTTGAGACGGCGAAGAGGTAGCGAAAAAACTAAAGTTTAAGTTCGCATGTAACCAGATGAAAGCGATTTCTTTTGTTGTTTTTTCGAGTTGGATCCGTCGAAGTCAATTTTGCTCAACAACTTGAAATTCGATTTTTCTTGTGTGTAGCAACTTTAAACCGTATTGGTCACGTTCATGTACTGTTTGGTCATTCGATGGAAAGACGCGCTATCCATGATTCAACTATTTTGTTAATTTTTGGTAGCAGTTTATCATTTTATAGAAATTTTGTCTGAGTGCACTGGTCTTTAATTTTGAACTTGGACCTTTCAATAATTTTGTTTGAGCTTGGTCCACACAAACCAAGAAGTTTTAATTTGATTATCCGACCATATATTTTCGGTATATCCAAAATACCTTAACATGAATCAATCGACCGTATAATTTAGTTATCTCAAGTTTGTATTGCGAACCATGAGCAGTCTGCCAGTCGTACAGCACTTGATCCATCAGAGTAGTGGCTACTTTTAAGAGTCGCTGTGTTGCAAATTTTCCCGTTGTTCAAAGTGAATAGGCTCGGGTTGTTGTGTTTTGCCATTCGAAGCGGGTTTGCTGATGCTTTATTTTAAAATTTCGATTAAACAATCCCACTTCGTCTGGACGGCATTGCGGTTCACCGCGCCACCGACTCCAGCCTGTCAATAAAAGAAACGGCTCGGCGGTAGTCATGTGCAACGACGGTCGTTATCGTAGTCGTCGCCGGCGTCGTCGTCGCCCCACCGTAGTTTGTCGAATGACCTCCTAGGGCGAAACTTGATAAAACTCAAACTCAAGTGTGCGGCCCTGTTTCAAACTGCAGCGGAAAGCGCTCCTTCCCGTTTGATTGACAGGTGTTGATGGAGCTCTTACTCATATTTCGGTGGTAGGCACTATGTTCAAATTTTCGCAAGCGCGCGGTCCCACCAAAAATCGATACACCGATTTCTTTTACCTTTTCGATCGCCTGACTCGGCGTGCTCCGTTCGCCAACCCTGGGCTGTCTTCCGTCATTCGTTCGCCATAACTGTTCTAACCAAATCGGTGACTAATCATACTTTTCATTGGTCCTAATTTTCCAACCGCACGCGTCTTCCGTATTGAACCGTACCAGCAACCGCCTTTCTCTGTGATCTAACTCGTTCCAACGGCAGCTTCTCATCATTCGGAATTGGAATCAATTACCGCTCGCACAGAGATACAGCCTCTTCCTTCCCCAAGCCCCGAGCTCGACTCGCTTTCGGATCACCGGGCCCGGCAGTGCAAATCCACTGATCGGATGGAATTTTCTTCGTGATTCTTCCCTCTGCCCAATTTCAGCCGAATCGAAGAATTGGTGCCACCAAATGGGAACCACGCTGACGGCAACGACGACGAACATCAAGTCAAGTAGCAACCGACAGAAATCGGTATAAATAAAGCACTCTTCTATGCTACCGGAGCCAGACTACGCGCTGCCTAAACGTCTCGACGACAACCAGGTTCAGGTTGGTATACATATTGCAATGAGTGTTGTTCCAATTTTGCTGTCAAAAATCATAATTCCTTGTTTTGGATTTGTGCCGTTGTTGTAGCGTGGACTGTTACCACCCTCTCGAGCACACGTATAGAAATCAAATCAAAATGCAGTGGTGAAATAAATTTGGCTGTGTAAGTTTGATTGCAAGAATAATATTCAATACTACAGAAGCACAGAAACAATCTTAAAACTTTGATCGATTTCAGACTAATTATCAGTCTATGTACAGAATATTTGATAACAAAACTTGTAATGTGCTTAACCACAATCTTTACTAAATAAGCTCTTTGTTTACCTTAAGAAGCCTATTGGGAATGGTATAAAGATTTGATTGAAATCACTAACTTTATATCAAATGGAGGACGCTTGCTCGTTTCGAAGATTTAATTCCTCAAAAGACATCCCATCTTTATCGTGGATTATAGAAATCAAAAGAGATTTTATGAAATCGAAATCCACCATTTCACTTACTATCGCTATCAAGCAGTCGATTTCAAATCCCATGTAGGATATCAAATAATAACCCTTGTAATAGACCATCATTACGACCAATAACATTGCATAATTGCAATAATCTATCGAATCATCCTCTCGGCACATACCGTGGGCAATCGACTCTCTCAATAGAGCACTTAGCCGTATCGTGAAAGGAGATTAAGCTCCGAAAACTGGAAACCTACCTCAATTCAGTCAGCCAGTCAGTCAGTCAGTGAGCCGGCGCTAGACCTGCCTCAGACGATCTCTGCACATCCCAAAAACCACACAGACAGGAGCATACGTGTACTGTCGATCGTAACTCTGGAGGTTGCACCTCTTTGTTACCTTTCCTGGTGCAACGAGCAATTGAGGGAGCAGCTAGCAAATCAACTTTCCCGCGAGCAAATTGGCTCTGGTTTCCTTCTGTCCCGACCAATCTTGGGAAGATAATAATCCCAAATTCAAAGGAAATCGAACTTTAAGCGCCACAAAGCCGATTTTCCGTCTAATATGAATTATGGGTGAGCGACTGCTGCGCAGTGCTCCTCACATATAATCGATTAGCATAGGCATATGCTCGATTGCGGAGGCAGGTCGACCGGTAGTTCGCTGCGCTGGGGAAACTGCGCCTCACTACCACCCGAAGCAGCAGAGATGATCGATTTCGCAGGCGATGTTTACCTTTTCGTTCGGTGCGCTTTGGGTGGGTTGATATAGAGAATGGAGATGCGCTTTCCGGTTGGCTCGTATTGAATGCACGCGCCTTGGTGCACTATGGGAAAAGTGACCAACTGAATGGTGGTCAATTATTTTTTTCGTAGGAAGTTTCACACTTATCAATATTGGTTTCAATGTAAATGTAAATTAATGAACAAACAGCGAAGTAAAATTATTACTGTCCTACAATGCCATTTCGTATGAAAATCAGATCCTTATCCGAGCAAAGGCGACAAATAGAAAACTGGAAAACCAAACATCGTTATCATACTTATGAAAATTCTGGCAGTACTGCAGAATTTTG